>NC_087512.1:485000-800767 GCF_036417665.1 Passer domesticus
GACTCTTTGCAGTGAAAATATGAAGGTGGGGATGAGTGACCAGTACTCTGGGAAGGGCTGTGGGTGTGCCCGGGTCAGGAGCAAATGGTCAGGGTTTATCTTCTCCTGGTTTGAGGCTGGGTCTGGCAACACCACAACATTCCAAAGCAGACTAACTATTTCCTCCACTGTCACTTGTCCAGGCTCTCTGCATGCTGCCATGTCAGTGGATACATCTCAATGCCACAGGGGCTTTCCTCCAAGTAGTGGTAAACCAATTTCAATTTTACAGACCTCTATTGCTGCTGGATTAGCTAAAGGACATGACCTCCCTGTGAAATCAGTTTTTAAACAAAAGGTAAACTTTGAACCTTGGACTACAGCTAAAAGATAAGAGATGCACACTAGATCAATACTTGGCAAATATTAGTCGCATGCCATGGGCAGATACCTGTCTGCTGTACCTCTACATGTTTTAGTGTGCTGCTGCAGCACAGATATTTAAGGGGGTTCTTTACAGAGCACAACCATTAAATAACTTCTAGCTGCTTAAAAGTGGGGTAACATAGTGTAAGTCTAGTAATTACCTTCCTCTGCAGCCCACCTAGAGTCCAGGGAACTGAGGGCCCCCTGTTTGCACACACGCAACATTTTCCCTACCACACCAGTAATTTCCTTTGCCCTAGTGCATTACTTCTGTGAACAGCAGCTTATAAGAAAATTGTCAAGTTTGAAACAGTTCCTCTTCCAAGGCAAGCAAGCAGGTGGTTCACCGTCTCCAATTATGTAATAATAATGTAAGTATAAATTGTGCTTCTGTGTTTTATCAATAGCTGGGTACAACACACGCATTTTGGACTCAGCATTTCTTGATTGTGTCCATAGGTTAAAAAAAAAAGAGAGAGAAAAAACAGGAGCATTCAATTCCATTTTTTCACCTTTTTTTAGGGGACTTTGCTATTTGATAGCAAGGCAGGAAACATCTTTCTGTTGCTCCTTTCTGCCTTTGGTTTGTAACAACAGTGCCAAGCCTCTTGCAAGAGTTGGCACATCAGCCAATATTCTGGGAGTTCAGATCCCCAAGACAAAGGCAGGTGGTGTTACATGCCAGGGAAGCAGCCCAAGAGAAATCAGTGTTCCTCAGGAACAACCCAGATGTGACAGATGTTCCTGCCCTCCACGTGGACAACAGCTCAGAGCCAGGAGCACCCAGAGTGCAGCAGTTTGTGTGCAGTGCAAGGGTTCTAGTAACAACTCCAGCCTGGCAGCCTCCTGGCCCAGGAAAGAACTGCAGTCCAGTAAGAAAATGCAGCTGCCTTGAGATTGCTTTGTACTCTAAATTCCCAGAGCAACAGAGCTGCTGACGTCCTGTTTGGCAAGGACACTCTCATGGTGAGATGTCAGCAGCATTGTCATTCCTTCAGCAGCTTTTAGACCTGGAGAAGTTAATCAGGACTTTGGTGCAGAGACAAACACTAGAGAGAGGCAGAATTACTGTTTCTAAGCACAAATTTGGACCAGAAATTGAATCTCCACCAATGTGGATTCCTGGAAGCAAGTTTTTACTTCACGTCTCACTTAGGTGAAAATAAAAAACAAACAAAACCAAACCAAAACTGTCCTTACTTCCCTAGGATACCACATTTCCTAAGGATTTTGGGCTGTTCTGTCTAGTGTCTCTCAGGGCTTGAATGCAGACACCAGGAAACTCAGCTCAGAGCCAGTTCCTGCATCTCTGGCCTCTGGTGCCTTCACCTCAGGCATGGTTTGGTAACACACACCCACTATATAGTGATACATTTCTTGTAATCAAATACAGGTTTGTGGAGTACCCAAGTCATCTCAATTCACTGTATTTTTACTACCAAGTTGTCATTTATCACGTGGCAAACACAGTCTTCTATCAGCATCAGCACAAGTACCTAGCTTGGGATTTTTCTTGCTGCTGATGAAATCCTATTTCCTCTCCAGGCAGCCACTGGGAGCAGTGCACAGCCGGGCCTGGCTCTGGCAACACTGACAGAACATTCCTTCACAGTCTGCTAAACATCACCTTTCAGAGCTTTCACCCAGCACCACGAGAGAAGAAAGGCACCAAGAAAGTGCCACATCAACTCCTGAGCTCCTTTCAGCTCAGCAGTAGGGAGTCTGCTCCTTTCAGCAGGGCAAGGACTGCTGGGGATACAGCCTGGGAGAGGCACGAGGCAAGGCCAGGCCTTCCTGCACCTCCTGTGTGCACACAGGGGCCACCCCAGAGAAGCCAGGACAGTTCTCAGTTTACTAGCATAGCTGTGGAAACTTCTCTGTCAGTAAAGCATAGTTCAGACGTAGCACAGCACCAAAATCATTATTTAGCTGGTACTGGAAATAACTGAGTGCCTTTAGAAAGTACTGGGGGAAAAAAATTACTTAATCCAGCACCGTTACTTCACTAGGTGCTGGATCAGCAAACACACATAAGCAATATATAGCAACCCTCACTCAGCTTCTTCCTGTTCTTATGCTCAAACTATGCTATGTAAAGCTGACTTTAAAAAAAAACCCAACACGAAACCCTCAAGACTTACTGTAAATGAAAGCACAACTTCAAACAGCACTTAAAAAGCAGCATTCATTCAAACTGCCATACTAATGCCAGCTTTCAGGAGTTAAATAAAAATACAGGTACAAATTAAATAGAAACCTTTAAGTTAAAATTTCAGCCGAGTTGGAATATTTTGTCAAATGACGCATTTCGGGAAAACTTAATTTGATGAAAAATTCCCAGTTTGGGGTAAAGGTGAGTCAGCCAGTTCTCACAAACCTGTGGCTGCCACTGCCTGACTTCAAGAGAACTCCATCCCATGCTCCCAACAGATACATTAATCTTTATGCTTTTCAGCAAAATGCTGTAATTCACGTGGTAAGTGCTGCACTACTACATACTGGGTGAAATCCGGCCCTGCAGAAACCACCAGGAATTCTCCTGCCAGCAGCGCTGCTGTCTCTGTTAGATTTCCTGCCACTGGTGAGTGCCCAGTGTTCCGCCTCTCCAGATCCCTCTGCAAGGCCTCTTGTCCCTCGAGCCCACGGCACCTCCCACTTGAGCATCCTCAGCGAACTCGCTCCTGGTGTGTTGCACTCCTGCACCCGGATCCTGGATAACAGTGCTGAACAGTACGAGCCCTTGGGCTGAGGCCCAAGGACTCTGCTGGCAAACCACAGCTCTCCTCTTCCCGTGGCACCTGGCCTGCCTTCCAGAGAGCCAAGAGCAGCGTGCCCTGTCCAGCCAAGCTGGCAACCTACCCCCCAGCCTGGCTTCTGCCTCTCCTGCACGTGTTTCAATCAAACCTGACCAGCACTCTGGGCCCCCTGACCAGCTCCTCGGGGGACGTGGCCAACTGCTCCCTGGCAGCTTAAATTTGCTCTCTTGAAATGCAGGGCGACAACTCTGCTTTTTGTAACTACACCAAAAATTTAAATCCAACCATTTCATGGTCTCTGTGACCAGAGCCATCACTCCTGCCATGAGTCCTCTACTCACAAACCCCTGTGGCACAGCACCTTTCCTAGCTGGCTCGCTGAGCACTTGTGATGAGAAATTATCCTTAACAAACTTCAGGAATTCCCAGACTGCTTGTCACAGCAGTATGGTACTCATGTCTAGTTAAGTTACTCACTGATCCTAAATTAAAATTGGACTTTATATTCCACTAGCACTCAGGAATGTTCTACTAGCATTTAAGAATTGTGAAACACACATAATCTTGCCACACAACCACTTAGCTTCGAACATGGCCCCAGAGCCTGTTCATTGACCTGGGTAAAGCAGAGCCCTGGCCCACGCCACCGAGGCTTGAGAGGAATGATAAATGTTTAACATGCTCCAGCTCACATATGTGAAATAGCTGCAACATGCCAGCCATGGGCACACGGTACCTTACTTCAGCAGGCACAGTGGGAACACAAGCGCTGTGCCAGCAGCAGGCAGTGTCACCACACCCACAGCACTGTCCCCGCCACCCCAGAGCGAGCACAGCCCTGCGTGGCCCGCGGTCCGACCCCAGAGATCTCCACCCGTGTCCCCAGCAGCTGTGACCCCTCAGCTCCGGGCCCTCCTGTGCCAGGCGCTCCTTCCCAGGGCACTGCCGTGCCCGGTGCCACCCGGCCAGCCCGTCTCGGGGCACAGAGAGCCCCGGTGCCCGCCCGGGAGCAGCAGCCAGGGCACAGCCAGAGCGGGGCAGCCTGTGGGAGCATTCCCAGAGCCCCAGGCACGGCCCATCCTGCCCCGCAGCCACACGCTGGCAGGGACCAGGCCACCCCATCCCATGCCAAGGACAGCTCCGCAGCCTGGGCAGTGGGAGAAAGCTCTCACGTAGGCTGGAAAAGCATCAGCTGATATCTGGAGGAAATAACTCACTTCC
Organism: Passer domesticus; assembly: GCF_036417665.1. NCBI lineage: Eukaryota > Metazoa > Chordata > Aves > Passeriformes > Passeridae > Passer > Passer domesticus. The sequence continues at coordinate 489,383 of NC_087512.1, forward strand.
CGCTGGGGATAAAGGTTCAGATTTGTATGTGGTGTTCTGGTTTTTTCCAGTCATAATAAACTTCTGAGGAAGAAAACCAAGTTTTCAGGAGTATTCTAGGAACAGCAGGTGAGTTCTAAACTTCAGTTCATACAGAATTAATCCTGCAAGCATTAATTAAAAGTTGGGGCTTTTTTTTGGTAAGCAGAGAGAATAATATCTGAATCCCTGAATAAGCCTTGGAAGCAAATAATGTTGAAATAACTGCAAATTACACAGTTAAAGAGTCTTCACTTGGATATGAAATTCAGTAATTGTTTCTTGATCTTTAAATGGGCACATTCTGTCTCCTATTTAATGAAAATAAAGATTAATTCACTGAGATCACTAAAACAAGAATTGCATGTGTTGAATTGTTCTCCAATACAACAGAAAATTCCAAGAGGCTGGAAAGTGTTTTGTTTTAGAGCCAGTAGAAAGTTTTAGCTTTTAAAAATAAAAACACTCCCGAACAGCAAGCTGATACCAGTGATTCAGCAAAAGAGGGGACCCATACAGCATGAACAGGCTCCACAGTGGCTGTGCCATATAACCCCTGGTGAGACTGATACAGATTGATAGAGCAGGTACCTTTGGTCCAAAAAAAATTACTGAAACACCTTAGCAGTATCTCCAAATAAGAATATCAATACATAGATATTTAAAGTGGGCATTTGCTGGAAACCAAACAGAATTTTCCTCCCTTCTCCCTTATTTTGTGTTTCTTTCAAAAAAGGTTACTTTTCACTGTTGGATCTCATTTCTCCGTTTAAAAAAAATTTAAAAATATATAAAATTAATTAATTTAGCCAGCAAACTAGTTCCTTTCTCAAACACTAATACTACTAACACTGTTAACCAGTAAGAAATGAAACACAAAATGGAATTCTCCAAATAATTTCTCTTTAACTGTATTCTGGCGACACCATTGTGTAACTGGGAAACCTTGGGAGGCTATGGCAATAGATTTCAGGCTCTGGTGAGCTGAACTGTGACTACACAGGCAGGTCGTGCATGCAGTTGCTAGCGGTTAAAGACAGGCAGATGTTTCCTTGCAGAGCTGGGCACTCCTCCCCTCCCCACCCAACAAGAACCTGTGTCCTTTTAAGCCCAGCTCGGCCCGGCCAGCCCCGTTTGCCCAGTGACATCTGCACGGTGTGCGGGACAAAGGCGGACACGGAACAGCAGGTTAGTGACTGTGTCTGTTTTCACAGCCAGGGAGAGGAGGCTGCTCTTTGTTCTCTAAAGCCGGCAGACGCGTGCCCTGCAGCTTTGTGGGCAGCCCTGTGGAGCATTCAGTGCCCGGGGGACAGGGCCAGCAGCTGGCCCCACGGGCAGGAGGTGCCGCAGTCCCGGGGCAGCTCAGGGCCCTGCCCGGAGCCCCCGAGCCCCGCAGCACAGCACGGCCCCTGTGCCGTGCCGTGCCGTGCCGTGCCGTGCCGTGCCGTGCCAGCTGCAGCCCGCGGCTCCCGGCAGGAGCCAGTGACCTCTGGTGCCAGGGACTGGGACTCCAGCGCTCACACCGCTCCCGTGTCTCACGCACTGAAGCTGCACACGCCGGGTCCCAACCTCACATGGGGCTCTGAAGTGCGGGCACACGAACACGTCAGCCTAGTCCATGACGCAGGATTTGGGATTACACTTCAGCTAAATTCCCTGGGGAGCTCTGTGCCACGGTGCTCAGTGAGCACCGTACAAACCCACTGATTTCCAAGAGCTGATCTGGAAAAAGCCCTGGAACACAGGGAATTGTTCTCTCACAAAAGCTGCTGCCTCACTGTCCTTCTTCTCACTCAAAACTATCTTTGAACACCTAAGGATGTCTGATGCTCAGCACTGCACCAACCTAAGTCATTACAGACCAGCTGCAGCTGAGCAGCCACAGCCTGCCCCTCAGCCCTGTTGGTTTGGATTACCCGAGGGATAGACTGGGAAAAGATAGCAGCTTCTTCTTTTTCTCTGAGGTCTTGAAATCAGGATTTTGTGAAAAAGGCTTCAGGAAACAGGCAGAAGTGTCCATGATCCAGACACCATCACCCCTGATCATCCAGAAGCTGAAACACGAGGCCACCTCTGATTCACTAACCACACCCTGGTTTATTTGTTTTTCTAAGCTATCCTCAGAGAGTATGAAGGTGGTGGCAGGCAGGCAAAAAGTTTTCTGGTAATTTCTTTCTGATCCAGCACATTTTCCACAGATAATCCTTCTATAAAGCTCACCAAATCTAATACATGCCAAGGCAAACCATCATGTATTTTAACTGCCAAGTACAGGAACCTCAGTCACCCCATTCCAACCACAAAAAATAGAAGTCCACTTACTTGGCAGTTTTAAGTCTCTCCAGGCAAGTCAGTCTAGAAGAGCAGTCTCAGGAATTCCAGAGCTGTTGTTATCCAGTATATTTAATATCCAATGCAATGGGTATGCTTCTCCAACTTGGCAAAACCACTTCTGAAGCCCTCACTACACTGAGAATCACTTTAGACCAAAAAACCGTTACAAGGTCCCTGAAGCACCCTCACAGCTGATCTTACTCAGGGCTGATTCACTTCCAGCATGCCTGAACACCTTCTACAGCCTGTACTGGACATTAATAATTCTGCTTTCCATTCTTTTGATACATAATGTTGCAATTCCCAGTGCTAGGTCAGGAATTGCCAATGCTCACTTTATTTTGAGCTCAAGATCTGTATTTCACCCCTTGCTGTTCTGTGTGCAGATTCCCTGCAAAACAGCAACTTGTAGCACCTAAGGGCTCACAGGAGGGATGAGGAGGAACTTGGGACAAGGGCCTGGACTCACACGACACAGGGAATGGCTTCACACTTGCAGAGAGCAGGATTAGAGGGGATATTGGGAAGAAATTCTCAGCTGTGAGGGTGGTGAGGCCCTGGCACAGGATGCCCAGAGAAGCTGTGGCTGCCCCTCCCTGGTAGTGTCCCAGGCCATGTTGGACAGAGCTTGGAGCAACCTGGGAGAGTGCAAGACATCCCTGCCCATGAGGGTGGAAAGGAGATGATCTTTCAAGTCCCTGCCCACCCAAACCATTCTGGGATTCTCTAGTTTTGACACACAAACTTCCCAGTTCTCCCTGGCCAGGTAACAGGGGCTCAGGCTGCCACTGGCAGTCAGCCTCTGCCCACTGGGAGCAAATCCTTTCTGGAGCATTCTCCAGTCACCAACGCTACAAACATTTTCTTTTAGAAAGACAGTACTTCAACTTTTTCACAAAAGCTACTGCCTCACTTTCCTTCCCACTTCAGTCCTTCTCACTCAAAACTACCTTTGAACACCTAAGGATGTGTGATGCTCAGCACTGCACCAACCTAAGTCATTACAGACCAGCTGCAGCTGAGCAGCCACAGCCTGCCCCTCAGCCCTGTTGGTTTGGATTACCCGAGGGATAGACTGGGAAAAGATAGCAGCTTCTTCTTTTTCTCTGAGGTCTTGAAATCAGGATTTTGTGAAAAAGGCTTCAGGAAACAGGCAGAAGTGTCCATGATCCAGACACCATCACCCCTGATCATCCAGAAGCTGAAATACGAGGCCACCTCTGATTCACTAACCACACCCTGGTTTATTTGTTTTTCTAAGCTATCCTCAGAGAGTATGAAGGTGGTGGCAGGCAGGCAAAAAGTTTTCTGGTAATTTCTTTCTGATCCAGCACATTTCCCACAGATAATCCTTCTATAAAGCTCACCAAATCTAATACATGCCAAGGCAAACCATCATGTATTTTAACTGCCAAGTACAGGAACCTCAGTCACCCCATTCCAACCACAAAAAATAGAAGTCCACTTACTTGGCAGTTTTAAGTCTCTCCAGGCAAGTCAGTCTAGAAGAGCAGTCTCAGGAATTCCAGAGCTGTTGTTATCCAGTATATTTAATATCCAATGCAATGGGTATGCTTCTCCAACTTGGCAAAACCACTTCTGAAGCCCTCACTACACTGAGAATCACTTTAGACCAAAAAACCGTTACAAGGTCCCTGAAGCACCCTCACAGCTGATCTTGCTCAGGGCTGATTCACTTCCAGCATGCCTGAACACCTTCTACAGCCTGTACTGGACATTAATAATTCTGCTTTCCATTCTTTTGATACATAATGTTGCAATTCCCAGTGCTAGGTCAGGAATTGCCAATGCTCACTTTATTTTGAGCTCAAGATCTGTATTTCACCCCTTGCTGTTCTGTGTGCAGATTCCCTGCAAAACAGCAACTTGTAGCACCGAAGGGCTCACAGGAGGGATGAGGAGGAACTTGGGACAAGGGCCTGGACTCACACGACACAGGGAATGGCTTCACACTTGCAGAGAGCAGGATTAGAGGGGATATTGGGAAGAAATTCTCAGCTGTGAGGGTGGTGAGGCCCTGGCACAGGATGCCCAGAGAAGCTGTGGCTGCCCCTCCCTGGTAGTGTCCCAGGCCATGTTGGACAGAGCTTGGAGCAACCTGGGAGAGTGCAAGACATCCCTGCCCATGAGGGTGGAAAGGAGATGATCTTTCAAGTCCCTGCCCACCCAAACCATTCTGGGATTCTCTAGTTTTGACACACAAACTTCCCAGTTCTCCCTGGCCAGGTAACAGAGGCTCAGGCTGCCACTGGCAGTCAGCCTCTGCCCACTGGGAGCAAATCCTTTCTGGAGCATTCTCCAGTCACCAACGCTACAAACATTTTCTTTTAGAAAGACAGTACTTCAACTTTTTCACAAAAGCTACTGCCTCACTTTCCTTCCCACTTCAGTCCTTCTCACTCAAAACTACCTTTGAACACCTAAGGATGTGTGATGCTCAGCACTGCACCAACCTAAGTCATTACAGACCAGCTGCAGCTGAGCAGCCACAGCCTGCCCCTCAGCCCTGTTGGTTTGGATTACCCGAGGGATAGACTGGGAAAAGATAGCAGCTTCTTCTTTTTCTCTGAGGTCTTGAAATCAGGATTTTGTGAAAAAGGCTTCAGTTCAGCAGAGCCATGGCAAACAGGACTGGAATAGCTATGGGAAATGCAATTTCACGGTACATAGGGTGATAAATGAGTTGGTAAAACAGGTTAGACTAAATGTGGAATCTGTGTGAAGTTTCCAGCTAGCAAGGAGAGTGCCTGCAATGTCACTCGATGGCTCATTCTTCATTTCTTTGTCACCACTATCTCCAAAACATTGCCATCACTGCTGCAGTTTTTCTGTCTAACTGGGCAATTAGGAGCAGATGAATATAGAAAAGGAAAGCCAAGTCCAGCCCATGCCAAGCTGAGGCTACTTGGCTACTTCTGGGCCCTGACTTTAAGCCCTTCTGGTGGCCAGACTAGCTGCAGGGAGCTCCTCCAGTCACCACTGGCCCCGGCAGAACATCGCCTGGAGTTATAAAACCACTATAAAAATTTTGCATGATTCTTCAAGGGGCCAAACTGATTTTTTTGCTTTTCTCAAAAGAGCAAAACTAGCACCTGTGTGAGATGCTGACAGGCATCTCCTGGGACACGGGAGCCACACAGGGACTGCTCCTGCAATGAAAACAACTTACAGCTGGCTGCCAGCCAAGGGCACCAAGAGCCCTGTGCACGCTGCCCAAACTCTGTCTCAGACCTGCCCCAGGCCTTGGTGCTGGGGCTGGGCTCATGGAGGGACAAGGCAGGGCACAGGGCCCTCAGCAGAGCCACCCTCAGCCCTGGGCACAGACTGCGCTAGGGACTGACAGAGTTCAGGTCACCAAAGTCTCTTCAAGTTCCAAGAAGTGGATTGAAACAGAATTTTTACTTGCAGAGACAAAAAATTAATAAAGCTGCTTATCCTCATGCACGGCTCAGGGGACAGGGGACTAACAGAGCTGCAAGTGCTCCCTCAAACCCACCCTAGGGCATCCTTTGCACACTGGTGTGCCCAGCACACCTGTCTGCAGAGCCAGCAGATCTCCTGGGGGAAGGGGAGCCGCCCTGAGGGACTGGTAAATACACATTTTTTGTGTTAGTCTTTTGTTTACAGCAAAATTGATTAAATTCTGCCCACAACTATTTTGCTGGGGAAGAAGCAACATCATGGAGAATACATTGTCAGCCAGCCCTTACCCTCCTAATCTGAAGATAATTCCCAACCCCTCTCTGTCAGAGGGCGGATGGTTACAGGAAATGCCAGGACGATCCAGAACTGATGTAACGAGTTTGATGATTGGGAAACTCCAATCAATTTCGTTTACTGATCCCCAGCAGAAATCAGAAGAGATCACGGCTTCCAGGTTAAAGACCTTTGCTCAGCTTTCTGCTGCTCTGAGTTAATCTTTCTCTACCCAGCCATCGGAGTGACCAGCACAGGTAATCTTTAACCAGTGGCCATTGACTGACAAGGATCACAGCATTTCTCCTCTGGGATCCGAGCTGTCCCAGCACTTGTAGCCCTTACCTCTGCCCATGAGATTGTGGTAAATATGCCCTTTGAATGCTGCAGTACTCTGGGATAAGCTGATAAACACCACCTTTTGTCTACTCTGAGCCCAAGAATTCCTGTAGCAATGTCCTCTCAAAAATTATATGGCCATATCCAAAATTGAGTCAGCACAATCACTGTCATTAAGAAAGCAAAGGGAGAAATCCAATTCCACTGTTGGATATGTGTAATTTTTCTCCATAAAAGATTCTGGCCTAAATCTTTGACCCAGATTTGTCTGGAAGTTTAAGCTAAGGGAGCCATGTCCACAGCTGGTGGGACAGTGGCAGGATTTTTCCAAAGATAAAATAGCCAGCCCCGGATCAGTTGAAGAGTATTATATGCTGGAGTAAAGCCACAAAGATACAGCTCAGGTTTTTACCCCTGCAGTTATTCCTTCAGTTTTGAAGCTGTTCTTCCACTGTTTCTGCACAGAAAAGATACCATCCCTGTGACTTCCATTTCCCTCAACATATCTTTCACATTATATATAAGATAAATGAGAGGAAAGAGCTTTTGTAGGGATCAAATCGTGTCCTTTGTCTAGTGACACCTTATTCACCAGGAGCTCTGCATATAAAATGGAAGCACAGAATCATTTAGGCTAGAAGGGACTTTTGGAGATCACAGGACTGAGTCCTCTGCTCTGAGCATTGGCAGCCTCACAGTTAGACTGCACTACAAAGTTAGATGATTTTGCTTGGAATATTTCCAAGGGAAGAATCTGGCCCTCAGGTCTATCTGCAATGTATGTTGCATTATGTGCCCCTGTGTCACCTTTAGTAACATTTAACCAAACCAGTTCCTTTTCTTTTTCCAGGAATTTCCCAATACTTTGGCATTTCATTTCAGAGAACTGGACCCCAACCAGTCTGCAGCAGTACTGGATGTTGCAATGCAGTTCCAGACTTTCCCCAGGCTCCCTGTGGAGTGACCAGTGCTTCACCTACAGTTGCAGAGCCCCATTTTGAGGGGAACTGGGTTTTTTTTCCCCAAAAAAACACAACACACAAATACCAAGTAAGTGGTGTTTCTGCTGTGATTAAAAGTAGCACATGTTAGGTTTTTTCTACTACATGTTTTGGACAACATGTGGCACTTTGGTTTTGGGTTGGTTGTTTTCTTTTTAATATGAGGTCTTCTTGACCTAATATGGTCCTCTTTTTCTGATTAAGCATATTATCTGATATCTTCTGTAGACTTCAAAAGCACATCCATACTTTCAGAGTAGCATAACAAGTTTGCACACAGGATGCTGATATAATTGTACAGGTCATTTTTAGATACCTACTTTCCCCAAACCTTGTTCTACTACTAGGGCAGACTCTGAACTAGTAGAAGTAGTATTTTTGTCATCTTTACACTGGATGCGTGTACCAGTCCCAAACAAGGAATTACTATTTACATAACAGGACTGGGAGTAGAAATCAGCATTTCAGGAAACAGTAGATTATTCTTGCCATGACAGATCTGCAGTCCAAGACAGTGTTAAGCAAAAAAAGATGTGTCATCAACTGGTAACAAAGACGGTGTGAGGAGGAGAGAACAAGACACAGAATGTTCTCCAAATTTGATTTCATGGTGGTTTTCTGCTGCTGGATGGACACGTCCAGCTAAAATCAGTAAAATTACCTGGTTCCTCACTTTTGTGAAGTATTTATATTGAAAACTTTGCTTTCTAAACCCCCAAAATACTACTTCAGATTTTTCCAAAACGTTCTAACGGAACAGAAGTATGGTAATGAAAGTAAGCAATGAAGCACCTGTTAGTTAACTAGCAAATGTTCTCATACCCAAAATGTGCTTTACTTTATGTTCAGAGAAAATCTCAGGTTCAAATCCTATTTTAGCCTTCACAAAAAAAGTGAAATTCATCAGGCCCTAAACTGGAGGTTTATGCAATGGTCTCGTTGTTGAATGAGGTCCTGGGAGGTGTGTGCCATTCCTGGGTTTGCCAGTGGTGTTCAGACAGGCTCAACTGAAGCCAGGCTTTCCCCCCTACCTCCTAGGTGTGCTGGAAAAAGTAAAACCTGAACATTACCAAGAAAAGTAGACAGTACATCAAAATCTAAGAAAGAAAAAAGATTGGCAAGCCTCAGCAGTGAACATGAGATGAGCATTGAGGAACTGATGAAATCAGTCTCACTGGCAGAAGTAAGCAATTAATATGCAGCCAGAGTAAACACTCTTCATCTCAGGGTTCAGCAAAACAAAGAGCTGAAACCCCCTTATCTTTTGCATTTTTCCCTCCCCACCTGTGTTCTCTGAAGGAACAGAGAAAATTGAAGTCTCAGAGCTTTTTTCCATTCTTTAGTCTGACTAAAGGTGACTCTGGCTCAGTGCAGCAAGGGTCATCTCCCTCCCCCAGATCAATATTTTAATATGACTTATCAGAGCAAGAATGAATTGTTTACTTTGAAACCTCAGGATCCCATAAAGGGAGAGGGAAAGGTGTCCACTGGAAGCAGAGGCTTGCAGCAGCTGCCCACTGCTGGGAACTCAGAAAAGAAACCAGGTCTCCAAAGATTCGAGTCCAGACAGTCAGCAAAATGTCCTGCGAGAGAATCCCAGTTCTGCCAAGCCCTAACAACACACCAGAGGATCCTTTGGCTGTTGTCTCCGATGGTAAGTGCCTTCCTAAGCAAAATTTATGTGAGGAAAAGGAAATGCTAAAAGAGATTAACAAAAGTAAAATAGTGCAGATGGATTTCCAACTAAGCACTTCAGCGTACTAAAATATCCACACATACCCAGGGCTCAACTGTGTAATTTAGCAGGATTTAATGTCTTGGACCTAGGGATCTCTACCTGCACTTGGAAAGAGATTAGGCTTTTGTTAGGGTAGTGCAAACCACCCTGTTTATTGTTTTTAAGAAATGGTGTGGTGGGGAAGCTGACAGACTTTCCGGGGGACCAAGAATGCTTCCAGGTCTGGCCTTGTGGGAAGGACAGGTTCTGTGCCCCATCTCAAAAAACTCTCTTGAAAACCCATTTTTCTTCACAATGCTCCTCTGCATTGGAACATCTCAATGATGTTCTTTACACAAATGTCCAGCAGCAGAGAAGCAAAAAGGGGATTTTTCTCTCATGTTCATGCTTTGCTTTCTCCCTGTAACTTTCCCATTATTTTGGGGGTTTTTTTTCCCCTTGTAGTACTAAAACCTAGTGGCCATTTCTCTTTCTTGCATGATATTTTGTCTTGGAAATATTCCTGTTGATTTGCTGGAAGCTTCCACATAGCTGAGGGACTAAAAATTGCCTGTTACAGTGGCATCAGCTGCCTTGCTTTCTCCTTACGTGTTCTGCAGTGAAGTCAAGTCCTTCTGCCAGGATTTCTGGGCTTTCCTGCACTGCACAGGATCGCCAGGCTTTTCTTCAGGGAGCTTCATTAGTAGGAATTTGCATGATCCTTCCCCTCTGCAGCAGAGAGAAAGCTGAGTAAAATGTGTATGAGGAAAAGTAAGGGAAGACACCAACACTGAGGTGAACTAGAAAGCCAGGTAGAGCACCTCTGTCCCTTTGGCATTCATTTCTCACTCTCACCAGCTGCAGCATAGGCACTTTTACTAAAACCAGCCCCGTGGACCTCGGGGCACAGCTGCATCCTTACCGACAGAATGTTCTGGCACGACTGGGTTTTTGCCATGATTAATTCCAAAGACTCAATGCCACGTGATGCTCAGGGTGTGCTGCAGCTCATCTCCTTTTTCAGAGATGTCTCCTTCATAGCTGGGACTGCATAGGAGCCTGACCTGTGGATCTGCACATCTGCCTGTTCTGTGTGTGTGTGTTCAAACGCTCAGCTCTGTCCCACGGCAGCACTACAGACTCAAAACGCAGACAGAACCAGTGGGACATGAGAATCCCTTGGATGTCAGCCACGCCCGAGCATTTCTAAGTTTGCTTTTGTGGCAGGGATGGGAATGCCAGAATATTACTGTTGTAATAATCACACTGGAGAAATGAAACAGCCTGATCTGGTAATCAAACACTGAAGGTCCATTTCTCTGCTGGTCTGTCCACCAGCAAAGGGCACTCAGAACCCAGCTTCTACTGACAGCTTGTGGCTCTGAATTATCACAAACCCTTCCCTGAGGTCCCTGATGTAAATGAAGAATTAAACCGATCCAGAGCCCTACTAAGTCTGCCCTGACCTATCAACACTGGATGAACTATATTACAATTGGGAAGAAGATGCAGATAGGATATAAAGTTAGATCACAGGGTGAGGAGACCCTTGGTACACTGTGAAGAGCAGGCTGGTGGTGCAGTTGTGTCAGTACAGGTGGGCAGCAGCTCATCTGGGTGCCTTGGCATCACCTCTGTGCAGGCACTTCAACATTTGATGCTGTAGAATTGAGTGGGCTGATTTGTGAGCACTGTGCTCCCTTCACAAAAAAGGATTGCTGAGAAGGCTAAATCCAGGGAGGAGTTCTCAGAGGATGAGCCTTTTGAGGGCTTTAACTTCCTTAATACTCTATTGCTAAAGCAGAACCAGATCCAGAAGACTGTTGGAGAGTCTGGGTTTACTACACATGAGGAGCAAATTCTCCACAACATGTAAAATGGGAATGCATTTCTGAGCTTAAAAATAAGTGAGAGGGGAGTTGAAAAGCACTACAGCAAGACATCCCATTCTCACCTTTTGGCACAAAAAGACAACTGCATCCCCTCCCAAGAGGCTTCCAACCAGTCCACAGGGGATCCTCTTTTGAGCCAGAAAGTTCAAATTTCAGTACTTAGAAAAAAAAAAAAAAGGCTACTGCTGTTCACCCCAGCCCTGGTTTCTAACCTCCCCCCTTCCATGTGCTCCTCCTTCTCTGTTTTCTCTGCCTCTCTGCACAATTCAGATGTGATGATGGCATGTAAGTGAACTTCCATGGATTACAAATCCACATGTTTGCGTGCTCTTAATCCACTCCTTAGTCCACATAATCTGTTATGGGATGTTTTCTGCTCTCAGACTGAGAGTGTGGTGAAATGTTATTCGGCTAGCAGGCCAAACACACAGAGAAACACTCTGAAACACCCAGCCTGTGCAGGGATGAGCACCACACCAGAGCTTAATTCCCTGATGCACAGGTGCTGATGTGTCCCAGAAGAACATTATGGAATAGCACAGGGGCAGTGGGACCAGGACTACAGACCAACTTGGCTGTCTTGTATGTGGGCTACTCAAAAATGCTGCTAAAAACAAGTATATGAAGATCAAATATAATCCCCAGCATTGTGATTCCTCAGGTCTGACATAGCTATAAAAGTCTGATGCTGATTCTGAGCTGACTCTACCACTTAGAGGAAGACACAGGCCCTTGCAGAAATTACTCATCCCTCTCCTCAGGAATTTGCCTCTAGATTAGTACAGATTACTTTCTCAGGTGCTGTCCATCTCCCTTGTCTGTAAGGGCACTCAAAGCCACTTAGCTTTTACATTCCCACAGCTAGCAGAGACACAGTATTCACCTCAAACCAATTCAGGACCCTGTGTCCCGCCTCCTTGTGAGGACCCTGATGTGCCACATATAAATATGCACAAACCTGGTCTTGTGTCTGTTTTGCAGGTCTTTGAAATCCCCCCTGCTGAAGTCTGCAGTGTGCCTCCATCACTGCTTCCACAGGCTAAGGACCTGCTCCCAGAGCTGTGGAGTGTGACAATGGTGTTTGTGTCCAGTCTATCAAACGCCATTATCACACTAAATAGTTCCTGGCAGACAAGGCATCGGGTCAGGAAGGTTTGGGACCTCTGGCAGTACATCTTCCCACTGTGCTGAGAAATAAACAACTGTGGTACGTGCACAACAGGATGACTCTGTTCCTTCTTTCAGAGGCAAAAGCACCAGAATATGTGAGAAATCCATACTCTCACACATGCACTTCCAGATCCCCCTGTAAAGCACATCAGACATCTTAAGGAATCATCACTATATTGTCATCATTAGGAATGTGGATTTCTTTGGCATTAATAGGGCTATGTTTACCTCTGAGAGGTCAGCTTGTGATTTTCATTGAACTGACCAGGACAATAAAACTGAAGGCAATTAGCCAATAGAGTGAAACACCATCTCTGACTTTGGGACCAAACTACAACATACATTTGGAATATTGATTGGTTGAGATGCTCATGGCATTTTTCAAACAGAACACTTCCCAAAATTCTGGTAAAAACCTATTGCCTCTACCTTGAAACACCATTTATCCAATGCTTTTAGCTTTGTTCCTGTCCCACCATGCTCAAGCCCCTTGCCTTATGTTCTAAACCTCCTGTTTTGGGAACAGTCACAACGTCCTCACAGAATTCTTCTGAATATTATTGTAAAGAATAGGCATCATCTGTGGGAACTTCCAAAAGCCAGGTACCAGCAGTGCACTGTGAAGCCTAAATCCCACTGAACAGTCCAAGATTTAGGCTCAAAGGATGTTTGCTCTGATTTGCAATGGAAGTGGCAACTTTAATATTTATCAGTGTGTTCCAAACTTCACCTTTCCTGACTTTTAGTTCCAAGTAACCCAGCATGCATATGCATATGCAATACTGTGCAAAACTTCTTAAATATATTGATGTTTCCATAGCAGCTGAACCACAGGGCCATGGATGTAGACACAGAGATCTTCTTCTCCAATACCAGTCCACAGAAGCCTGTAAGGAAATCCAGGAGATGGCTTAGTTTGTTTTCAAAACCTTGCCCCAGTGTTGAATCTCAGGCATCAAGAGCAGAGGATCAGCTCCTTCCTTTGTTGCTGGCATCAGCATCAGGATGATTCCAATGCAATGTCAAAAGGCAAAAGACTAAAGTTATCCCCTCAGGTCACCGGTGCGTGTCACTGCTCCATGTCCTCAAGAGTAGTTTCACAAGGTGGGATAGTGAGACTCAGTGTTCTGAAGAAATGAAGTCTCTAGGTTCTCTTGCCTTCTTGGGCATCATTTTCTTTACTGTTGATGAGTTTGGCAGATTTTTGCTTTTAGTGGGTGTTGCTTTCCTCTGTTTTTGATGAGTGGTTCGGAGAGATTTCAGCCCCAGCATCTCACAGTACTCATTGCACTGGTGGAGGGCTCTGAACTGCTCAATGAAGGAATAGGAGCAGTTGCCTTTAAACCCCTTGTATCTGTAGTAACACAGGGAAAAAAACAAAACCAAATGGGAATTCAAGATTCATTTTCAGCACAGGGAGGCAGAGTATGACTGCTGACTCATAAGCAACTTTTAAACACTAAGCAAGTCTCTTCTACCCATGCTGGCTTGAGAAGCATCGACTGCCACAGAAACTCAGACTGGGTCACTGGGAGGTGAGAGGAGCCAGGTAACAAGTGGTGATGGAAGAGGGAAAAGCATTAGACGCAAAGCTCTGTGGGCTGGGTCCTGGCACTGTCTTTCATGGCAGTAGGTTGGGAATAAAATTGTCTGCTGGCTGTCTTTCTCAGTAACAGACACATGAAATCCATGCTGCATCATTCTCTATGAACAGTTCTGTTGGCCACCATGAAGAAACAAGGTTGTTGCACAAGGTGTGTCAGAACTAGAAGCTGTTGCCATCTAAACAGGTACATCATTTCCATGCTATGCTGCTCCCCTCCCCTGGCTGCCTACAGGGTCTCAAGGAGCCAAGCCCCCCAGGGAACATGGAAGGAATGTTCCTGAGAAAGGCAGTCTCATCCAGCCTCCACTGTACCTCCCACCATGAGAAGTACAGGGCACATGTATCCCTCTTCTCACTGTGCCTCTGGATGCTGACAGTCCTCCCAGGGCCTGCTTTTTAAACTGCATCAGCTTATTTTAAAAGGTGCGCCTGCTCTCCAAAGGATCCTTTTTGGTTAAATTCTCAGGATGGAGAAGGGAAAAGAAATGCCAGGGCCAGGCTTCTCCTTTTTTAACTTTAATCAGTGCCTATTCTACCCTGTTCTCTTGGTTTGCTGGACATCCAGTGTCCTCATAGGTGAACTGTGAGTTGTGACTACACAAAACCAACCAGCCAAGATTTGGTTCTGAAATGAACAGAGGATGTTCATTCCCAGCATGCAGAGAAGAAGTCTTCCTCAGGAAGACTGTGCAGTGCTAAAGAGAATACTGCTGCTCTGAGAAGGTCAGGCTCCTGCTGACAGACAGACCCTGCTCTGGAGACACTACTCAGCTGGCTCTGAGCAGCAGGAGAACCTCAAAGGGATTTTCCCCTCCTCTCCAAGTAAACTGTGTGTTTGTTTAACCAAAGCAGGTTGAAGAGGCATGTCATTGTTACCCCAAGTCTATAACCTGGAGTCCAGCAGAGTCAATGGTTCTCTTGTTCCCTTGGAGAAGTCAGAGACTTCAGACATTACTGAGCTGCTCTCAAGAGCTCACATTTATGTATTGTGTTGGTGGATGCACCAGACACACCCACAGGAATTCCACAGGCAAACACACCTGCCCTCAGCAAGGGAATTTCTTCTATCCAGAACCAAACCAAACCAAATCCTCCTTAAATCTGAAGGGGAAATGTTGGATTTGCCCTCAGGCTTAAACTCCCCAATGCCTCTTGTTACGATGTGGAGTAAAGCTAAACTTGTCAGTGCCCTGGAACCAGGCAGAGTTTCAGATCCAGACTTGGCAACCAGCACTCCAGTTAATGAGCATAAGTGTGGGTTACCGTGCTCCTGATTCCCTCCTTTGTGTGCACCATTCCTGGATCAGTCCCTGGGCCCTCAGGCACACTGCGTGCACAGAGCCAGGCACTGTGCTGTGCTATTTCCATTCGCCAGAGAAGCTACAGAGTAGCTGATTTTAAGGCTCAGGAGCGGCACTGTGGCCGCATTAAAAATGCTTCCCTGGCATTCCTGTTCCTAGATCCACTTCGCCCTCTCCTGACAGAACTGCAGTGCAGCTCCTGCAGCACATTCACCACACCACTGCTTTGGGCTCCTCTGCTTTCCAGTTCCCTGGCAAAACACACAGAGCAAGGACAAAAGATCCAAATTCCTTCCTCCACACATCACGGACTGTTGTGGAGTACAAAGAGATATGTTCTGTGTCCCTTCTGCCAGCACAGTTCAAGCCACACCAGTCCCACTCTGCATTTCTGGCTCAGTAGAACCATGTCTTCTCCCTTCATGGGACCAGGTTAGCTCTCAGCAGCTTGGCTGAACATAGCCCAAAGCAGCAAGACCCAGCAACACACAGGAGTTCTGGGCACTGAGTTGATTTTCCCCACCCATGTTCACAGAATTAAAAATCCAACTGCAGACATTAATATAGAGATCTTCTTTCCAGGAAAGGAGCACGAAAACAAAATACGGGATCAGGAAAAATCTGTCATCTTGCAGGAATACCATTAGCTAAATAACTAACAAAATGATATTCAACATTTTCAGGAGGTTGTTCATTTAGGGAAATTATTTTCCTTTCTATATGCCTGAGCTGATCCTTACTACAGCTTGCATTGTGTGCTCACTTCCTCCTCCCCAACACAATGTGTGTTTTTATAGGAATCATTTCCCACAGTGAGCTGGACAACATTCACTGAAGCATTTTTATAAATCTTCTGATTCCTGAGAACAGTGTTGCCTAAACAAAACATTTATTACTTTTTTGGTTTGTAACAGGATGATGTACATTCATTTCAACTGCTTTACTTTGGATCCACAGCTGCAAGAGTAAATCAGTAAATCAGTCTAACTGAATGGATGCCAGCCTGCAAATGTTCAAGATTCTCCCAGAATATTCTAGAGTCACATTTTTAATAATTTAGATGATATTGTGAAGTTTCTTCTTGTATCCCAGGTATATAGACAAGGTCCAATTTAGAATAAAGGCTGAACACATGACCAGATCTTCTTTCTCCTTCCAGATTCTCAAAGCAGAACATGAAATTAAAGCACTTACCCCCATCCCCTTTCCCTGGCCACTGCCTAACCCTATCCAAAACTCTGCCGGCCCATGTTATACCTAGAAGCCTTAATTAACTTAAGAGAAGTGGACTAAAGTTAGAATATTACAGGCCTACACATACACTTAACTTTCCCTAAAAGAGCTGAAGCCTTTGCAACACCACTAGAAGGAACAGGTCCTAGCAATGTCCTGAATAATCTTTTGTTAAGGCTCAGAACTGCTGTTTTTGAGAGAGAAAGGGGAGAGATACCATCAAATCCCTTCACAATTGTCCTTGTTTATCAGGGAAGTGGCCAATACACAGCATCCCACTGAGAAGTGTCTTTATAAAGCTTGTGTCCCAAATACATATCCCAAAGCTCTGGCGTTTCTGCTGGCTGCAGGAGGGATTCCAGGTTGCCTTTACCCCGGACTGCAGCCAGTGCTGGCCCCGTGTGTTCAGCCCTACCTTCCTCCAGCTGATGGAGGAGCCTTACCTGCTGTCACCAGAACCCTTCGTGTCACTTGTGAAATGCCCTTTGGACAAGGCTGTTTCAAGGGAGGCATGCAGGAAAAACAAAGCTCAATGTGCAGGGTAGCCCCATTCTTTCATAACAAAATAAAAGTGTTTCCTCTACAGGCAGGTTTCCATAAATATGAACACGAAGAAGTTAAAACACTTAGGTAAGGACTGTTTTCTTCCTTAGAAGAAATTCATTAGCAAGAATGAATTTCCAGTGCACCCTCCCCCATCCACATTGAACTGTGAAGAGACAGAGGAGTAAAGCACAACCATGCTGCTGAGAAATCACGTTCACTCACCCTTTGGCCAGGGTTGCTATGCCAACATCCGTTAACTTCATCCCTACACCTGCAAGGCAGCAAGGAAAACACAGAGCTGAGCTTACACTGGAATTTCTAGGACAATATTCACATATGGAAGCATTGAATATTATTTATCGAGTCACCTTTTTTCACTTTAATTATTTGTCATATTTTTTCAAAGCATTTTAAAGTACCCCAGTTAAGAAGAGGATGTTCTCTGTGTCACCAGCAGTTTCTAGAAGTCAGGCTCGTGCCACTATTTTACAGCTGTCAGGGTGATCAACAGCATAGCTTGTTTCCTGTGCTAGGATTTTGTTCTTTCTCCTCCCTTTAAATTACCTCAGGGATCTTGTTTAGGTGCCTTTTTGTTATTTTTCCTGCCTTCACATATAAAAGAATATAGGATGTTTCCTAAGATTCCAGCTTTTTCTGTTTTTCTTCAAGAAGGGTCTCTCTTCCCCTGTTCCAAATACATTGCAGGACTAAAGAGGAGTCACACCCATGGGAGCTGAGGTAGCACTTAGCAAACACGGGGGTGCTTCTTCACTGCTCTTCTTTCTGAAGGAAGATATTTCTTCAAAACTAGCCAGGACCCCAATGTGGAGCATTCCACTGTTGAGTGACTGTTGGTGAGTATTCAAATACAAGCAAGGGGGAAGGACTAGGGTGTCATTAACACCTGAAGCCTTTCACTCAACAGCTATTTCATTAATCTCGGGGTGGTGAATGAAAAAGGCAGATTTGGCTCATACTGAGTGTCCTGATTCACTAAGGTACATGTGAAAGAACAACGCCTCCATTAAGAGTGTGATTTAGTTTTCTTTTCCAAACTGCCCTCTTACAAGAACATAAGCTAGATAAAAATTGCCCCTCCTCAGACAGCTCACCTTGCAGGTCAGTGACAAGCAAGTTCCCATTGGTCTTCTCATACACCCAGTGCTGAAAGGTGCAACACTTCTGGCCAGCCTCTGAGTCTCTTCTCAGGAAATTCACTTCCTTGCCATCCTTGACAGAGTATTTCACAAACTCCCCAACCAGCTCCTCCTCCACTGTGGCATAGGGGATGTTATTAGCAGGGCGATGAATAAGAAAAATCTGAATGATTCTGAAATCAAGGGATAGAAATGAATAAAATCCTGAGAATTCTTTCAGTAAGAGGGTAAGAAACAGACAAAAGTGGCCAGTGATCTCAGAATGAACAGCTACCAACTCTAAACCAAGCTGGAAGAGCTGTAACACTGTTCCCAGGTTTTTCCTCTTTCCACTTTAGTCCTAGCAATCAGTGGGTTGCCATGGCACAGGACGGTATACATAAGCATATATGCATATAAAATATATATTTATACTCACTCTGGTACTTCTCCAAAGCCTTCCAAGGGTTCAGCTTCAGCTGCATATAACTTTGCATACTCTCTTGCAGTATTTTGGACATAGCATTCCTGTATTACAACAGACACGCCTATGGGAATATTGCTCAAAACATTCAACAGATCATCTGTTCGAATGTGAGGACAGCTTTGGCCCACAGGTCTGGGTTACAAAGGCCAGGGGCGGCTCACCTGCAGTGCCAGGCTGTAGTTCTTCTGCAGCAGCTCGTCCCTGCTCTTGGTGCCGTAGGTGAGGGCGCTGTGCACCTTCAGCACGCAGGGGTGCCCGGGGGCGAAGGCGGGCGCCAGGCCCTGCAGCACGCGGCTGCGGAAGGCTCTGCGGTGCATCCCCTCGCCGAAGTGCAGCCCCTCCGTCATTATTGCTCCATGCAGCGTCCCTCCAAAGTAGCTGGAGCTGAGGGGGTCTTCTCTGAACATCAGCTGCATGAATTCGATTTCTTCCGCACCTAAAACATAACAGGAATCTCTGCAGGCACATGGAGGGGTGGCATGCATGGGACAGCAGATGCATCTCTCCAGAGAGGAGTTAAAAATGCTCAGTGGAAGCCCAAATTGTGTTACTGAGGGCTGGGACCTCAAGCAGCCCCTAAGAGGCAGCTCCTTGCCTGTATGATCTAAAGGCAGCATGGAGAAAGGTGGCAGCTCAGGATCCTAAGGAGAGAAGACAGAGTGTAGCAAACAAGTCTGTTACAGATGAAATCAAGGAGGACTCTGGATTTCACCCCTTTAAATGATCTTTGGAATCCAAATGCAAAAAAAAAATCCATAAGGGGGAAAACAGTTAAGCACTGAGAGAAACTAAAAAATTCTAACTGCACTTCAGGTGTCTCTAATAATAACGTTTCAAGGACCATCAGTAAAGGAGATAAATAGGAGAACAGAGCTACACAACAAAGAATTCCTTCCAGCTGTCCCTTGCAGTTACCTCTGGTTTAGCCTCTGTACACTATTGCCTCTCTTCAAAGCACAGAGGAAACACTGTACAGATAAGGCCAGAATTAGAACACTCCTTAACTCCACCTAAAATTCTCTGATTAAAAGTTATACAGTGCTGCTACATGAAAAGTCCTATCTTTATTTTGCACAAGGAAATAAATGCTTAATTTTAATTCTTCAAGGAAAAGAAAGGAAAGTCACCATGCCAACTGAAGGCCTGGACCTCTGCAGGCTGTTCAGGAATGACAACCCCACTGGCAAGGCACTATCTTTAGCTGCAGCACAGGCCACATGCTGGGTGTCACTGAACACCAGTTAACACACAGGGAAAGCATTCCAAAGCTCCATGCCTGCCTTTCTCCTGGAGTACAGTTACACAGCAGGTGACCTGCAAGAACCATGTGTTTGTGCCAAAGAGCTGCCAGTGTGTGTGTGTGTCTCTGTATGAAGCCATGCAATGCTACTTCACTTTATATTTACCTTCATAACTCTGAAAACTTGAAAGACGTTCCAATACTAGGAGGAAACCAAAAAAAAATTGTAATAAAAAACTCTGATGGAAACTGTCACTATTATTAATCAAAACTCTAAACTGGGGCTTACCTGCAGCAGTCAGATGAAACTCAGCAGTCACCTTTCCATACATGTTGTTCAAGCAGCAATAATACATTCCCTGGTCTTGGTAACTGGCTTCAGCTATTTCCAGAGAGACGGGAGAGTCATCCTGGGCACTGGAACAGAGCATTTTGTGCTATCACATATTTTACTTTTTTGATAAATTTGATCTCTCTGCACTGTTTACTTGTTAAAACACAGCACAATTATTTAGCAGATAATGACATGTATCAATACTATAACTGGTATTGCAATACAACAATCAAAATCAGAAAAGTTAAAACAAGAAGAATCAGAATAGAAAGTTTAACCAATTCATGCAACTTTTTCTCTCCACTTAAAAGAACATCTAAGAAGAATCCTTCCTACAAAATTTTTTATCCCCTCAGAAGTGTGCATTTTGATGGAAATGTATTTTCTTTCTTCTTTTTTTTTTTTGTAATGTTATTTTGTATTTTTGAAACATTCTAAACAGTTTTTTAGATTAGAATGTCATTACCACAATAAGGAAAATAACTAATTTCATTAAAATGTGAAGGGTAGATGCTGTTAATGCCCTTAAGAAGCTTTTATTTCTACCCTTCTCTTAGTTAAATGAGGTTCAAACTTTGACATTTTTTTGAAATCTGGATGACACTGGCTGTGAACAAGCTGAGAGGTGATATAACACAAACTGTGACCAATATCAATGCATTGTGAGAAGATCTGCCTCCTACAATTAGCAAAGTTACCCCGAAACTCCCAGTCCTTCAGAAACATTCCCTTACCTTCTCTGCAGCTGAGCCAGTACCTTGGAATCTTTAGTCCATGTAATGGTGGAGTCACCATGAATGTCACCAAACTGACAGCACAGCTTAATACTTCCAGAGCAGTCGGGGAATAGCTCTGCTTGGATCTTCTTCAGCAGCCTGGGGGCTTGAAACAGAAGAACCACAGTTTAGGATTTGAAGACAATTACATTGTTTTGGCATTTTAACATTTCACGTTAAGAACACGAATGCTGAAATCCCTGGTAAGTAATTATGACTTCTTGTGTCTCAATACCAATAATTAGTAGAATTTTTTAACTGATCACAGCCTGGGAAAAAGTCCCAAAAGGCCCTACCAGCCTGGATCTCTGCTAGGACTTTTTACTGCCTCACAGAACCCTCCAGACATTTTGCACATGGGCATGGTGTGGGCAGGGGGCTGGAGGGGACTTGGAAAGAAAGGGAATAGACATATACTTAGAGAAAGGTTTTGGGATCACAACACAGCCCTGCCCCAAGTGGCACATCCCTGCTCGATGTAAGAGATGTAAAATGCCAGATGTTTTGTTTCCAACTGTGTTAATTCTGAGCAGTTGCACTCTGAACGAGGTAGCATGGCATGTGTCCCTCGGGGATCCCATTCCTGCAGGTTACTGTGTACTGGTGTTGCTCCAGTAACACCCAACTTAAAGGGTCAGGCACACTGCCATGGTTTTCCCCATTCCCAATTCCAGGCCCCATCCAGGCCAGGTCTCCCCACTGGACTAGCAGCCCCTGAGTCCTGGGGCATGTAAACCTCGCTGTATCAGGGCTAAAGTGCCACAGACAGGACCTGACAGCTCTAGAAATAGAACTAATGGCTCCAGGCTCCTGCCCTGGCCAGCCTTCTCTCCTGCAGCTGAAATAATGCAAAAGAACACCGAGTATATTCCACAGCAACCAAACCAGCCTTCCCATAATGCCAGGGAAAGGGCCACAACTGTGCTCTAGAGCACAGACATACTTCAGCTGAGACTGAGGCAGAGCAGAAAGAGGTGAAGAAAATTCAGTGTTATCTGATGCAGCCTGAATGTTCAAAACATTTTGCAAGTGTAGCCTCAAGTAATGGAAAGAGGTCAGGCATTGCACAGCCACTGCAGTTTGCTTGCTCTGCTTTGAAGGAATGTGTCTCTCCTCCCACACATCTGGTTCCCTGGCAAAGGCTGCATCTTTGAACAGAGACAAGTCTGGGGTTTTTTAAATGTGATTAGAAAAAGTAGAAGTCTCACGAGACCGCACAGTAATTAGAGTGTGTGAAAAGCTCCTCAAATGTGTAGCTCACCTTTAGTCACTGTTCAGTCTTGCTCAGAACTATTAAATAATTTTATGACGTGAACATGAAATGTCACGTCAAAAGGTAAAAATAAGACCTTGGTCCTTGCAAACTACCCATAGAAACAACAAATCCCTCATCCGCCCAGCAGTCACAACCCTGCTACAGAGTTAGCAACCTTCTGGAGACTCTGACAGCAACCCGGATCTCCTTTCAGTTATATGTTTCCCATATCATTTTAATATTGCTCATTTCATCCGTGTCATTTTTGCAGCAGGGCAAAGCAATGCAGAACCAGTCAGAAGTCAGCACATAGGACCTCAAAACATTGTTTATCCGTGGTACCCTACTGCTAACAATAATACTTTGCTAGTGATAAATCCTTTGGTAAGCAAGAGGGGAGAATTGCAGCTGGGAGCTGCAATGCAGGAGCATAAGTAGGAACACAGCCCTGTGGGAACAGAGCAAGTAGTGGGCTTGCAGCTGCTACGTGGTGTGTAGTTATGTGGTACCATTATGCTCTTCATCCATGAAAACTGACTTCAAGAGGCCAGTGAGGCAGTGATTATTTCAAATGGGTTACAAAGCTCATGAACTGAATATACTTGCCAGCTGGGAAAAGAGTTCATCTCTGTGGCATGGGCATAGCACTTATTATTGAGTGCACAAATCTGGAAATAAAGCTCCATGAGGGCAGGACACCTTTAGCTGACTGAGTCAGTCTGAAAGAGGCTTGCAGTGCCTTTCAATAATCTTAATTTTGTACTGTAGCCACAATGATGGGAAAGAACAGAAAAGAAAATCCATTTTCTCTTACCTTTGCTATCCTTTTTCAAAATGAGTTTCCTTTGCTCTTTTCTATCCTCTTTATGAATCACGCCTCCCTCGCTCTTCCCAGACTTTTTAACACAGCTGGAATCCTTGCTGACACTTCCTCTCTCCTCCAGCCTGGGTTTTTTGGACAGAGTTGCTGATGGTAATTTCTTCTTAGCTCCAGCAGCTACATGCCCGCTCTTTGTTGTGTCCTCTTTACATTTGATGGGCTCAGGCCCTGCAGCAGCCACTGGTATCTGGCAGGATTTTGACCCTTCCTGATTTCTTTGACTTTCTGTGTTGACTGGGAATGGATCAAGTGTGGTCCACGCCAAAGAGAATGATGAAGTTCTTCTGTGGGGTGGTTGCTCTTGAAAACACTGGTTGTTCCCTGAATCAGCTGGTGGCAAATTAACTAAACCACTTACTACACTCTCTGCTGTCCTGACTTCCTCCTTTTTATCACACTCAGTGGACTTAATTGAATTCTCAGCCTCAGCTGTCTTGCTGGAAGGGATCAAGTCAGGACAAGACTGCTCTGTGCTAATATTCATAATCTGTTTCAGAGCCTGGGAGCCAGTCAAAGTGTGCAAAGGAGCCTTTGCTTCAGCTTCATCTGGGTTGTATTCAATAGCTCTTGGAATCTCATGTTCATTTTCACACAAGGCTGCTTCTCCTTTGGTTTCTCCAGGGACCCTCTGGAACAGACCCTTCCATGACTTGCAGGGAATTTCCAATGTAGTTAAATTCCCATTTGTTTTGACTCCCGTTTGTATGGATCCAGTTTTTCCCTCATTTCTTGTGGCAGGACACGCCACTGCAGATTCACTGGGAAGGCCCTCTGAGTGGCTTACAGATGTGGGGACGGGCAGGGTTTTGTTTCCAAGCAGTTGCTGGGAATGTAGCCAATCCTGGGAACCTCCATCCTCCCCACTTGCTGTGCTGTGGTGCTCACTTTGAGCCTCCCTGGGCAGTGGAGCACTGGCTGATGTTACACTTCTAGCTGCATAGGTGGGATTTTTTGAAGAATCTATTTTTAACCCTTCATCAGACCTGAAGGTGCTGTCAACAAAAAATGAATGCTGTTCTGTATTACAAAGGGAAGCTGCAGTCTGACTCTCTGAAACCTGACTAACTCCTGAGTCACAGGAAGCTTCAGCCCTGTGTTCCTCAGGTATGCAAATCTCTCTCTGTTCTCCTCCTGGTTTACATGGTTCACAGCAGGGCACTTCTACATAAAAATCTCTTAAAAATGGCTCCCCAGAAGGGGGAGGGACTGCTCCTTCTTGTTTTGCTACTTCTGTCAGTTGGTCTGTATTTTGGGGTAGATTCTTATGTGTTATGGTTTCGTGAAGCTGAATTAAACTAGGCGACTGCATTGCATCACTGTATTTCTGTGCATTAGAAACAACTTGAAAATCCTGACAGCCATTATTTTTTGAAAGATGGTAGCTGTCAGAATTACTGAAATTTGGTGCACTCAAGCCTGAGTGATTTCCTTTTTCTTGTAAATTCACTACACAACTTTTATGTATGGTGTTTACAGAAGAGTGTTCTGCATGTATAAACTGACTGGTATTTTCACTGGGAAAAATATCTTCCTCTTCAAGGAAATAAGCCAATTCTCCTCTCACTGGATAGCAGTCCATAAAATGACAGCCTTCTCCAGGTACAGACTCATTTGTCATGGCTATGTTGTATTCAGTGTGAAGTGACTGTCCAACTGTCCCATGTGACATATCTGATATGTCAGCTTTGGGACATGCTAAATTACAACTCTGAGTATTTTGTAACCTTTGAGGAGAATCTGCTTCACATGTTTGGGCAGCATTATTAACAGCAAGCTTCCCTTCCCAAGCCACAGTGGATCGTTTCCTGTCCGTGGCCATTGGATTTGGCTCTAAGCACTCCTGGGTACTTAGGAGGACACTGCTTGCTGGAACACAAATGGATGGTGTTTCCCTCTCATTCCCAGTGCCAGAATTTAGACAGACACCGTCTGTTCCTACCACTTGTGCAAGACAAATGTTTCCTCTGGATGCACTCTCGCATGCTGCAGCTCTCTGCAGGAGGATATCAGAAACATTGCAGTCAGCTTTCTCAGTTCTGGGCTTATGAGCTGGTTCTGTGATGGGCTCCTGCTCTTCTATCAAATCCATTGGCGAAGGAAGATCGGAACAGGTCTCCCGCACAGAGTTCAGTTCTGTGACTTTGATATCTGTACCTAAACTTGGGGTGCCTCTGCTTCCAAATGGGATTCGATAGTCTGAGTCATCTTCATGAAGAAGTTTCCACAGCTTGTCATGCACTGCAGATATATCAGCATCTCCTTTGCACTCAGCTTCTCCAGATTCCAGGACTGACGTGGGATTAGCTTCAGACACAGCCTCATGGGCTGATCGGCTGCAGAGAATATCTGGGTTACTGCTGTCATGTATGTCAAGCCCAGGCCTCTGCTCTCCCTCCCCTGGCTCATCACACAGCTTTGCAGAAGAGAGAACAGCACACAAGCATTCCTGTTTATCAGGAAGAGAGTCCATATCCCATTGAGGAGAAGGGGAAATGTTATTCTTTAACTTTTTGCCATTCCTAATAATTTGTTGTCCAGAGAAGACCTGTTGGTGACAACCTTCTCTCTTTTCACAAGGAGCACAGTGAAGAGAAGAGGTCTGTAAATCTGCATTCTTTGCTAGCAGCATGTTTTCAGCAGAGAGCTGGCTGGTTCCTGCACTCTCACAAGCCCTGAAGATGCCTTCCTTTTCTGTTCTGGGCTCCACACAGAGGTTCTCACAATTCTGGGTAACGCTTTTAAGATTAGCACCTTGACTCTTCAAAGAAGGAAAATAGAGCAATTTAATTAAAAATTAGAATTACAGCTTGACACAGGCCTGAAGGCCTGCAATTTTTTAACTTTTTTTTTTTAATATATTTTTGTCAATAGTCAAGTTTCTGACTTGTAACTATCAACATAATGGATTGAAATCAACCTCCTGGGTCTGAGTCTGAAAGTGTTGTCCTTAGAGAAGGATTTGTAATGAAGTTAATCAATTTTACCTCACAGTTTCTCACTGTTTTTTAAGCAGAAATAGTTTTGCAAGGTAATTCTCCTTTGCAAGTAAAGTCCCCATGTTACATTTATATCCCTCTGTTTGCACAAATGGAATGTAACAAGCAATCCCTAGAATACAGACTAAAAGTACATCACTGTCTCTGGGTATCAGCTCCCTCAAGTCCACTACATTTGGGACTGCTTTTACTTTACATTGCTCTCCAGCAATCCACCTTAATAGATCTTGCCACTTCCCTGTTTCATGCAATGCAACTCAAATTCCCCGTTCCTAAAATGACACTCTCTTTTAGATGGCACACCTGCCCTGGAGTAGCTGAAATACCTCAATATCTGTAATTATTTCAACTGCTTTAGAGAGGTGAAACAAAATACCTGAGCTGTGCTTTGCCCTGCAGACTGACAGGCACATCCTGCCTGCTATTCCTGCTCAAAAGGCAGAAAAAGAGGAAGAACTATAATATTTTAAAGAACAGAAAGTGAGTTCTCTGCCAACACCATAGAGCAACAGGCTAATCACAGCTGTCAGGAGTCCATACTCCAAAGCAGTACAGATTTTCTAAGGCATTTTTTCTTGGTATGTCTCCCAGGAAAGACTACAGCCAGCTTAAGACATAGGTAACAAAATGGGAACTGCCATTCCCAGGGTAGATCCTACTGAACGAGCAGGGCTGGTGTCACGAGCTGCAGTTACTCCACGCAGGACTCCCCTGCTTGCTCTGACACAGAGCTCCAGCCCCTCTGGCACGGCTCAGGCCTGGACTGCTCCCTTGCAACGCCGAGCTCATCTCAGCCAGATGCCCAATTACCTGGAACTTCGTGTCAGTTCTGCTTCTCTCCTTTTTGGATGACAAAATTCACAATTATCTAGAAGTGACACAAGTCTGTCTTGGGAGGGTCAAACCAAGGATCTCTCAGATTTTATGTGAACAGGCTGTTCTGATATGGAAGAAACCAGAATAATGGCTCTGTAACCAGGAGTGACAGCAGCACCTTGTGCTAAGAGGGCTGACCCCTGACAGGGACCCAAGGGTGCTGACCACTGAACTCTGACAGAACAGGGCTCTGGCTGAACGCTGAACACTGACAGGAACAGGGTGCTGGACACTGGCAGGGACAGGGTGCTGTCTGACTGCTAACAGAACCAGATTCCCAATGACACCCAGCAAAGCCTCCTGGCTCTCTGTACCCTATGTAACATCACACAGCTGGCACCGTTTGTGTCTTGGACCTGCTATTAATGAAGCTGCTCTGAAGCACCAGGTAAATAAAGAATTTCACCTCGGGCTAGGCCATGAGGTCGTGAAAGGAGTGAGGAGCCTCCTACCAAGGAGAAGTCACTCAGCACAGCAGGTGCTGCACCAGACACACTGAAAGGTTGCTCCAGTTCGAACGCTTGGCGCCAAGGGGAAGTGTAAATCCTCGGGTCATTAGTGCTGTGATCCCCTGGCTGCTCTGTACCCCTCAGCAGACCTGACTCCCACATGCACAGGGAAAGTAGCACACCCCTCCAAAGCCGTCAGCTTTGGGTTTGCTGCGAGCCCCTCCCCTTCCTCCCGCAGCTGTCTCACTCTGGGCTCCAGCAAACGCCCCAGGGTACTTTTACAGAAACTAAAGTGTTTCTGGCTTACTATATGGGCACTGTGAGAAGCTGTCCACATTTTTCTAGTACTCCAAAAAAAGGAGCAGTATTCAGGTGGGATGCTTTTACTTGGCTCATTTTTAAGACCACTTAATTTTGAACCTACACCTGAATTTCACTGTCATACACACATGTTTAAAAATGGGGGGTTGGTGTGTGCCCAGCTCTCGTCCTTTTGCATACACTAATACTCATTTTTTATCCAATGACATACTGACTACGCACAACAAGAGTCTAAGTGGCTGCTCTGAAATTTATGCCAGGCACCTGACAGCTGCTCTTGGCTAAGAGGCTTCTGGGATTTAAATTATTGCACTGGACTTGGGGAAAAAACAAGCAAACAAAGCCTCTGGCAAACCACGGCCATACACCCTCGCAGGAAGCTCTGAGGAGGTTAATTCAAGTGAGGGGTATTCCCCATCATACAGACATCATGTGCTCCTCAGATGGGATTGGAATTTTATGTACCATAAAACCAGAGAAATTTATCAGCATTTTTCAGGAAAAATAATTCAGTGATTTCTGACTGCTGAAGACACCCCAGTGGTGAGATTAAAGTCACTCTACTGTGACACTACACCCAGAACTGGGAAATATTTTTGCCCAAATGATCAGATGAAGAAAAGCATGTGCAACTGGAAAAAAATTTTTGTGACAAATGGTTTTTTTTCCTATGCAATTAGCTTCACACCTTCAAACCAGAAAAATTGGTGACAATAAGATTATTCATTATTTAATAGTATTTATATATCTTGAGTCTTTACAATGTGAAATAAAAATGATGATTCAATTTTCCTACTTAGGAAAACTGGTAGAGCATCATACCAGTCTCTACAACTGTAGTGATTTCTCCAGCTCATTTTCTACCAACAGCATAAAATATGCAAATACTTGGAGAGTACCAGAGGGGTTTGAACTTTTAATTGGTTTGTATGTTTCAACCATAATATCCAACTCTTTCATTGTTTTATTTTTAAAAATCACAGAGCTCCATTCACCTCTGTAACATGAACTCTCTGCACTGAATTCCCTTCATTGTTACAAAACCAGAGCAAACCCCTGCTGAATGGTTTAGGTTTCCAGCACCATAAGTGGAGGACGGTTTTGTTTGTTGCACGTAGATTGAAAAAAAAGTAAATCAAAGCATTCTCTGCTCAAATACCAACAGGTAGTTGAGAAACTTTCTGGGTTGAAAGAAGCATTACTTTGCTAAGACCTGTGCAATACCCTCCATATCAGATTTCCCTATCCAGCTGTCCAGAGGCCCATTAGTGCCTCTCACCATTATCAGGCTCACTCTATAATTAGAACAGCTTAGGCTTTACTTGGGCCTTTTCTAAACCCAGATTTCCCTCCCAGCCGTAGCTGTCATTCAGAAGTACATGAATAGGATCTTTCAAAGTAATTTTGATTTTACATTATTTTGTGACAAGCAGGAATAAATCACATTGAGCTCAGCAGAGCAGCTCTTTGTGTTAAATGATAAACATGTTACTTACCCCAAATGAGATGTTCTCATCTGGCATCTGGTTTTGCTCAGACAGCCTCCAAGTCCTTTTCCTTTCCCAGTGATCTGCCTCTTCTGTCGGACACAGACCAGCCTGCATTGGCACACTTTCTGCCTCTTCGGTAATCTGTGCTGAGCAGACCCCCTCCTGGCTGGGAGACGGAGCTCTGGATTCCCTACCTGCTGCTGCAGCCTGGAAAGACTGTCCTATAGTACTTACATATCTGCAAAGTTCTACGGGGTTTAACAGCTTCAAAAGGTTTCTCCTCAGACTTTCTGTTAAGGTACAGACAGCGTGCCGTGCATTTCCCTCTGGCACATTCCTTCTCCCCTCCTCCAGCAGCAGTGAGCTTTCCCCCAGCACGTCCCCGTCGGGGCTGGTTTCTGTCATTGTCCCCGAAGCCTGATCTGTGCAAGCAGCACCTATGCCATGGGCAGAGGAATCTACCTGGGCAGGGACAGTGTCCCTGGGCTTTGGTTCGTCCCTTGAGGAACCTGCAGCCAGATGGCCACTTCCATTAGTCTCTTCTTCACTTCTGGGATGTTCATTTCCAGTGGCTGCAGAAGCAACAGGCACTTGATTCTTCTCTTTGTCTTTCAAAATGGCACTTTTATCTCGGTGGTGTCCAACAGTGAGAGTCATCTCTGTCTGCAGAGCTGACTGGCTGTACATAGAGGGGTCTCTCCTTACGTTTACTCCTTTGATTTTTGACTGATGCTCACAGAAGCCAATGGGGGTATCCATAGGCGTAGTGTTATCTGACACTTGGAACACACAAGGCATTTCACTGAGGAAGTAAGCACACCCATCACAATCCTTACTCAGCTTTAGATCATCTTCATCATCACTTTCTAATAAAAATTCTAATTTCTTTTTCCAGATTTCATCTTCATGTACTGTAAGCACATCTGAACATTCAAAGTACTCCAGGTCATCATCAGAAAAGTCATCACTTACACTTGTTACTTTCTCTGCATAAATCTCCAGAACAGCAGCAGACTTTTCAGAGTCATCTTTTCCAAAATCGGTGAGATTACCTAGGGAAGTGTCTGCCTGCTCACCCAGCAGGGAATTCCTGCTTAGAGGTCTGCCCAGCCCAGGCCCTTTACATGCCTGGACATCTGCCAGAGACTGAGGAGATGCAGAGTCTTGTGTGTTAAGGCAACAGTTGCCTGTGTGACAAGTGGTTACGTCTGTGGGGTGGGAAGACACCTGTCTGCTGCAGTATTCCTCTGCTCTTCCAGCAGTGACATCAACCACACCGTTAAAATGAAGCAGGTCATCACCACCCTCTAACAAATCTTTCAGGCAGGAAAAAGTTGCCTGGGATTTAACTACATTTTTAACATCCATTTTGTCTTCTGTGTTAGGCAAGTGTCTTGAGGGATTTCTCAAGTGGAGACAAAACTCCTGCTTTGCTGAGTTTCTCAAGCAGTGAATGAATGATTTTTGAAGAGTCAGAACCTGATGAAATCAACACAGTCTCACCCTGGCAGGGGGAACTCTTGCATTGTGCAAAATGTTTCCCATTTTGCTCATTCTGCCCTGAAGTCTGTCATGAGTTCATTTACGACAACAACAAATTCTGGGCAAGTTTTGTTCTTTGTATGTGGTTCTGGGTCAAGAAAAGTCATTCTAGCTCTCAGTGAAGTGCAGATCTTGTTCTGTGCACCTGCAAGTAAAAGAAGACAAAGTTTAAAATTATTTCTGAAATGGCTATAGGTATTTTCTAAAAGGTGGTCAGTTGACACATATTTGCAAGCACTTTCAAAACAAGAAATCATTATTTAAAACCCAAGATCAGACGTTAAGGCAGTAACCCTAACCTGGCTGCCTATGCAATGACACTTACTGGCAGCACATTGCAAGTGTCCGGAGTGATCTGTGCTAGAATAAATCCTTGAGCACACCCACGCATCCATGTGGCACCTCAACAGGGGCTCTAGTACACAGCCCTTCAACTTCTCTAAATGCAAACAGGAACCTGCAGACTGTACCTTTCCACATGTACACCACTGCTACAGCTACCTGCTGCTTTGGTAGTCACATTGGCAAAACAGCAGGTTATTCCTTGGACTGGCATCATAGAGACATAAATCCCAAACTCTGTTTGTAGAAATACCCAGAACGACCAGCCTGCTTAGACTTTTTAGGACAATTTGTGTTAAAAGCAATTTTCTTGTGCTCTGGTTTGATATTTGTCATTCCTGTGCTGAAAGAACAGTGAAATGAGGCAGGCTTACTTCAATTTCCTGCTCATATCAAGTTTTCCCCTCAAGTGGGTGTGCAGTAGCACAGTGGTCTGGCAATACTGAGTTCACATAAAATCCAAGTGAGATACACCAAAAGGCTTCCACTGGCTGAATCCAAAGAAATGTGGAATAATTTCTCTCTTCCGTAACAAAGCCCTTCTTTCCTTAGCATTCCCAAATCTTAGGATTTTAGATACTTTAGATGTTTTTGTACACTGCTAGGAGCACTCTGGTTCATCAGTCACCTTGGAAAAGGTGTGACATGGCAGCACTGGAAAAGTACTGTAGCAGTTTTGAGTAAATTTGACCTCCTGGAGGATGCCAGACTAATGGCTCTGAAAAAAAAAGTGACTACATTTATTCCAGAATTGGTGAAGAGCAGCAGGAAAAGCTTTCTTGCTGTGTAATCCAACGAAGCCATTTATGTTATGAATAGAAAGTTGTATTTTTTTTAGTTTCAGAGTTAAAAAAAGCAAGTCAAACCGTCAGACTTCTTTGGTTTAGCTGCCAAAGAAAAAGTTTTTAATTACTCGTTAATGGCCGGTGATTAACTATTGTTCCTCTGATGCCGGCCGTTTGCCAAGAAGACACCAAGAGAAACCCTCCAGGGTAAAGAGAATGGGCAGTGACACCAGAGCCAACATGCAAATGAGAAATGCATTGCACCCTGGGTTTTTTACAGTTTTGCAGTTTTTACAAGAAAAACCCCTAAAATCACTAGCCAACAAGTGACTTAAGTGACATCTAAGGATGGGAGCATAGTCCCGTACCTGCTTGGACCTTTTTGTTTCTCACCCTAACCTGAAAGATGCTGATTAAAGAGACCCCCCCGGGTTTTTAAACAAACAAGCTAAGGACTCCACGACTCTCCCGTGAGGACAGAGTCCCCAGCTCTGTCTGCAGACCAGCGGACAAAGCTGCATCACCCTCCTCCTTCATGCCACCTGTCGATTTCTCCCCACCTGAGCTGATTCTTCTTAATGAAGGCATTAAAAAGGAGAAAGATCTCCTGCCATTTATTTCATGTGTGACAAATAGTTTGAGTCCACGTACACCAAGGAGCCCAGACAAACAGCACATGGGGCAACCAGACCAGCCTTTCTGATCACACTGCTTTCCTTTTCAACTCCAAGGAATACATTTAACAGAACAAAAACAGAGCAGTAGGGATTAATCTTTTCCTCACCCATTTTATTACAGTACCATGGAAATACCCTTCAGAGTTCAGCCTCTCCTCTTAAATATGCATTTGCCTAACGTTTCCTGTTGCATTCTTTCAATGCTTCTCTCATTTTTGCTTTTCAGAAGACCAGATGTCTCGCTCCTCTCTTTTGGAGGTTGCAAATTATTTTTAAAGCATGGTAATTTCCCCAGCTGAAAAGTGCTTTGGCAACACGTTTTTAATGTAGATTGACTAATGAAGAGCCTTTACTAAAGCCATTGTACTAGACAGTTATCATTGTCTCAGTTTGGCTGCACTCTGACATTGAGAGGAAAAGAGCTGTCAAGATTTTTCCATATGAAAATTACATTGGATTTCCATGCACTGTCAGATGCAACCACAGAAATGAAAGCAAAATAACATTCCAGGAGAAAACTGCAACAAATGATGGGTTTCCACCCAAGACAAAGAGATGCTATTTTTTTAAATCTGGAAAGAAAATAGAAAGTATGAAGATTTTTTTAAAAGTTCAATTACTGAATTTAGACAGAAACTGGAAAGAGAACGTTTAGTACTATACCCTCTCAGCTCCTCAGGAAAACTTGTGACAGAGGATGCACAGTGCAATTCACAGAGGGAAGAGGAATGGGAGACACCATGCTAATTTACCATCAGCTGTTGACTAGTAACCTGAAAATTAATTTCTCGATAAACTGGGAGTTGAACACTTGCTGGCAGAAGACATGAGAACATGCCAGGGTGTTGTGGCTGCTTGTCCCAACTCTCACTCTGAAAACCAATGATGTTACTTGCTGAATCAGGTCCTGGCTCACAACAGGAGACACCTGAAGCACAGCCACACAGGAGGAATTCGCACACCAGGTTTGAGCAGGTCATGGCAGGAAATATGCCTTGTTTGGCTCTCTAATCTTCTGTAAACAGATTTTCCATTTCGTACTGATCAGAACCATGGGGGATTTTTACAGTAGCCCTTGAGGCAAATGAAACACAAGTTCATGTTCAGCAGGGTCTGGTCCTGCCAGAGCTCTGTGCCTGGGAACTGAGATTAAGGGAGAACAAAGCTGGGAGCAGCATGAGAACAGCAACCTGACAACTGTGCTTGGGTGTGATTGAGGAGAAATATTGAACTGATGCAAACCTGAAACAGTCAGATTAACAAGGCAGCAAGAGGCAGATGGAGCTGCTTCACCAAAACCCTTTGACAGCAGGAAGTTATCAGGGTTTGTGAAAAACAATCCATGTCAAATAATATTTAACAAAAGAATGGCTGGGAAAAGAGTCAGTGGAAAAATCCCCTTTATGACCTCTCTGAAGCATTTTTCTTTCATTCAATATCTATTCATGAAGTAATCTCTGTTTTGTGTGCAGGCCCTCCTCAGCCCACACTGTTTTCAGTAGGATTCCTCCCTATCTTTCAGCAGCACTCACTCGTCCCTGACCTTGCTGGAGCTGTCCCACCCACCCAGGAACCACCTCCTGTTATCTGTGTGGCCCCAGCCCTGGGGCTCAGGGCCTGTCCCACGCGTTCCCATGGCACAGTGAGCACCTGGTCAATGCCCACCCCTCGATGGAGCCGAGCTGTGACCCCCTCAAAGCTCCCACTCAGAGCAGGTCCTGCCAAGGACATGCCTCACACCCACCCGGCCAGAGGAGTGGGAGTGGGGGCGGCTGAGTGAGCCCACACGAGGGATATCTCAGCAGAGCACCGGGGGAATGACACTGATAATGCCGCAGTGGTTCACACTGGGAAACAGCCTTTCATCAACCAACACTCTGGGCTCTCCATACCAAGCTGACAGCAGTTCTGGGATGGATACCTGAAACATGAGAGAGAGCTCCAGAAACACTGTGTGCCTCAGGGCACGTGGACCATGGCTGCAGGAACTGAACTGCTGCTGGCCACAGCAATTCGGTCAGAACCCTTTGCCTTAAGTGACCGAGGATTAACTTTCACCAAAGTCGTACACACAAAAAGGCCAGCCTTTCTCCTTTGTACATAGGTGCACCTGAGGAGGATGTGGATGTGAGCCACACACAGTCTGCTCACCTGTTCTTCGAACACTTCTCCAGCAGACAGGTCCTGTTTAGAGAGCCAGTGCTTGTGTGCTTTGCTTTTTTTAGTCTGAGCTTTTTGGCCTGAGACAACTCCCCAGCTGCCAGCTGAGCTTCCTACTATGGTCTCCACCCCACAGGCTGAACTTTGGGACCTGGAGTTACTCTTTTGCAACACAGTTATCTTCTATCCTATCCTATCCTATCCTATCCTATCCTATCCTATCCTATCCTATCCTATCCTATCCTATCCTATCCTATCCTATCCTATCCTATCTTATCCTATCCTATCCTATCCTATCCCATCCCATCCCATCCCATCCCATCCCATCCCATCCCATCCCATCCCATCCCATCCCATCCCATCTCACCCTACCCTACCCTACCCTACCCTACCCTACCCTACCCTACCCTACCCTACCCTACCCTACCCTACCCCACTACTTTTCTTAGATTTAGCAAAAGCTCTTTCTCCACCTGCCTGAGCATACATTATACATTCCCTTTAAGAGATGTTTACTCACAGGTAGCTAAACCACAAAGAAATATAATAATTTGGTCTATATAATTAGACTTCATGTAAAATGAACATGAAATATTTCCAAACCAAGCCACCAATAACCAGAGAACTTGTCTTGATGATGAACAGAAATGGTCATATATTACATAGATCCAACCAGAAAGCTTGCTGGTATGAACAGCAAGATGTAAGAAATATTTATTAAAGGAACAGAAAACAGCATAGGTAGAGCAGAAACAATAAAAATTAAAAAAAGGCAAAAAGAAATCTCTGCTAACCACAGGATCCCAAGACTGACCAACTACAGCACCATATGTATAACAAAAAACCTGTCACCTGTGAAATCTGAGTGTCCTGCTTAAATCTGCAATGCTCCAAGGTTAATGCTAATTCCCTTGCCATTCTCCTTGGAATGTCCCTCAAATATGTCTTAGCTTTCCTACAGAACTTTGCATATGTTTCGTTTAGCTCCTCTAAGAAGTCAGCAGGTATAATTGCATCCAATCCCCATTCCTACCCTGTCAACTGTTTTTTATCTGGGAACATACTTTTTTTTACTCCTCATGCAGGGCAGCTCTCAACAGAGATCTTTTGAAGTTTCACATTTTTCTTCTTCCAAAGTAAAACAAAACATAAGACTTTTCAGTTATACACTTAACACGGACATTACACACCAATATGTATTTCTTAAATGAGGTTTTATATGCCCTGTACAGAAATACATACAATATACTTATGATCTGGAACATATAACTTTATCTTTCCAGAAAGGTTGCCATGAATGTTTTGCTATGTTTAAATGCTTTTCCTGATGTTCTCTGTTTAAACTTTCTCTTTAATAGAAATCAAAGATTTCAAAAGTTGTTGGTTAAAGGTTTCATCAACACTGACATTGTGAAACTTTTAAGCTCAGTGCATCTGTAAGTACTAATGGAATCAAGTTCCACATGAAATTTCTGATCTGCTATTCCTGGTCTATACAAGCTTCCCAACTTGGAACACATAAAAACATTTTCTAAATGAGTTGTGATCATGGTTGCATTCTTAAACTGTTACCTTGTAAAAGTTACAACCTCCAAGAGAATAGAAACCAGGATTCCAGATTCATTGTAACTTTGTGAACTCTACTCAACCCCAGGGCTATAGTAAGGATTTATACAGCAGTGAGCCTACTACAGAGTGAAACATTTGATGGGGTAGAAATGAGAACCCACATGCGCACGGATTTACAATGATGCATTTTCTACTTGTTTCTCCACCTCACAGGAGTTCTGCCTGGTTCAGTTCTGTCTCAAATACAAACAATAACTATAACAACATTATTATTTTCCAAGTCCGTCGACATGCCACAACCAAATGGAACCCCTCGAGCAGCATACTTGTCAAAGAGTGCACAGTGTCAGAAACTAAACCACAGAAACGCTGAATTATCTAAACCAGTTATCACACTATCTATTGGATTAACAAGGTCTAGGTAAGAAAAACATCAGTGAAGTTGTGGCTGTTCAAAAAGCAAATGTCTGGAAAATATGCCCTTGCCAAAAATTCTGTGATACATTGCGGTTCTTCAGCTGCCAATATCCAAGGCTTTTTGACAACATTTTGATTAGTGCAGTACCCACTGTAAACAGCCCCACACTATAAAAACACCTCAGCCATAATTCATCAGCTAAATAGAATAATAAATGACTGGCTCTGCACATGTCAAACAAACACCTTAATATAGAGTAATTAAAATAAGCAATCACAGCACGACTCTTAACACTGATCTGTCTTAATCTATTTTTAACATCTGTCAAGCATCTGACCCTGTCAGACTGAGCAATTCATGAAGCCTGGGAATCGTCTATTACTACCAAGTGACCAGACCTTTTTCTCAAGAATGGAGGAACTTTTTATCTAATGAGTATTAGACCGTGCAATAAATATTTAGAATTCATAAATGTGTTTTTCAGGACACCCAGTATCACTTACGCAGCCTTTAGAGAAGGAAGCTTGCTTTCGTACAATTTTTGCAATTTTGTCTTAAGGAGACTTGGTGGAAATAGTAGCAGAGTGTAGTTTCAGAAACAGTGAGCAGAATTATTAATGCAACATGTTTAGAAAAACCCAAATCTATCAGGATAAACAAAAATGGCTCTTCTTTAGCAGAAGGAAATAACAAATCCCATTTCCTGGTCAATAGCAGTATAAATCACTATACCCATGTACTGCATTGATAATAAAACTAACTTGCTTTTCTTCCTTTATTAGTCTTTTATGATACACATTCTATTTGCCCACAGGAGAAAAAAAGCAGACAAATAATTTTCAAAGTCCAAACATGCCGACCCCTCACTTACCCTCAAGCTCTTTGTGGATGTTCTGGGATAGGCTGCTCCTGGGCTGGGCCTCGCTGCTGGAGACAAAGGAGGCCGAATTTGCGCGCGTTGTTTGGAGCTGCACGCCAGCCCGACGGCTTCGCCGGTGTTTTGAGTGTGACCTCAGGATAGGGAGTCTGATCACTGAACAGTTTGACTTTTAAGAGAGACGATTTCATTACATGCAGCAGATGGCCCTTCCTGGGAAAACCTCTGCCAGACAGGGAGTTGGCAGTGAGAAGAGGGCACATCCTACTTCCATAGAAGTCCATAGGAATTTCCTAATGGCCTTGAGACAGAGGAAGTGTTGGCCTTAGCTTTTCATAACA
Organism: Passer domesticus; assembly: GCF_036417665.1. NCBI lineage: Eukaryota > Metazoa > Chordata > Aves > Passeriformes > Passeridae > Passer > Passer domesticus. Next base: position 527,208 of record NC_087512.1, read on the forward strand.
AAGCACTGGCTTGTTTTTTGAAGTACATTACTGCTCTCCTAGGCACATTGGGAATTTCTTACTTGCTGGAAGTTAAGTGCACAAAAGTTCTGCTGAGCATGAGGAAATCCACAGTGCCTAACAAGTAGGCTGAGGAAATCAAAGGTGGACAGTGGACTTTTCATAATCTCTACACAGAAATTACTTAATGATTCTCATCCCTCAAAGGCAAATAAGCAACTCCCGAAGTAAGAAAGTGTTTCCACTCTTGGTACCCAAGGAGACAAGTCTCACACAGGGCAAAGTGGAATGAATTGCACAAACTGCCCTGAGCTCAAGGGATCTGGAAGAGGCTGAAAAGCAACTTTTGTGCCAATTTTTTTCTTAAGCATTTTGAAGGATGCAGCTAAAACTGGTTACAAGATACTACTGTGCTAAATACTTCTTGCTCCCAGTGTTATCTATACAGATAGGAAACAGGTCTTCAGCAATAAATACAGCACTTCTAACCACCCTCATCCAGAAATAGCAATAAGGATATCTATGCTTTATATAAGACCCTAATAGTCAAAATAACCCCCAGGGAAATGACAGGCAGCCATGTCCAAATCAGAACAGTTTGTGTTGGAAGGGGCCTTTAAGGGTCATATAGTCCTGCACCAACATGGGCAGAAACAGCTTCTGTCAGACCAAGGTGCTCCAAGCCCCATCCAACCTGATCTTGAACACTTCTAGGGATGGGACATCTACCACCTCTCTGAGCTATGTGAATGCTTGATCACTGATTAAAAATGTTCATAAAATTACTTTCTTAGTCACTTTCAGTCCACTGTGAGCGAGTTGCAATACCAGAGAGGTGAGAATTCGCCTCAGATCATCTGTCCGTTTGCAGTGATGAGCATCACCCACGGGAACATCTCCTTGGGAGGCTCTTCCCGAGCAGCCCCTCCTCTCCCTCGCTAAGGACGCAAGGTGCCTTACTCTGCGCGCTTCCACAGTGGCAGCAGGCTGGGGAAAGTTGTGTCAAGGAGGAGAGTCCATGGTCGTGCTGGTTGCAGTTGGATAAAGCTGTTTCTCTTCAAAGCGAAACCCTGCCCGCAGCGTCCTGTGGGCTTTGTCTGGTTTCCGCCCCAGGCCCGGTTCTAAAGCCACCTTCGGCCTTCTCAGCGCCAGCTGGGGACGCTGCAGGAGGTCTCGCCCTGGCAGTCGGATACACGACACTCCCATTTCAACACGGGTACAACCACACCCGGTGTGTTCCCTCTCGGTGTCCGAAGGGGCCGACGGGCCGTCCCGCGGCGCGGTGCCCTCAGGGCTGGGCCCCTCAGGGCTGGGTCCCTTAGGGCCGGGCCCCCTCAGGGCCGGGTCCCCTCAGGGCTGGTCCCTCAGGGCTGGGTCCCTCAGGGCTGGTCCCTCAGGGCTGGGTCCCTCAGGGCTGGTCCCTCAGGGCTGGTCCCCTCAGGGCTGGGCCCCTCAGGGCTGGGCCCCTCAGGGCTGGGTCTCTCAGGGCTGGTCCCTCAGGGCTGGGCCCCCTCAGGGCTGGGTCTCTCAGGGCTGGTCCCTCAGGGCTGGTCCCCTCAGGACTGGGCCCCCTCAGGGTTGGGTCCCCTCAGGGCTGGGTCCCTCAGGGCTGGTCCCTCAGGGCTGGTCCCCTCAGGGCTGGTCCCTCAGGGGTGGGCCCCTCAGGGCTGGTCCCTCAGAGCGGGTCCCCTCAGGGCTGGGTCTCTCAGGGCTGGTCCCTCAGGGCTGGGCCCCCTCAGGGCTGGGTCTCTCAGGGCTGGTCCCTCAGGGCTGGGTCCCCTCAGGGCTGGGTCTCTCAGGGCTGGGCCCTCAGGGCTGGGCCCCCTCAGGGCTGGGTCCCTCAGGGCTGGTCCCCTCAGGGCTGGGTCCCTCAGGGCTGGTCCCCTCAGGGCTGGGCCCCCTCAGGGCTGGGTCTCTCAGGGCTGGTCCCTCAGGGCTGGTCCCTCAGGGCTGGTCCCCTCAGGGCTGGGTCCCTCAGGGCTGGGTCCCCCTCAGGGCTGGGCCCCTCAGGGCTGGGTCCCTCAGGGCTGGGTCCCCCTCAGGGCTGGTCCCCTCAGGGCGCGGTGCACGCGCTCCCCTCAGCCGCACCCCGCTCGCCGCCCCGTCCCGCGCTGCCCGCGCGGCGCTTCCTTCCGGGCGGCAGCACCGCCGCGGCGGGCAGCCATGGAGCGCGGCGCGGCGGGGCCGCTGCCCCTCAGCCGCCTGGCCGGGCCGCTGCTCCGTAGGCTCAGCGAGCTGCTGGACCGCGCGGCGCCCGGCAAGGGCTGGCGGGAGCTGGCGCAGCGAGCGGGGAGCCGCGGCACGGTGCGGCTGAGGTGAGCGCGGGCGGCGGCGGGGCGCGGGCAGCGGCGGCGGGGCGCGGCCCAGCGGTGCGTGTTTATCTCTCTAATCCCGTAAAACACTGAAAGTCCGCTTGATAAGTGAAGGCATCACCGCATACTGAAGGTATCTCCCCCCCAGGTTTGCGTGGCACTGTGATTTAAGGAAGGAAACGTTGATGAACCTTTTTAGTGGAAATACGTAACCTTGTATTCTCTTTCGGAAGCTGTCATTATTTCTTTATTTGTGTTGATTGAATCCGCTGTGATTGAACGTGCGTGATGACAACGACGCCAAAGTGGAAACGATAAAGTTCAGACACAGTTAACTACACTGCGCAGTCGGTGTGTTAGGCTGGCCTCCAGCAGTCACTTGTTTACAACAACTTTAAAATCAGTCTTCCTGTACTTTGAAGTTAAGAGTCTGACTCACTCTCTACGGCTTCTGAATTAGGCTCATGGAAATGAAAGGTGCTGTACTACTTTTTCTGCTGACACTTTAAAAGTGAAAATTAGAAGGTTTCTTAATACATTTGCTGAGAATTGTGAGGTATATGCATCTCTTTTACCATCTAGCTCACTAATAGTAGTTTTTGTCTGTGGAGGTGTCACCGAATAACCTCTGAACTCCTGAAACTTGAAGGAAATGCTGCAAATATGTCCAAATCAACTAGGAATTTCCCATCTCTATTTTTAAAAGTCTTTTTATTTATCTACAAGTGATTGTTTACCCAGGTCCTTTCTGAGGAAAAGGTATTGAGAAGGTCTGTGTCGTGTCTTTCTCACATTATTCCGTAGCCCGCTGGACTTGGAGCAGTGTTCCCTCCAGGTGCTGGAGCCGGAAGGCAGTCCCAGCTGGAGTCTCCTGAAGCTGCTGGGGGATCGGGGCTGCACTGTGGTGGAACTGGCAGAGTCCTTGCAGGCCCTGGAGCACACAGAGGCTCTCCGGTGTCTCAGCCATTCAGGTCAGTTCTGGGCTGTGCTTTCACTGCAGCCCTGAATTTTAGACTGGGAACACTCACGGTTCTACTCAAGCACTCTACAGTAACCAAAAACATCTTCAGTGCTTGAATTCTGGTAGCTGGGATCCAGATGATAACCAAGGTTATTGCCTGATCTGATTCTGAGGTTAAATGTGAGCCAAGCCTTCATGCAGTGTTATTGCAGACTTGCACTTGGCTGCCTGGGTGTGCTGGGTGTTGTCATTCTGTCTGCTGGCTGGGGTTTGGTCTCCCTGTGCCTCTGGGAGATGCTTATGGACCTGAGATGGACAGACAGGTAGTGCTGCCAGCACTGGGGTCTGGAGGTGTCAGTAAGTAACTTATCCCAAGTGAAGGGGAAGGGTCCAGTTAGGGTGGTTCCAGTACGTGCTGGATTTGGTCCGGCTTGCTAACTGAACAGATTAATTTAGGATAGAACTAGATTATTTTCTACTAACACATGGATTTGATCACCCTTGTGGATCCTTTGTAGCTCAGCGTATTCTGTGATTCGGTGTGGTTGTTCACAAAGTCTAGGAAGTGGGGCAGCATGAGGAGATACACAAGTAGGACCATGTAGATCAAGTGCTACTTGCTGTAGTACAGAACCAGAGCCCTCTGTCTTAGGTCCTTCTTCGTCAGGATGGGGTGAAATTCAACCTCCTGGGAAATGAAAAATCTTCTCTTTGAATGGGAAGTGGAAATGAGTCCTGCAGGCTCCTTACCATGGTGATGCTGTCCGGTTCTTTGGACAGTGTGTGAAAAGAAGCCATGGGCTGAGAACCATTGTTAGGACAATCTTGGGATTTTTCAAGTGTATTGTAGCAATGCTTTTCACTCTTCCATCAAGTGTTTCCCAGTGTGTCAGCTCAGGATATAACAATTGGATTGTAGGTTAGATTATGAATACTGAATTTGCATGGTTTCAAAGCCTGGTAACCACAGATGTCACTTTGCCATATTCAAAGGTAACACTTATGCTCTGCATTTTCCAAGTAAAATGGAAGAAGTATTTATGTGTCTTTGTAATCAATCACAAAATTAAGCTGGAAGGTTTTTCTTTTCCAACCATTAAATTCCATGGTACGTACAGGAAGTGACTGTGTGATGCTGAATAAACCGCAGGAAAATAAATGAAACTGTGAAGAAATTATGGATCAGATTTCTTAGTGTTTGGAATGCTTCTGATGAGTGCAAAATGCTTATCTTGCAGTGGATTTTTCTGCTCTATGTTCTTAAGAGCTGTTTGTGATGCAAATTGGGAGACATTTTAAAAAAAGAAAAAGAAAAAGTGAAAGTTTTGGAAAGAGCAAGCCTTAATTTTTCTGTCATTTAAATTGAAATAGTATAATTGCTTTTTCTGTTGGTTCATGTTAGAGGATTGTGATGCTTAAAAACTACTTAACACAGTTTAAGTGCAGAAAGCAGCAGAGGAAGTGCTAAATGAGGAACTGAGGTAGTGATCTCCAGTGCTAGGTGTAGAAGGAATTGATTTTGGAGTAAGAAAGGCAGGGAATTTCAGTGCTGCAGCTTTTTTGGAGTAGCTGCCGGTATGTTCCACTCTTTCAGAGAAATGCTGTGTGTGGAGGCAGCTGATAGAACTCACTGTCCTGCCAGGCAAGGCTATGTGATTTCCCAGCCATGTGCTCTCTGTTTCAGCCTGTTGTCTCCAAGGGTTCTGGTCTAGTTGTACCATCCAGAGCAAAGAATGCTTCAAATCATGATTTTTAAACTTTCTGTTCTCCTTCTGATGACCTTGGGTATACCAGTGGATTTGGTTTTGAGACCATCCTGTAACAAGATCTGGAATGGTTTAGGTTAAGAAAATAACTGCATCATATCGGAGTGGTGTCAGAGTTGCTCTCCTGGCAGTTAAGATTTGAAGTAGAAAATTTTACCTTGCAGAAAACCTCACCCTTGTGTTCTGCAGGAGTCAGAGGCATAAAGCTGAAACCAAAGATTCAGTTCATAAGAGTGCATAAGAAGTAACAGGAAAATGTGCTCTGTTGGACTTGAACTCTGACTGCTTTGATTCCCTCAGGCTGGGCCTTAATCTGAACAGTTCAAAGAAACTGTTGGGAGTGAGCAAACATTTAAAACTGAGAATATCCTTCCAAAAAGGGATCCATGATACCATGAGACATATTATTTCTTTTAAAATTAAAATACCTGAATGATATACTTTAAATCTTTTATGAGCTCCATTGAGTACTGATCCATTTTGTGTAGTGGAAGACAATTTTGAATCTCCTAAAGTAATACAACTAATTGGAACTGTGTGTATACACAGTACAAAAAAATTATTTTCAAGTATATTTAATGACAGAAATGTTCTGTGCTCCAAGGGCAATTTAAATGCAAATATAAATTATGGACTTGTATTTCTTCATAACTTTCCTACGTGTAAATTCTGTCTTAAAGGTGTAAAGATTGTTGTACAGCCAGACTCTCAAGCAGTGCTCTCTGGTCAGGTCGTCAAGTTGTGCTGCTGGGCAACAGGACACCCATTTGTGCAATACCAGTGGTTCAAGCAGGAAAGAGAGGTAAGAGTTCATAGAGAATGCAGTGTTTTTAAACAGTGAAAATAACACAATGATTTTGGATCGTCCTTTTTTTAAGACTCTTACAACGAGAGAAGATTGCTTTATATACTCATAAAACTCCTAAAGTTTAAGAAATGCTGGATGATCCTGCGAATGTGCTAAAACAAAACTGTGATTCCTTGTGTTCACACCACTTCATTCCTGGGGGCTGTGAATGTGGAATGGGGCAGAAAGGAAGCTGTATGTTCAGTTGTGTCAGCCTACCAGTAAGTTTCGAGTAAGTGAAGGAGTTGAGGATGGTGTTAAGGACTTGGGATTAAATATTATAATGCTTGATCCTGGTTAAGATTAAACCAATTAAAACTGAAGTATTTTTGGTTCACCTGTGATGCAGGTTCCCCACGGTAATTCTCCAGAACTGGTTCTGAGTCCAGTGACTGTAAAGGATTCTGGCTTTTACATCTGCCGAGTGAACAGTGAATCTTCTTTCACGTTCAGTCGGTGGGCACGCCTTGAAGTTTGTGAGCTTCAGGATCCGCCCCACGGTGAGTGGCAAAAACACCTTCTGAAAGTGCCTTCCTGCTTCCTCAAGGCGCTTGGGTCCCTATTGCTGTGCTTAGGTTGTCTCACACTTCCTTTTCTTTTTACTTGCTTTTCCTTTTATAAGGGCTCTTAAGAGGTTCGCCTGAAAACAAGTTGTGCATTTGTAATCAGCCTCAGCCACAAAACCTGACAGTGGGGGATGCTTTGGTACTGGAATGTGGAGCTGTTGGAAACCCAATTCCTCATTACCAATGGTTCAGAAATGGATTTCCTTTGGCAAATGGGAGCAAAAGTGTCTACACGGTAAGTTACTGCAATGGGCCACACTTGGGAGCTAATGTTGACCACCTTGAGCTTACCACAGAAGGTTCCCTTGAAGAAAATAATTTCTCCAGAACCTTGGTAACTTCTGATGAAGTGCTCACTTGAAGTGCTGCTTTTAGTTTTTTTTACTCTTTCTTGCCTGTGGTGCTTAGATGCAAGGCTTAAATACCTGATGCAGGTATTTTTTGGAGGTCTGTTGGGATGATTGTGATGATGGTTGCATAGGTAACTTATGTGGATGTGGGACATCAAGGAACATACTGGTGTCACGTATTCAATGACCGAGAGGATGAAGACAGCAAGAAAGTAGAAGTCATTATAGGTAAGGAGTTCTTCTACTTCATACAGATCAGCTCCTTTGTCCATTTCTTCCACATCACTCAAATTTATTTTTGAAGCTTTCAGTATTAAGACAAGCACATGCCTTCTATATTTTTAGTTTATCCATTTGTTAAAACACCTGCGCTTGCATCCAGCAAATGGCATTTTAGAGTTTTGGGTTTTTATGGTAACCAGCACAGAATTGCTGTCCCTTTTTGGCCCTGCCAGCATGTATGTGGCTTGTTAACAGATTGCTAGCTGATTTATGATTTTTGACAACTAAAAACCACTTTAACCCTTGCTGGGGATATGAACTCTGGTACATGGAGTCCTTCGGCAATCAGGAGAGGTGAGATTGTTCATTTCAAGTAGAATGAATGAACACATTTCAGTGCATGTGTATTGGTAGTGAACTGAAGAGGAGCAGATCTGTTTGCATAGCTTCCAGATTTATCTGGCAATACTACTGTGTAACTTCCTAACCTAAGAAATACCCTGGTTTAGTACTCCTGAGTTTCAGGAATCATTACTGTACAGTGTTATGGCCAATGCAAATTTACACTGCTGTAAAGTGAGCCACATTGCAGAGCAGCTTGACAGTGCCCTTTGTCTTCCACCTTGTGTGCTAACTCTCATAACTGAGAGCTCATCTTCCAATTTTTTCCCCTCCTTAAAACACAAGGAAGGAAAGCTATGGCAGTGGAGTGCACCGAAGGTAATGTAAACCTCTAATTGTGCATCAGTTTTGAAAATCGGTGGTGGGAATGACAGGTTGTTGAGTGTGTTGCTGAAAGGCATGTGTGGATTAAGAGCTTGGGTTTAAAACACTGATGAATGATGCAACAGTCCTTCTACATGTGCTTCTCTCTTCATTGCCTGGACACCATGATCTAGATCACACAGGGGAAAAAACAGGCTGCTTCCTTCTTTTGTGGTACTCAAGTGATCTGGAGATTTCTTTGGTGGGCGCAGGAGGCAACATCCTAGCAAGAAAATCTGGAGATATTCAGGTACCGGGGTGATCTTAGAAAGCTGGCTAGAGCTAGTTCCAGTGTCAGCCCCATGTCTGCAGAAGTGTTTCTAGCAACGTCCCAAGGATGATTTCTGTTCTCCTTGGCACTGTTGCAGTAGGGAGAAGTGTATTGTGACCCTTAATGTTGGTGCCATCCCTCCCTCGACCGCCGAGCATCTCAGAGGCTGCAGTGTCTGCAGCACGGGGGATCGCGTGCAATGGTGCCACGCTGCTCTGAGGCAGCACTGCTGCTCCAGAGATGTTCCTTTTCTTTTCCCTGCTTTCCAGTGTTCTCACAAGAAAGAGATGAATCCCCTGGTAGCTTAGGATGTTTGAAGATTGTGTCTGAAGTCTTTCTGAATACACACGGCTTCCCAAAATCAGATTTTTTGCTCAGGATGTTGCTTTTTTAGCAGCCCTTCAAGCATCTGTTCTTCAGTGGGATGATTCTAATACCTTGTTCCTTTTTCCTTCAACCTACTTGCATGCCTGTGAGACTGAGGTGTCCTAACTGCCCCCTCCTTTGTTTTTGCATCTACTGTACTGCAATGCTATATCTAGCACAGCTTAACGTATTGCTATAGGATTTTCTCTTCTCTGTCTGGAATAAGCACAAAAAGTTTGATTTGCAAAAACGCAAAGTCAAAAGTATTTTAGAAAGGTAGTTCGTTTTCTGTGTTGAGCTTTGTTTAATAATGGCATGACACATTTTTACTAATAAAATGGGGGTTCTCCTTCTTGTTTAAACTATTATTTTATTGGTGTTTTTCTTCACAGAAGATTTAAGTGATCTTCAGGAATCAGGTAAGTGATAAATTTTGAAAAACTTTAACTTGGCATCTTTATTTTATGTTACAAATCACTGAAAGCTTGGTGGGTTGCAGTATGAACTTTACAGTATTTGGATGTACCTGTAACTGAGAATTGAATAGGAGCTGGTATCACCTTAAGAGCAGCCCAGCTTTCTAGTTCCAGGAGATTTAACTTGAAGGATATAGAGAATCATAGGGATGCTATTTGTAAAATAACCCAAGGCTGCACATATACTTACATAGATACAAAGGGAATTATCTTTCTTGTCTGGGGTTTCCTGGGACTCTCGGTTTTAGCACATTGCTGCTTTCTCAGATAATTACGGTGAAAAAGATGTGAGGTGTCTGGCTATCATTCATGATATGTTGAGTGGCATATTTCTTCCAGTCACGTTGGAGACAGCCAATGTGATTTGAAGCCTGTTAGGTGGTTATTGTAGAAGTGTTGCTCCAGAGGGGATTATCCTTGATACAGTTTTTCCAAAACCTCAACTCCCAAAGATAATTTCCTGGGTTAGATAGCAAATATGTTTTTTTGTTTTTTTTTTGCCTAGCCTCAGTTTCAACAACTGAAGGGCTTCTCTGTCATACTGTGTCATGTTATCTAGGTGAGCCACTTTGGCATGCTGCTTACTGTTTCTCTTGGCACAGCATTGGCTTTGCCACCCCTCTGTGAAGTGCAGAATAAAATAATTTTCACATTCAGATGGGAATCCCTGCTAAGCATCCCCCACCTTGCATGTCTGCATTTTGTTTGGAGACGATGAACTGGTCACTGAAAATGCCAATGTGCAGTTTGTGAGATTCAGCATCTATTCTTCCTTAACCTATAGAATTAGCTATTCACATCCTGTCAGGTTGTTTGCTGGAAGAGGGTGAAGGAAATAATCTAAACAAAAATAACAATATCAACAAAACACCCCCACACCCTACCAGAACAAAAAGAGGACTTTTTCTTGCATTAAACTAGCAAAGTGCTAGAGAAAGCAGTGCTACTGGACTGTGGCTGTGGGGAAGATGCAGTTCATTTCCTGTTGTCACTGACACTCTGCTCTTTTCTTCTATTTCGAACAGAGCCACAAGAAGAATCAAGTCACAGACCTGTGGGTAAGTAGTTTTGTACTGAAATGACTGTATGTATTTGACATCTAGGATGCAGACTTTGCTGCTCCTGAGTATTGCTGCTACTGACACTGCCAGTGCAAGACCCATGGAGCAAATAGGGAGCTCCAGGGAGGGAGATCTGTGGATATTTGTGTAGTTCCTTTTAGTATGCTTGTTTGCCCTTTCAGGAGTAAAGTGTGCTGAGGGTACCGGTGTTTTTAATGACCCTGTGAAGCGTTTGCAGCTTCTCATCTGTTTCAGTTTACTGCTTCAGATGCCTGTGGCCAGGCCTTAGCCAGTGTGTTACTCCATTCCTTTGAACACTTGGAGCCAGTGGTATTGGGATGATGTGATAGAAAGGATTGCTATTCTGTCTGCTAAGGAAATACTGTCCTTGCAGCTCTCCCTGTTCTATCATGTGGATGCTTTGATACTGAGCTGAAGCTCATAAAGAGATGGATAGCACATGTGATATGAAGTTTATAAATCACATTCTTAAATTTGCACTGTAGACTTGAGTGGTCAGGCATGTTGTCCTGTTGATACTTAACCAGATGGAAAGGCTGCTGGCCTCTGTCAGAATTTTATGACTCAGATTCATTAGTGTGAGGGGAAGTGGAAGTGTTCCCCTCTCATGTGGGTGAGTTTTTTTTCTTCAGGCTGAAAAGAGAGTTGAGCTGTATTGTTGATGTGGGGTGACTTGTAAAATCAGATAAAATATTGTGCCTGAAGTGAGATTTCACTTTGGAAAACTTTAAGTTTAAAGCTGTTGAATCCATGCAATATATAAATATGACTTTTTTTTTCTCTGTGTGTCTTGGCAGCCACAGACAAGGTGGCTCTGTTAATAGGAAACATGAGCTACTGGAATCATCCCCAGCTCAAGGCTCCAATGGTAGATGTCTATGAATTGACCAGTTTGCTAAGGCAGCTGGATTTCAAAGTTGTGTCTTTGCTGGATCTTACTGAGTCTGAGATGCGAAATGCAGTGGATGAATTTTTACTTCTCCTGGATGAAGGAGTTTATGGTAAGGATACAGAAATCCCTTCTGAAGTAGGTCCATTTTGTATGCATCAAGTACCAACATATTTGCCTCGGCTAAACAACCTTCAGGGTAAATATGATGTATGTAGAACAGGAAGAAAAAGTTAAAGGCACCCACCAGCATATCCTCTGACTTTGGTTAAAATGTTATTCTTCCTTTACTTTTAGAACAGATCAGATGTTTGAACTTCATTCTTTAACCACACCTAAAACTGCAGTGCAGGCTTTTATTATGTTTGATAGTATTGATAGTACTTTGCTTGCCTAGATTTGATTTTGGGGCACAAAGTACAAGACAGAAGTGGGGGAGAGCATGATGGAATTTATGCATGGAGCAAAAGCCTTGCATGGAAAAGGCCAAGAGTGATCTGGTTTAGAGTGTAACAAAAGTTCTTATTTCTGCTGACTGCCATTATTTTGTCATTTTTCTAAGATTGTATTTGCTAAGATTGTACAGAAAACTCCAAAAATTATTTAGGACAGAGAGCAAAATGTTTTCCCAGGTCCCTATTTATTGGATTGCAGAATTCCTGTAGTAAAAATCCATTTGAGAAAACATTATTTGATCCCTTTTCAGAACACAAGGTCAGCTTATTTCTTAGCATGACTTTTTTTTACGAATGTGTTACTTGATGCTCTCTCTGTACAGAACTGCTTGCTCTGACATTTGGGCATTTATATCTGAGCCAAAACCTGCCTGACACGAAGCCTCAGTCTGGCAGGAGCATGAGGCTTTTGAGAGCAGTTTGCTTTTATTATTCCCTGGGAAATAGATGGGCTTATCTATTTGGGTGAGCTTTGAGATTTTTGCACCTTCTCAATTTTTCTCCCTAATTGTGGACATGAATGTAGCAAATAAAGTACTGAAAGGCTTTAATTAATTTCTCAGCAGCACCATATGAAAGTTCTTACATGGCATATTTTTGCAGTTGTACTTTTCCAGCCAGTTGATACAAAAGGTAAGCAGAACAGTTTTCGGTGGTGTTTGGCAACAACTACTTCTGTTTAAATGATTACTTTGTTCTTTCTGCATAGTGGCTATGAATGGCTTAAAGCCTATAAAAGGTGCTGTCAGTGCACAAATAGGTAACAATTTATTGCCTTTTCTAGTGGGCATAGTTTCAAATAGAAGAGGCATAATGACTACTGCTGTTTAGTCCCTGCTGCATATAAACCTGATGCTTACTAGGTTGTGTAATTCTGGCTTACTGCCAGGAAAGTGGCATTTCAGATGCTGGTCCTTAAGAGCAGGAGTAGTAAACAAAGTGATGATGATTGTCTCCTCTGCTGTCTTAGTCTGTGCTGTTCTAAATGTAGGTTGCAATTAACATTGTATTCCACACAGGGTAAAACCCTGTATTCCACACAGAGTAAGACCCACGTGTTTGAAAGGCTAAAAATATTTAGGCTGCTTTCTTCTTAAATGAGAGGGACTGAGAGAGGGAGGGAGGGAGGGAGGGAGATATCAGTTCAATGCTGACGTCTCTGAGGAACTTGAGCCTACTTAAAATTGTTGTGTGCAAGTCTCTGTTGAGGCCCTCCAAATATGTTTACTCCACTTACCCCAGGTATGCGCAGATTTATTTCTGATCTTGAGCTCAGCGTATTAACTGTTGCAGGTACTTGGCACATAGCACAGTCATCTGCCAAGGATAGAAAAGCAATGTAGTCAGTCAGTCCAATTACTTACAGAATATATGGTCAGATACATAGAATCTCAAATATAACCCTGATTTAGGTCCAGATCCAAGCTCTGGAAATCATATTAAGACTTTCCTTTTAATCTAGGGCCTGACACAAGGTTATGCAGTTGCACTTCATACCATTTTTAGCTCTCTTGAAGCTCACCAGGCTCAGGTAGCTGTCATATTTTCATTTCTTGTAGCTGTGTGTACTGAAAAGGTGAAAGCATCTAGCATGCCCACCTCCATGGGCTAGTATGTTAGGGTGAGGCTTATTTTGGGTTTTGTCTGAATCTGCCAGTGTTGTAGTGGCAGATTCAGACAAATTTTAGTAAGAATTTGTTGTTATTCTTACTAAATTTTAGTAAGAATAACAACATAAGAATATGGTATCTCTAGTCAGCATAAATTGTCAGATTTCTGTTGACTTTTATTCAGCTGAGCACTATATTCTAATTGCAGATCTGACCCACAGACTGCTTTGACTAGACAAATAAAAATTCTTTTTAGAAGATGGAATTTGCATCATTAAGGAAAACCAGCACTGGGAATAGACAATAGAAAAATTCAGTTAAATCATACAAGCCTCTGGTAACTGCATTTTATGGCAGTAGAGATTACTGATTCTAAGATCATCTAATATTCATGCAAATTTAAATGACTAATATTGGACATTTTTATTCATATAAGGAAAATCTAAGTCCTAGCTTGCAGTTCCCTTTCTCAGGGTTGAGAACAACTTTCTTTTTTTATTGAAGATTTTAAATCTTAAAATGTTGTAGACTGTTGTGCAGTGACACATGAAGGACATGATGGCAGGATAATAATTTCTGGCTAGGTAAGCATGAGAAGAGTTTGTTTAGTAGACCCAGAAGAGTCATGAGTCTGTAACTAGGAGATATAGCTGCAATCAACTGAACATGAGCTGTTGGTAGATGGTAATGGGCATGTGCTCTGGAGTCCTACCAAACTCTTCAGCATTATTTTTTTTCTGTCTATAAGCTGCAGACTTAGTGCTGCTCAGAGCCTTGTAATTGCACATGTGGAGAAGATGTTTGACAGTTGGCACATTTCCTTGTTCCTCTCTGTGAGTTACACATCACACATAACAGGCTGTCTCTGTTAGAGGTCATAGCTATTAGAGCATTTTAAGTGTATTCAACTTGGTGTGTTTATGCAAATATCTAACCGATTCTATTGCATGTGTGATTTTTGTGCTTCTTTTAATTTATTGTGTTGTTGTATTGTGGAGTTGATGTTATTGTGGCTTGAAGTGGCTTCAGTGAACTCCCTGGCCCGCAGTCAGCGCTGGTTTTGACCCGCTACAATGGACAGAAGTCTCTGATGCACTGCTCACTATCACACCTGTTTTGAACTCAGGTTTGTTATACTATGCTGGCCATGGCTACGAAAACTATGGGAACAGTTTCATGGTTCCTGTGGATGCCCCGAATCCCTACCGCTCAGCAAACTGCCTGTGCGTGCAGAACATCCTGCGGCTGATGCAGGAGAAGCAGACGGGACTCAACGTGTTCCTGCTGGATATGTGTCGCAAAAGGTACCTCCTGCATTCCCGGCTGCAGCTCTCTGGGCTCTGAACAGAAAGCTGGGCCTCCTGCCAAAGAGAAGTCTTCAGGCTGAAAATTCACTGTAGTGCAAAGTTCATGGTTCTGAGAATTCACAGCCTGCACCTGAGTGCTTTTAGCATCAGTAGGATTCACCCACAGACTTCTGCCCATGGCCTTGGATAGAGATGTGAACCTGGTGGTTAGACTTTGTTCCCATGGGTACATTCCTACCTCCTGATTTCAATGACATTTATTTCTTTTTTGCTGTTGTTTTTTAGAAGTTATAAACAGACTGATCAGATTAAAGTTAAATTTGGCATCTTAAAGAAGAAACGGGACCCTTTCCCCTGAGATCATTATCCATCCTCTTCATTGCAGGGAGGAAGGAGAAGCCCTGTGATCAAAGCCCTGTTAACTTAGCAGAAGGGCTCAAGTGAAGTGCTTATTTTAGAATTCCTGAGAGCCATGGACTTTGCTTCTATACTGAGGACCTTGTGTCTTTATTTAGAGGTTAAAAACCAACTGATTTATGGGATTTTTCTACACAAAGTACTGTGTTCTTTCCATGTTGAGAAACTACTGTGATCAATTAAACTTGCACTTGAAATCAGCTCTTCAGTCAGCACTTTTGGCAGTTGGTCTCTGAGGAATGTTTCACAACACAAAGTTGCTGGCACTTCAGTATCTGTGCAGCCTCCAAACTTCCCTGCCAATGAAGTGCCCATGACCCAATCGGCTTCTCAGTCTGCTGTCCAAATAGAAAATCCATTGTACTAACAGCACCATGTTTGGTGAGGAAAAGAAAAATTTTAAAAAAACATGCCATTTTTAAAGTAACCTCAAATGGGTGGATATCAGAATTGTGTTTTGCAGAGAATGCAGCCAAACTCTCCTGGCTACTAGAGCATGCCCTTCTCTGGGTAATGCGTGGTGCCTCTGTCTTTACACTGCCCTCAGGCAGAGTGTTGATGGTGCTGACTTTTGGATATGAGCAGTCAGGATTCATTACAGACTTGGGGGAGTGAAAGAAATTACTGGTTCTGAACTCCCTCTGTTTTGTGTTTTGATTTTGTTGCCATTATGAGTTCTCAAATTGCTGTTTTAACTCATGTTTCCATTTATTACAGAAATGAATATGATGACACAATTCTTATCTTGGATGCTCTGAAGGTTACGGCCAACATTGTTTTTGGATATGCAACGTAAGGAAGTTATTCTTCTGTGTCGCCGAAATGAGTGATACTGTATAGCTGATCTTTTTCAGAACTGTGCTGTGGGCCAGTAACCTTGGTCACTTTTCAATGCAAAAACTGCTGAACAGAAGTAGTCAGGAGCTTTGCTAAAGTTGTCAATAATACATTTAAGCTCCTCATGTGAGCAGTTTGATGAACAGGTCTAGTCTGTGATGTCATTTTAAGAGAAACTTCCATCAGCTGCTTGCAAGGGAACATGAAGAGCAGGTTGGCCTTGGACACAACCTAGTTTTCAAATTGTAGGGTTTCTTTCCCCATTCCCAGTATACATTTACTCTTAATCCTGCAGGTTTTTCAGTGTTTTTTCCTTGTCCAATGCTGATGATGTCACAGGTGCCAAGGAGCAGAAGCTTATGAAATTCAGCAGCTGGGGCTGGCCAATGGAATCTTCATGAAGTTCCTGAAGGACCGTTTGTTAGAAGACAAGAAGGTCACTGTTCTGCTCGATGAGGTTGCAGAAGGTGAACTCCAGCTTACTGCACTAACAGTCTCCTCAGTCTGCCTTACTGCAAACAACTTTGCTTCCGTGTCTTTCCTGTCATGGTGAATGTGTTACACTCATTAAATCTCTCTCTTGTTGTGTTTTGTCCAAATAGCAGGTGCTACTGGACAGCATATTAACAACATTACTGATACTCAGCTTGTTTAATATTGTTCAGTTTTATACTTTCCTCTTCAGTGAACCTTATTTGTTCTAAGTATCTTTCTGCATGGAGCTTTGAATTGTCCATCCACAAAACAGCTCTTCTGTCCTGTGGTGCCAGCTGCTTGTGGTAGTCTAGTCGTTTGCATATTCATTTAAACAATTAACATAATCCTACTTGCCTCAGAGTGCTGTAGCAATGATAATGATTTGTTCTCTAAGTGCAGTAAAAAGGGCAGTGCACTGTGTTAATTTGCCTGGTTCGGTGATTGTATTTTTGATGTTTTTGATGGGAGAAACACTAAAGTAAAAAGTGTGGAGGGAAAGCATACTGCTTCTGTGCAAACGCAGAACAGTGTCAGACTGTTCTGGTGTGTGTAGGTGCATCAGCCCAGCTCTGCCCTGGGTTCAGCAGCCTGGGGCAGCTGCAGGTCACAGAGCTTTATGTTCTGTTCAAGAGGGCAGGGAAAGACTGACTTGTCAGGCAGCATGACAAGGACTGCTGTGAGTGTTCCCAGGTGTTGGGTGTCAGGGAGTATGCAGGTTTGTGCAGGCAGTGCCAGAGGAATGTTCCCATTGAGTGTTCCATGGAAACAGCCCCCATGGAAAAGTCTGCAGCCTGCTGCTCCATGGCTGTTGCTGTGCCTGTGCCACAAGAGTGCAGTGCTGGCTCATGGTCAGCTTGGTGGCCACTAGGTCTCCAAGCAGGTCCTTCCTTGCAGAGGTCCTTCCCTGCAGATCCCCAGTGAGTCAGGGCCCTTTGTGGGCCTCTGCAAGGGATTATTCCCGCTTGGGAGCAGAACTTGGTGTTCCCTGTTACTGGACTTCATGACATTCCTCTCTGCTCAATTCCACAGCCTGTCCAGGACACTCTAAGGAGCAGTACAGTCTTGTGGGGTATCAGCCACTCCTCTCAGTTTTTAATCAGCTGCAAACTTTCCAAGTTTTATTCTCTGTCCTGACATGTGGGTCATTAGTCATGCTGTTAAATAATCAATATTGGGCCCTTGTATCTAAAACTAAAATACTCCCCTTGCCCCCAGTTCTTTAGAATAATCTCCTCCAACAGAATTACTCACATTCTTGAAATTAGCCCCTGTAATTAAGAACTTACCCAGTCAGAGCTGTGATGCTGCTTGGACTGGTCCTGAGGAACAGGGGACGATGTTAGCCAGGCTGCATGCAACCCCTCGGGCTCTGCAGGGCTGCTTCGGCCTTCAGGGAAGGAGGAGCTGAGCAAGGAGTACCTGTAAAACTGCAAGGAGTACCTGTAAAACTGCAAGGAGTACCTGTAAAACTGCAAGGAGTACCTGTAAAACTGCAGCTCTTGATGGATGTGCTGGCTCTGGCATAACCACAGTAACCACACGTTGCAGGAAGGTACTTAATTCACTTGGAATTGCATCAGCATTGATTTTGAAAGAACCTCTCTGCATCTTGTTTTTAGATATGGGCAAGTGTCCCCTTACCAAAGGCAAGCAAGCCCTGGAGATCCGCAGCAGCTTGTCAGAGAAAAGGGCATTAACTGATCCTGTTCAACAAAGCACATCTTCTGCAGAGTCCCTGGCACGGAACCTGCAGTGGGCCAAAGCTCATGGTACTGTACAGTCTGCCTTTAGATCCTGATGGGAGAAGGGAGGGCTTGTACTACTGAATGGAAATGGAAGAAATTCAAGGCTATAGCTACATTTTCATTACTATGTTCAGCTGGAAGTTTTTGAGTTGGGGTTTACCCCTGCATGAGATAGTAATGAACAGGGTGACATGTAAAATTCATGTATGTTCAGTATATTTAAGACCACTCAGACACTGGAGGGGAGACTTAGGGGTTGTCTGTCTTCTGGGCCAGTCTCCCAGTACTGCTTGTCTAGCAGAGACATTGGTAAGATGTCATTGATCTAGTTCTAACGTCATCACCTAAAATAGCCAGGTGAACTGTATGCTAAATGTGCATGATGAAAAGAAGTTTTCAATGCAGACAACTAAGAAAAATAAAATAAGACTGAAATGAGTTCCAGGCTTCCTAGCCTTTTAAGGAGGCCAGTGGGGTTTAAGACATGTTTTTACATTTTTTCACCTAAACCTGTTGGAGTACATCTTCAAATTTCTTTGAAAGTTGGGGCAGAGGGTCAGGGATGGCATTTCTAAGACCATTCGTCATATAGGAAGACTCTCTCAGGGATGCAGAAGTTTATTTGTGATTCCAAGCACTTAATTCTTGTTTGTTAAAGGATTGAAAAAGAAAAATGCATATGCCAAATTTATATTTAGACTGTAACAATGTGTTATTTCTTGGCAGAGCTTCCAGAAAGTATGGCCCTTGAGTTCCAGTGTGGTGTTCAGATTCAGTTGGGGTTTGCAGCCGAGTTCTCCAATGTCATGATAATCTATACACAAATAGTTAAGAAGCCCCCTGAAATCACAGCTTGCAGAGCCCACATCACAGACTTCCCACTTGTAAGTGCTTCCTGCTGCTGTTTTATTATCTTGCTCCACTGAAGTTGAAAATTTTCTGCTCCACCCATATCAAGTTGCATCTTGTATAATAAAATGGGTCTAAAATGCTGCAACTTCTCAAACTGAAAGAAGTACTATTTTATGATCTACAAATTCTATATATTCAATTAAGATCTCTTTTTTTTCTTGCAACAGGACTTGGATGTAGATCCTAAAGAGGCCAATAAAGGAACTCCTGAGGAAACTGGAAGCTATTTAGTATCAAAGGATCTTCCCAAACACTGCCTCTACACCAGGCTGAGTTCACTGCAAAAACTAAAGGTTAGTATGTACTGTTCATTAGAAGTTTGCCCAGATAATTGACACTGTTAATGTTGCTTTGCAGTTCTGTTGAGGCAGCTGTGTATTGTTAGTGTAGTAAGTTCTTTGGAGGGGAAGAATGGATAATGACACAGTCCAGTGACTTTAATTTCAGCTGAAAAGTAAAAGGCAGGGAATTGATGCATATGCAATCCTGAAACCGGTGTGCAAGGCCCTTTTTATTTTTCAGTCCCATGCTGAACTTGGCCAAGATGGTTGTTTTTGTGCAGATCACCTATTGCATGCTCTGAGGGTATTCCTATGCTTTTTAGGAGGAACATGACCTGAAGCAGAGCTGCCTCTTACAAAGTCATTAGTAGGAGATGCAAGTGTTGTGTATCATCTGCCTGTGCTCCTGGGCACACAGTTTTTGAAAGGTTCTCTTCAGCAGACTGGGGCACAGCTAAGTGTCCCTGTATCTTTGTGTCATGAACATCTGTGCCAGACACAGCCTGGCATCTCCTCTTCAGTGCTTTTGGCAGTTGAGGTAACACAAGTGCTTCTGGAAATACAGACTGTTCAGTGAACAAGGAGTGACCAAAAGAGGACCTCAGGAAACAAGGCCTGCCCATTGTGTGTCTCTAGCTCCTGAAGAGGTCACTCTGCTTCTCCAGGAGACTGGAGCCTCCCTAAGGGTTTCCTGTCGTGTTTATTTGGAGAGGAAGTATAACTTTTTCTCTCTTTCTGCTTTTACAGGAACATTTAATCTTCACCGTTTGCTTGCACTATGAGTATTCAGGAATAGAAGATACAATGGATGAAAGAAAGGAGATTAATGTTGGGAAGCCCCTTATTGCTAAATTAGGGCTTCACCCTGGATTCAAAACCAAGAACTGTCTCCAGACATGTTGCATGCCTGGTTATCCTTTTCATAATCCAGTAGAATTTAGTCCAGAGGCAGCTGAATACTACATCCCTAGTCATTGCCAACCCAATTCCTCACCAGGTGTTTACCATCCAAACTGTACTTGCTCAAACAGCATCACACAACCAGAGGCATGTTCCTGCAGTGGAACTTCCAGGATCTCGGCTTCAAGACACGAAGTACAGCATTACTCACCCACTGTGGAAAAGCATAATGTACCAGTAGAGACCACTGATGATACTGTTGAACTGGAATTCTTGCTCTCTGACAGCCTTAGCTTCTCTGAACAGCAATAGCTGGGATGTGTTTGGACTAGACCAGAGTGGCATCCTTGAGCAGAGGGGCTTCCACACTGCTTCTCCATCTTCTGGAGTTTGGAGACTTCCAGACAAGGCCCTGCAGGGCCTAGAGTAAGTGCTGGGAATGAGGTTGTGATGGAAATTTTTCGTATCTTAAGAGACAAAACTGGACCAACAGATTTAGGAATGAAAAATGCATTCTTTCTATTTTTTTCACCTACTATTGTTGTTTGGTACAGAGAAAAATCTGAAGTGCTCAAAGTTTCCTATTCTGTTCTTTGGCCATCGTGTGTTAGGGTTGGTCACTGACGCTCCAGTGCCTCGGATGTAGCCAAAAAGCAGCTCTGACTGCATTCTCCTCTCTGACTGCCAGATGTCCAGCATCTGGCAGCATCTGAGAGGGATAAGAACTGTGCAAGGAACCCAGAACCTGGAGAGCCAACAAATTGGCATCACTTTTGTTTTTAAGAGAACTACAGATTATCAGAGGGTGCAAAGTCATGGAATCATACTGTGGTAGATTGATTCTATTTTGATTTTTTTTTCTTTTACATAACACTTAAGATTTTTGCTGATCTGATACCTGATTTTTCCTGTTCTGGAGGAACACTAACTGGAAAGATGAGGACAAGTGCCTGCTCAGCAAGCAAGGTATTGTATGGTCAGTCTCACAGACATGCTGAGGGCTAAAACAAGAATCACAAGAAGAGTCATGTTTTATTAGGTCATTCAAAGTCTTGATGCCTTGAAAATGCAAAAAATATCGGGGTGTAAGGAAACTAAAATCAAAGGGAGTTTTCAGGCAGGGGTAGTAGCCTCTCCTGTACAACTGGTAATGTTGAGAGGAAGAATTGCTTTAATTAAGATCCTCATCATGAAAACAAGATCAGTGAATGTTATTGAAGCGGACAAGCCAGTTTCAATCTCCAGTGGAGAGTGCTGTGATCTGGTGGCCTGGCAATGTCCTGGTGTGGCCATAAACCTTTTGAGATTGGAATGTTAATGCTTCTTTAACTAAATCTGGTGATCTTCAGGTTGCTCAGCGCTGAAAGGTGGATATAGGTACATGGATATAGCTGTTTCCAGGACGACAGCCATGCTTGAAGTAATCTGTACATGAGCTTGGATTTCTGTTTTCCTTCTGCAGGGTGTTAAATAGCACCATACCTATTAATGAATGACATGGACCTGCATTAACTATTCTGTGCAGTTGACTTCTAAATCAGATTATAGCTTGAGACAAGGTGTAGGAGTGTACTACTTAGCTAATACTTTGTCAGTTTCCTAATATGTATAAAAGCTTATTCTTTTTTCTTACTGTGTAATAAATTGTTTGTCCACAAAATTATGTACTACGTGCATATGTAGTTGCTACATTCTTCTATGCCTTCCAGCCTTAAAAAGCCCAAGATTTTATTGAAACAAAACATGGAAGGAAAGAATTTCCTTAACAGAAAAGAAGGGAAATCTGAATCATGAGCTTCAGCTCAAGATATATAGATCTGGGCCTGGGCTGATAGCCTTGCTCCTCAAAGCTAAACCCCTGCCTCTCGAGAGGTGCAAAGGCATTTGATCTTCAACAGGTATCCTTGGAAATATTTGTATATGCATGTAAGTACTTCTGCGTGTGTGAATTGATTTAAATCCTCTGTGGGAAGTATAGCATAGATATTGCCATCTTAGATCTGGAATTCAGTTCCTGCTGCGTTCATAGGAATTCATTTCACAGATGTTAAATAGTCAGCAGTTAGGTGGTGCCAAATTCTTCAGGCGTAAACCCCTGCCCAGGTCTGAACCCTGTGACTCAGCAGCAGAGCCTCTCTTAGCCTTTGGCATTCATAGTGCCTGTGTAAATCATGCTACATTGATTCTAGGCAGATTTTCCTCTGTGTGCATAATCCATGTAGCAGTCACCAGAGTGAACGCTGCCGTTCAACCTCATCACCCTTTTGCACATTTACATCGAACCTGACTTTGCTAATACCTTTAACAGAGTTTCTCTAAGTGACCTAAATCACTCAGATTTGTCCAAATTGTATGACAAAAGTCTGCCTGTGACAGTAGAGTGTCTAGAAGAAAACTTTATCTGTCTGAACCCTCTTTAAAAAGAGACTGGTGATGGAAAGGCATTTTCTCACTGCAGCACTGTCTTTAGGAAGTGCTCTGTTTTAATCATTAGTGTTCAGAATGAAATACTCTGCTTCTTCAGAGCAAGCAGCAAGCAGCACCCATTTCCTTTGGCCCAGGTCCAGGAAAGCACTTTAAAAGTTCAACAGGCATAAATTAACATTTCAATCTCAGTGAAATTGGTGGGATTAAAAGACATGCCTAAACCTAGGTAGTTGTTACTGCTCTCTTTGACTTGTGGTACGCTTTTTAAATCAAAGCCTCGGGGTTTTGGTTTTTTTCCTACAGTGCAGTTATTTGGAGATAATTATTTTTTGCTGAAGTATCTGGTAGGCTAAATTACTTTGCCCTCTGCTGTAGCATTGCTGTACTGTTTTGTATAACTTAAGTGTTTGTTACTTGGGTTTGGATGTTGAATATGTTTAGAAGAAAGGTTTAAGGTAATCTAAATAAACTCGGGCCTCTCTGGCAAAAGAAGGGTTCATGTGCTTCAGAAAGGCCAAGACAGTTCTTCCATTGTCCCTCACCACACTGCAGTAAGGTAGGAGTGCATTTACCTCCTGTACCTCCAGAGAGCTGTGCAGGCTGACTCCTCTTGTTATCCTGAGAGTCCTGAAGCTGCCTCTGGCTCCAGAAGACCATCTGCATCATGGAACTCTTCAGCAGATTTCAGGGCTGGTGTTGCTGTCTCTGTAGTTACTGCCTTGGTTCATGCGTCAACTACTTTTCCTCATTCTGTCAGCTAATTAGTGACTTTGGCAGCTTTCACACGCAGTAAGCTCCTGGGCTATGTTCACCCTGACACAGATTCCTCACTGCTGTGATGTGGATATGTTTTGGTATTACTTATTCCTTGCACAGGATTTTAGTTCAGGGTACAGTAAGATCTACTCACATTTTAGAGTGCAGCTTTCTGAGCTCCAAGGTTTTTGCTGGGAATTGGAGATAGGTTTAAGTATCAGGTGGAGGAGAACAGGTTGGGAATTTGGTTTGTTGGGGTTTTTTTTTAAAAGATTGATCATTTAGTAATTGCAGTAGTCTAGGAATGGAGTGAGGACACCTCTGTGTTGTGGCATTGAAGCAGTTAGTAATTTCTAAGGTATTGCTGCAGCAATTTAGTCATAGCAGGCTCATTTGAAGAGCTAATGAGAAGAAATGCTGCCTCCCATCCCTGCTGGCAGGCAGTGAGCAGGAGCCCCGGCTCCCCGTGGGGGCGCGTTACCACAGCGACCAGCCTCCGCATCTGCAGCGGATGTGGGAGGAAGCGGCCAGCCCTTCCCCATCTGCCCTTCCGACAGAACCTGCTGGCACCCTGCTTTCAGCTTTCAAAGCACTTGCAATTAGGATGAAAAGTCTTCAACCTGTTAAGCAAATTACTTCACTACACAGAAGATCAAGCAGCTCTCAGATGCTTCCTGGGCTCTCTGATGACTTGACGTGGTGGTTATGATTTATTTCATCTCTCTAAAGATGCGCCAGCTCTGCTTCCCGACATCCTGTAAGAAGAGGGATGTTGACTGTGCATGGCACACAGACTCATCGAATGCGGGGAGTTGGAAGGGACCCACAAGGATCACAGAGTCCAGCTCCTTGCTGTGCACAAGGACATTCCCAAGAGTCACAACCTGTGCCTGAGAGCATTGTCCAAATGCTCCTGGAGCTCTGGCAGCCTTGGGACCGTGATCATTCCCTGGGAAGCCTGGTCAGTGTCCTACCACCCTCTTGGGGAAGAACCTTTTTCTAATATCTAACCTAAATCTCCCCTGCCCCAACTTCAGGCCGTTGCTTTGGGTCCTGTCAGCAGTCACCACAAAGAAGCTATCAATGCCTACAGAGCTAAGCACCTCTTCTTTGGGTTACCATCAGGCAGCCTGTCAGAAACCGCTCAGATGATTCTGCTCTGAAAGGGCTGTTTGCCAGAGCTGCAGGTGTTTAAAGCAGTCCCAGGAGTCTTTGTTCACATCCTGTCTTCTTTGTACCTGCCAGCTCTTTTCCTCTCTTTCCTCTTCTGCTGAATGCCAGCAGTATGCATGAGACCTGTCTTGCAAGACCGAGATTGGTCCAGAAATTTTTCAGGACTGCTTTGAGATATTCATAACGTACAAAATCTGGTATTTTTTTGGTCTGTAAGAAGCATAACAGTCTTTTAAGAAGCTACAGAGTTGCTATAAAATAGTAGCTTGCTGATTCTCAAAGCTTTGTAGGCTTTGTTTCATCCCTGCCTTAGGGATATGCAGAAAATTGCTGCAGATTCTGGTTCAGTGTTGCAGCTGCAAGAAAACACAATTTTGAAACACCCATTGGATTGCTAGCTCTTATTTTATGGAAGTAGTGGGTTTATTTAATCAGAAAATAGCTCTGCTTCACGACAAGCCGTTTACCCATGCTGGCAGGTGGAGAACTGCAGCTGTTTGCATCTCACTGCATCCCAGCACATAAATCAGAGGTGGGACTCATTACCACTGCAGAGCCTCCCTGCTAGTTCCTCTCTTGCTGTCTGCACTAGGATAATCCAGGTTTTAACATGAGTACAACTTGCTTTCCTGTGGTGGGATACACAGGAGCAAACCACTTGCCAGCTGAGTTTTACTTGGAATGAGGTGTTTTACCCTCCACTCTGGTGTTGCCTTGCCATCAGCATCTTTTTTCCTTTTCTGATCTGTGAGAAGAGCCATGTGCCCAGCAGGCCCTTAGTACCTGCATGTGCTGGGACACCTTTACACCTCCCATCATCCTGTTCTATAAAACAATCCATGGGAACTCCTCATCTCTGCTGCTGTCAATCCAATAATCCCTTCTTTTCTTTATAAGCTCCAATAAACAAAAACCTTTTTTTGTTGTTGTTTGATGGAGACTGTAAGTTTCCACAACTGGAAAAGCTCTGTCTGATGTCATGCAACAATTCTTAACAGAATACGATAGCAAAGAAGGATTAAACCCAGGTTTGTTACCTAAAGGTTCCCAAGATAAATAACTGCCCTTTCTCAAGTAATTTTGTTTACAGTTCTTTTCCTTTTAGACTAATTAGTTACAGTATTTTCTTATTGCTATAGTCTTGATGCTAGACAATCGTTACAATACAGTTAACATATAGTTAATAATAGGGCTGTCTTGAGAATGGCATTAGCAATGTTTCTCCTTATACAAGTTATCCTGAGTCACTGGTGACAGCAGCTTCTCAAGCTGGCAGATGGTGTCTCTGTAAGAAAACATGTTTTCTTGCCTTGCCCATCAGTTCATTCCCAGACTGAGCAAAGAGAACTCGGTGGTAGTAGCATCTGTTGATGGAATAGTTCCTGTTAAACTCCATCTGCCTGCCAGCTCTGGGATGTTCAAACTGTGGTGTATATATAAGGTACAAAAGGTATTATTAGAACTCTGATGTATCACAAACTAGAGTGGGTTTAGTTATGTAAGACGGACATTTTTGGACAGCTCTAAGAAGTAATAACAAAATCTCATGGGTAGAGAGATGATGCTCAGCAGTTGCTTTTTCAGCCTGCATTATTATTTGCACCCATGCAGTGCAAGATGGAAATTTTTGACTGATCTGAAGCCAAGCCAGTTCTTGCAGGGTGGCTGCGTGGGAGCCTAACTTCTGAAGCAGAGGTTTCAGAGGTGAAAGGACAAAGAGAAAAGATCCCTGGGGCTGAAAGGGAGGATGACCCCCCCCAGACAACGTGAGCCTATAATTGGCCAAGCAAGTGCAGCCAGCCCCCAGCACTGTCACTAGTGACAGCAGGAGGTGCCTTGCCAGTGGCTCCCGGTGCCCACTGCACTGCATGGGAAACCCACGCTCAAGCGCCTCGCGTCCCACAGGGAGCAGTGCTCTGTCCCTGGAGGACCCTTCCAGGCAGAGGCTGGGAGCTGGAGCTGGAGCTGCTGCAGCTGTTCCTCCACATGAAACAAGTCAAGAGCCTGCCCACTTGTACTGCAGAGGGGAAAGCCATCTGAGACTGCTGATCTGGTTGATGGAACTAAGCATGGGCTGCTACTGCTACTGAGCGTCGAAACCCTTGCGGCTGGGGCTGGATGCTGCTCTGGTGCCTGTCCCCTCCTCTGTACCCAACAGGTCATCCTGGTCTCCTCTGTCCCTTTCTGAACGGGAGAAGGCTGTCCCTAGTGCTGGCACATCCGTGTGGCATGCAGTAGGGCGGTGCAGTGTGCCAGCACAAGTGTTTTTCTAACTCAGGTGCACTCCAAAGTATTTTTGGTGGTGTAGGTTGTTGGGTACTTTTAACACTTCTGTGGAATAGCAGAGCACTCAGCAGGTGGAGAGTGCAGCAGCTTCCCTCCCTCTTGCCATGCTAACACAGGCAAAGTCATTTTTGGAGCATGGGTAAGCCCAGTAAGGATTTTGTGAACTGGCAAGGACAGGACATGTACCTTGGGCTAGGGGACTGCCTGCAGCAGATCTTGGGGGTCAGGTTGTCAGGAAAGGGAAGCTGCCAACAGGCTGTTGTTTGAGCTGCGACCAATAGCCAGCTGTTACTAAATCGTGTCTGGTGGGAGAATCACTGCAGAGGCAGCAGTATTTGCAATTTGAAAGAAGTTAAAATGGTGATAACAACTCCCGTCTGTCCTAGGGAGGGACCAAAAACCAGAACATAGCAGCCACCAGCCCCCACTGGGAGTATCTCTTGCTGATCACTGTGTGTTCAGAGATTTGTTCAGTAGACTTTTATGGCAGCAGACGGGAAAGCTTGCAACATGGGAAGTAGTAAGTAGTGTTGTTACACAAACTAAATGGAATTTGTGTAATCCTGACTCATCTTTGGTAGGTGGGGATGAATCAGATGTCCTTTTTCCAGCAGGAGATGCCAAGGACCAGCATGGAAAGTATGAGTACTTGAAAGACTCCCTGGCCATGCCGGCCACAAACCAGCAAGGTGCCTTGAATTTAACTTGGCTTTCATTGTAGGAAAATCATCATGGGCAGCCTGGAATCAGGAACCACAGCCAGGCTGAGCTGCTGCTGCCACCCTCATCTGTGAGGACATTTCCTGAAGCAAACAGAGGAAAAGTGGCTGAAAAATCACTCTTGGGTTCCTCCTTCTTTTATTATGTGCTTATTCCGTTTTCCAGAGAAGGCACTGGAAAGGCAGAAGTGCAAGCACAGCTGCTGCTGGTCCCGAGTGCCTGTGTGCCCGTTCCTGCAGAGGGGCAGCACCCCTTGTGTCACACAGCACCATCCCCAGCACCCCTCTCCCCAGCTGTCCCAGTGGCAGCCCCGAGGGACCAGCAGGAGCCCCGCCAAGCTGTGTGATTTGGGATGGATTTCTCAAGCTCACTGACACCCAGAGCTATGCAGTGCCTCCCATTTCCTAAGGCTCTCCCAAAGCAAGGGTACGGCTGTGCCTGTTGTGTCTGTTCTCACAGACACAGAACCCACTTGGGTTCTGGAATACAGTGTCTTCTCTCACTTCTTGGTCTCCTCTTCCACGAAAGAAGTGCCTGGAGCACACAGATATGTCTGGCCCTGCTCATGCCCATAAATCATGGCAGCAGTTGTCACACCTTTCAGGACCACATATGTAAACTGCTGTCAGTTTCTGTCCTCTACTTCACTGCTTGAAGTGATGTATTAAGTAGTTTGGTGGGATATATACTTAGCTTTACCAAGATTTTCTGAAAAATTTTTAGGACATCTAGGACAGAATATAAGTTTTACAGCAACACTTGCTCTCTTCGTGTGGTCTGCGGGATCACTGCATGGGTATTACTCATTTCCCATGCTGTGTTCAGGTTCAGTGCTCTCCTTTTGCTGGGTAAATGCACAGAACACACAGCACAGGAGCTGCTGATGGCACCATCTGCAAAAGCCTAATGGCTCATTCATTAAGCAGTGAGAACCGGCACCGCCACAGTCTAATCAGATATTGTATGATGAATAATTCAGAAATAATCCTTGTATACTTGAATTAATATAAGGAGGAGGAAGGAAAAAGCCCCATACATATGGCATGTTAGGGGAACAAAACAGGCATTCTTCAATGTGCCAGGCTGCTGAGCTCTGTGGTACTGATGTTAATCACGCAGGTGGCTAATTCCTGATGAGCAACTGACTGAGGGCTTCTGGCCCAGCACCCGGAACGTGTTCGTAAGCGGAAAATCCAAATGTAACAGAAAATCCAAAAATCCATCAGCAATATGCCTGTGGTTGTGTTGTGTAAGCAGGTGGGGGACTGAGTTTGGGAGGTGTGGCCTGAGGCTGTGCTCTTTGTGCTGCTGGAGGATGGCTGTGATCAGGTGTGTGCTGTCCCTCAGCAGCTGCTGCCTGCACATCCTGAGCTGCTGCTCTGGCTAAAGTACTGGTGTGATGCACTCAGCACTGAGTGCCCAGTGCTCAGGGAGCCTCGGGGTGGCAGATGCTGTATAAATAGAGTATACAGACATAAAGTATTAGGGTGCATATTTTACCACCAGAGCCTGTAGTGACAGGGCAAGGGATGACAGTTTTAAATTGACAGAGGGCAGGATTAGATTGGAAATAAGAAATTCTTCCCTGTCAGGGGAGTGAGGCAGTGGCAGATTGCCCAGAGGAGCTCTGGCCACCTTGCCTGTGGGGAGCAATGTTCTGCTGTTGCTCCTCTGGGAGCAGTCAATTTCTCCAAAAACGGTACTCCTGTGCAGAAGAAATGCCTTCCCAGCTTTTGACAATCATCAAGTCATACAGATTTTTCCATTTCATTTTTCCCATTTCATATCTAGAAACGCTTGGGCTTGAAGGCACACTTTTGCCAACAGATGTAACCCTGTGACAGTGCCTTCAGCTGTCTGCCTTGAACGCCAGTGTCACTGCTTGGCTGCTTGGGGATGAGCCAGCAAGCGCTGCAGGCATGTGGCCTGTGTACCCGGCTTGCTGCATGTGCAACACTGAGGCTCACATATGTGCAGATTTTGAGCAAAGCCCTTTTTTCCCCACTGGGAATACACTGCACGCTATAGTTCACATGTAGTAAGAGCCTGAGGTGTGTGTGTTCTGCTCTTGCCTGCTCAGAGGAGCTGGGAGCTCTCAGCATGGCACAGCATGGTGTTACCTCATATGTCACACCTCATGCATGTGGAAAAACTGAGGTATTGACTGCAACTCCTCACAAACAGAACTGTTTTAGGCCCACGATCCTCACTAACCAACTCCGATTCCTTTGGATAATGCTTTGTTTGCTCTGGTTTGTTAAGAGCCAGAAAAAGTATAATTAAGCCCTGAAAAATCCTCTTGGCTTTGTATTATATCTAAATCAGCATCTCTTTTATAGATGATTAAAAATGGGAGTCTCAAGACATTGAGTTGTTCAAGATGTTGCAGTATTTGGGCCTTTACAGCATTTAACATCTTGAGAGTCATTAGGGATTCTCACCCTTCATGCTACTTGGGCATTGCAAATGTTCACTCTGCAGTTAAAGATTCTCTCCTTACACGTGGATAGCATGAGTTGCCATCTTCCATGAACACATTCTTTAAATCTGGGGGAAACTGCCTGTTGCAGAGATGTTCCTCAGCTCTGGGCGGTGTTTGTAGATTTCTCCCTACCAAAGTCCTTCATCTTATCTCCTATGAGATCACCTTCTTTTAATAAAACTCGTAATTTTAAAAAGCAGTCCTGGGAGGTTTAGTCCAAAATGTAATAGAAGATATATTTTAATAACCAGGAAAGAAAATGATTTTTTTTCCCCAAGAAAATACCTAGAGATTAGTGATAGGAGCATCTGAAAAGGGGAAGTTTAATTGTAAGCTGGTTTTTAAATACTGAATGTTTAAATATACGTGATTAAAGGAAAGTACCACTGCATTCTAAACAGTGATAAAAAGAAAAAATATAAGTATTCTAAAACAAGAGATGTATGCTTCTCTTCTGCTCTTGCTGATCACATGTTACAAGAAATTTTATGGTGAAAAAAGCAATGGAATTAACAAACACTATTAAGCATTTGCTGGAAGTTGTAAAGCTGTTACTCTGAAAACAAATTTAGGATTGGAAATATGGAATCTGTATTTTACCTTCCTTGCTTTAAGTTAAGCATGTTTTGCTAGCTAAAAAGGAAATGTTCTCTTATTGTTCCCCAAATGTAGGAAGGACAAAACAGACATTATTTATTCTGACATAAAAAATCAGATGTAAATTGACTTCAGTTTTTATTGTGTCAATCCACCTGCAAAATCCTCTTTGGTCCCAGCACATCTTTAAAGTGCAGAAGCTCTGTTTGATGCAGTTAAAATTGATCCCTGTACAGAAGGCATGAAATGAATACACCACTGTTCAGCGTTCTGAATTTCAAGAGCCTTAAAATCCTTAGAAGTTAAATAATTAAGAAGTTATTATTGCACTCAAGTTCAGCATTCACTGTAGCATCAAAGTGTTCTGAGTTGGCAGCACTCCTTGCTGGCTGCTCAGGAGGAACAGCGGGTCGCACTGGAGGCATTTCTTCAGGAAAAGAAAAGGAGGGGCTCAAGGTTCCCAGAGAAAGAAGCACAAGTTCTGGGACTCTGCAGGTGTCAGCACAGGGGACCAGGAGATCCCAGCTCAGAGCTGCAGTCCAGCGGGAAGGATCCACTGGTGATGGTTGCATTGGTTGGGATGAAGATTGTCCATGCGAGGACAGCAGGGCTGGGGACTTTGAAGCTGGCTGCTGCAAAGGCAAAGGATAAAACAGGATAACTGAAACAAGGAGAATCCCTCCCACCACAGGTTCTAAGCATTATGTG
Organism: Passer domesticus; assembly: GCF_036417665.1. NCBI lineage: Eukaryota > Metazoa > Chordata > Aves > Passeriformes > Passeridae > Passer > Passer domesticus. The sequence continues at coordinate 558,171 of NC_087512.1, forward strand.
GCAGAGTGTCTGGGAGAGTGAACAGGACCTCTGCTCTAAGACTTCAGACATAAGGTCAACGTGCCAAAAACTCCCAATGCAGAAGTGACTGCAGGGACATTCATGGTGCTGAACCTCTTTTTCTGTGTTCTTGAATTAAAAAAAAACACTGGACAAGTGCTATCAGCCTGGCATGACTTGTAAAATATACTTTAAATTCTCTTCATTTTACGTGTTTTAAGTCAAATACTTAGGGTGAGACTTTTTCTCCTATGGAGTTGCCAAGGACACCTGGCTGGATGGAAAACAAGTAGATTTGTGTGAAAGGCAGCACACGCAAGGACCTTTGTGCCATGTATGAACTGTGAAATCGATTAACATTTCAGATATTAATACCAGAGAAGTAGTAGCAGCTGCCATCTTCTTTATGCTATTATGCAAGCTGACCACAGAAATTCAATATAAGTAAAGAGAGTGTAGTTTTCACTTCTTTAATCAAATCAGTTTACTGGTGAATTGGGAAGAAACAGGGTGTTGTAATTATCATGGCCTAATTCTGCAAGTCACTTACAGGATGAGCCCAAGGCTTGTGCAAGCTGAACTGCATGACCCTTCTTGAACATTACAACTAGTGCACCAATCCACTTTTATATAATCCTAACATCCATTTATTATACTCAAATTCAAATCAGTAGAACCTATGTTCTGCTGCTGTTTTGCTTAATTGGAACAAGGTAGAATGTTTATGTGGAAGCAGGATTGGAGCAGCCGGGGTACGGCGCGATTGGTAATCCCCTGCCCTACCGATACCTGCGGGCACAGCTACTGGGGCAGCTTCCCACAAGGAGCTGTGCTTGTGCAGAACGCCTTTGGGACTCTGCTGCCTTCCGAACAGGCTCATAAGACACGTTAATACACCAGCATTATTTTATCCGGAATATTTAGTACACTGTATGCTCACAGCGTAAATTTGAGACGGGTGTTTTGTATTTAAAGCCATTAGTACGCTTCAATAAAGCGATTCGCGTGCAAAACCTTACATTCTGAAAATGGTGCTGCACGGTGGCAAGAGAGAGAGGGCGGGATCTCGTCCTGCCGTTCCTAGCAATGGCGATGCCGCCAGGATGCTGCGCAGCCAACAAAGGCGGCCGGTCACAGGCAGCGCACGGGCCGTAAGCGCTGTGCAGGCGGGCCCCAGAGTGTCCGGCTAACCAGGTGTGGAAGGAAACGCAGCATCGCTCCGGGACACGGTTCCCGGCCGCGTCCCGGGACCTGGGGGGTGACCCCGGCCGGGCCCGGGCACAGCGGCCGCACCGCCGGCGGAGGGGCTGAACCGCCAGAGCCGGCAGCGAGTGGCTCCTCCCGTCCTTTGTTGGCCTGCAACCGGAGCAGCGGCCGCGGGCTCTTCCCCCGGCTGCCCTTCGAGGCCTGAGGCGCTCGGGCACGGGGACAGCCCGGCGGGCCCCGAGCAGCGTCTCGCACGGCTCCCGGGCGGCGCCGGCTTCAGCGCGGGGGAGATCGGCCCCGGCGGCCGGCGCGGTTCTGCCCGCCGGCAGCGCTCGGAAACCCCCCCGAGCTGTGCGGGCTGCGGGAGGCCGCGACCCGGCCCCGGCCCCGCGGCGCTCGGCGGCCCCGCAGCCTCCCCGCCCCCGGCACTCTCCAGGGAGCCGTTCCACACGGAATCACACGGGAGCGTCTCCCCATCTGTGCCGCCGAGCACCCCCACCCCCACCGCCCAGCCCCGCAGCCTCCTGCCATTATGTTCCTCCGACGCGGGGCCGGGCCGCGCCGCGGGCCGTAGCCCTGCCCGAGCCCGCCGGCTCCGGCCGCAGCAGGTGTGTCGCATGGGGACCGGAGGTTGCATGCTATGGGGTCGCTTCCTCCCGGCCCGGCGGCGGCCGGAGCCCCGGGGGCACCCGTGCAAGGACTGCCCGGGCCGGCGGCTCCGGGCCGGCCGGGCGGGGGCGGATCGTTCTCCCCGCCGCCGAAGGGGCCACGGCCTCTCCTCCCCGGCGTCCCCAGGGTTCGCAAGGCCCGCTCGGACAGGGCCAATTCGGGCCGGGAGCGCGCAGACCCGCGGGGAGGTGCCCGGGGCCGCGGCAGCCCGGAGGAGGGAGCGGCCCCCCGGGCCGAGGGGCCGAGGGAGGGCCGGCCGCGGTTGCGGCCGCAACAGCCTGTGTGGGGAAGACGGGCCGAGGCAGCGGAAGAACATGGTGGTTCTCCCCAGAACGGGGTGGGGATGAGGGATGCGAAGAAGGTGTCTCCGCAGGGAGGGGTGCAGGGTTGTGCCCGAGACCTCTGTTCAGTTGCAGGTGCAGCCAGGGGCAGAGGGGCTTTGCCGGGGTCGCCCACCCACCCGGAGGGAGCCCTGCAGAGCAGCATCTCCCGCAGCCTCCGAGAGGAGGGGGTTTCAGCGCGTAGGCGGAGGTGGTTACTGGTGTTCCCAGAGCAAGGGTGAGTAGCCAAGAGGAGCGGGGTGGCTGCTGTCTCGGTCTGGGTGCCTGTCAGCCATGCAGGAGGAAGGCCCTTGCGTGGCCGAGGTGAAGGGGAGCGGGCAGGAGCAGAGCGGCCACGGGCACAGGTGGGTGCGGACCCCCGGAGCGGCGTGGGCACCGCAAGGGGCTGAGACCCTGGGCAGGCATCGCCTGAGAGGCGCAGCGCCGGGCAGGCGGTCTGTCCGCACAATCTCTGCGGGGTGGGAGCTGCGCAGAGCCTGACCGGGCCTCCCCAGCCGCCGGGTGCAAGCCGGGGGGGCTGCCCAGCCGTGGGGCCGCAGCTCGCTGCTTCTCAAGGCCTCCAGCGTAGTCGAATAGCAAAAGAAAAAAAAAAAAATCAGTGCAGCAGCCAAGTCGGTGCTGCGAGGAGGGGGCAAAGGAACTATTTTGTAGGCATCTTGCTGCTGCGGAAATGGATTTCTTGAGGGGAGGGAGGCGCATTTGTGGGTACTCTATAGTAATGCTGCTCAGAGCACAGAAAATGCCACTCGGGCGGCCCCAGATGGAACGAGGAGTGGGGAGGGCAGATGGGAGAAGCCCTTGATCGGGCACCCCATGGCCGTGGGCATGAGGGGACAGATGTGACGTGTGTGAGTAGCCACCCCTCATCTGGGGAGCAGAGGGGCAGCAGTCCGGGTTAGCAGCCTGTCTCCCAGGGCTGTGGCCGAGCCTGCCTGGTGCTGCAAGAGAGATCCTATGAGGATTTTTATTGCGGTCTCTTTGTTAGCTACAGACAGGCACGCACACACAGCTCTCAGCCAGGTTGTGGGAGGTAAGTGGGGGAGGCGAGCAAGGGAGCGTGTGGGGGGCTCTGGGGAGCAGGGGCCGCGTGGGCCGGGCAAGAGGGGAGCCGGGGCACAGGGCTGTGCCAGCCCCGTGCCACACAAAAACCAGCCCCTGCGATTTTCAGGGTCTTGTTGGCAACTCAGCGAGGGTTGCCATAGCTTTTTATGTAGGGTGACCAGAACCGGCTGGAACTGGTTTGAGGCAGATCAGCTCCTGAACACAATGCAGTCACTGAGCTACTACACTGGGATAGCTTCCTCCCTTCATGGCAGCCAAAAGCAGAGGAGCTTGCAGAAAGATACCATCCCAAAACAGTATGTGAATGCACACTTTAGACACACAGCACTGGTATGTGGCTAACGTAGTCATAAAGGGTTCTGTATGTAAATGTACATATTTGCAGTAACTGCGATTACTTTGGCTTTTCGTGCCTTTTTATGCTTAAGGAATGGGCAAGAGCTGAGATTTATGACCCTTACTAAAATATTTTTGCTTTGCAAGGGTGGGACACTGGTTATGCAGTCTATTTTAAAACTAAACTAAATAAAATAGATTGAATTATTTGTAATTGTAGATATGCTTGTGACTGAGGATGCTTTGCATGCTGTTTTATTTACAGGGTGCTGTCTTGTGGTTTGCTTCCTTAGGAAACATTAAGGGGGGGGAGTTGCTGTGCCTTTCTCTAAGGCCAGAAGGAAACAATATTATTGTAGAATTTTGCATAAAAGCATTGAAAAGATGCTGTAAGGCATACTCGTTTTCCCTTTTTTTTTTCCTTGTAGGCCTATTGATTGGGGCTGCCTTTAACCCTTTGGTGTTTGCAGAGGTAATGCGGCTGTGGCAGTAACTGAGCACTGGCTAAAAAAATCCCTCAAAGGTCAAGGTTCACAAGGTGAGAGTGGTGGTTTGGGCTGAATAGAACAATAGCTGGAGTTACATCCTGATTGCACACTTGGCACATTAGGAAGGAGACAATTGTTTAAGTGTTAATGAAGAAATGCTATTAAGGTCCTCCAGTTTTAAAAGGATTAAAGCTATTATTTGTAAAGACTTACTGGTATCTTGGCTAAATACAGTATTTTCATTGAAATATGTCCAGATAAACTTTTTTCTTCACAGTGTAGTGATATGGAATAGGCCTCTGAATGACAATCATGAATTGCCGACCAGTTGTGGCAGGGAGCTGTTCTGTGCTGTATTAAGAGACTCACACATGCAGGATTTGCTGTCTGATTATTTACACATTGTTGTTTGAACACATCTCAGAGACCCAATACTTGGTTTTTAATTAAGGTCTTCAGTGTTAAACATGTACTTAATATCGCCTACGAAGAAAAAACCTGTGCAAAAGAAATAGCTTTTCTTAAACTTTTGTGACCTGGGGAGGATTTTGCAGCAGCCAAGTGGAAAGAAGTATTTTGGGGGGGGTTGGATGGAGCTCCAGTGGTGTGAATTATAATATTGTGCATAGGAAACCGGATGGGCAGTGCAGCAACTGCAGAGGGGTGACTGATTTTAACTTACAGCAATGGATAATGGACAGAATTTGTAGTTTTTCTTTCTCAGCTAGAAAATCCAAAATGTGTACTTAGATTTGAGCTGACGTTTTTATCTTATATTGAAATCTGAAGGATTCAGAGAGAGGGAGAGGGGCAGAGAGAAGGAAGCAGTAATGAATCTAGCAAAGGGAAGAACAAAGGCTGTTAGAGCTTGCACAGTGGATCACTAAACATTTTGCCTGGGGGATTCTTTTGCTAGAACTGTTACTTCCTATAACAGGAAATCAGCAACTCTGGAATCCCAACCAGTGTGATTTTTTAAAAATCTTCCTAGTCCTGGCTGTGTTAGCTGGTTTGGTAACCTACAATCAAGCTAATATGGAGGCAGACCATTGGAAATACTCTGTTGTGGTGTGAAATGAGGGTCCTTTCCTCTGTGCTCAGCAGAATAGACAGTCCTAAAAGCCTTGAGAGGTTGTGGATACTGGGTAAGTTGTGTGCTGGCTGCTGAGGCAGGGTGACAATACAAGGGAACCTTTTTGTTTCTGACTGCAGCAGATTACGTAAGGCACTGAGCTATTAATTGTAGAAAAGTGAAAATAGCATGCTAACATTTGGCCTGAAATTCTGGGTTTGTGAGCTTTACTGCAGCTGTGATGTGTTGTTTTTCAGGTTTGATAGAGCAGTGAATAGCTTGTGGTGGAGCAAAAAATGCCTGACAGATCTCTGTGATGATTTCTGCTCCTGTTCTTCAGCGTCAGGATGCAGAGGGTCTATATCTGACTATAGACGCCTGTAGCAGAATGATGCTTGCAAACAGGAATTCTTGTTGCATGATAGGAGGAGGATCTTTTCCTGATGAGGATGCATGTTCTTTTCCAAGCGTCAGCTAAAATTCATATATTACACATGAGCATCTTTTGGAATTTTTTTCCTTCTGCCAGAATAGTAGGCAGCTTTAAAATTTTAAGTTCTTGGATTGTGACAAAATTCCTTTAATCTGTTTTGTTTGGGTTTTTGAATGCTATCTGTATTATGTATTTTTATTTTTAGCAAAGGAGATTTTGAATTTGCAGGGATTTTTGGTGTCTGTAAGATGAGAAAACTGAATAGATGGAGTCTGTGTTCTTGGTGAGTTATCTTTTTTCAGTCTAATATCTGTAAACGCTCTTCATCAGGAGATTTGGATGGTGCACGCAGGCCAGCTTTCCAGCAGCAAAGGCTAGTGCTGGAGGGCTGGTCTTCTGTATCAGCACCCAGGATCTCATTTTGCATTGGTCTCAGTTATTTGATCTTCAGAATGAGGGTAAGGATTTATCACATTCCAAGTCCTTTGGAGTGAATTGACTAACTCTTGTTTTCCTAGCCATATGCCTATGTGTTAAAATACAAATGTGCAGCAGAGTACCCGGAATATATGTTCAGAAAAACCCAAACTTGACCCTAATGTTCTCAGGGGTTTGCATATACAAGGCCTGCTTGTTGCCCTGATGGGCCCTGCCTGGCTGGGAGAGCTCCTCATGCTGTGCTTGGGCCACAGTTGTCATCCACTTCAAAAAAGGTACCTTAAAGGAAAGAGGTGGGAAGCTTGTGCCATTTAGAATGCAATTCTAGTGTGCACTCATTTGGGAATCTCAACATTTTCTTCATTGTTGTTGTGCATTTGAATTATTCACGTGGTACTGTCCCAGCCTATTTTGCATATAGAAGCACAAAATTAAGCCATGATTATAATTAATTTCTAAGTAGACTAGAAAAAGAGTGGTATGTAGATTTCCCTGCTTTTCAGGAATTCATCTCTGTTTTAGGAGGGATTTGGGAATGAGGTAGACCCAAACCGTGGCCTGAATCTCTTGATAAATACAGGATGTGGCCAGCTGTAGCTGGGGATGGCCTGTTCAGCCCCATGTTGTGCATAAGGAGATTCCTTGCTCACGTGTTGAAACGTCCCTGTTCTTTTTGCCAGCCAAAGGCTGATTGTCCTGAACTTTGAACCAGCTGTGCATGGTTCTCTTCAGACTGTGCTAGCAGAAGATTCCCTTCCTCTTTCCCGTCTCGTTTTCTCATACCCAAAGAGAACCTGAAATACCCAGTTCAAAAACTGATGTGTTGTGCTACAGGATGAGGCTCCTTAGGGAGTCACAAACAAGAAGTAACACTATTTTGGCTGTAAGAATGGTGGATTAAGTCTTTTACTCATTGAGTCTTGAGCATGGAAGCAAATTGGATTTTCCCCTTTTTTGAAGGCAGGTGGATATGGTGTCTAATATAGAAAAAGTAGGTTCTTGGGATAGATTTTAACTGTAAAACACCTCATACTGCACAAAAATGTTTACATTAGGACTGGTATGACCTTACTGGTGCTGTGGATGCCAGATGGATGCTAAATAAGACCATAATCCTAAGAAGTCGAAAATTCTTAGGGTAAGAATTACTTTGCATATTACAAAAGACATTTCTGTGATTTGTGGAACTCGGTGTTTGTCTGGGTTTTGCAACAGTAGCAGGTCATGGGCCCTTTGATAGTGAAAAGGAACCTTTCACTATGTTCATTATGTAGATGAGCATGAGAGCCATTGCTGACTGTGGTTGGAGTGGCCTCTTGAACATCCCACTTGCCTGCTGAGTGTGTCAGACCAGGCAGGGCTGTGATTGGAGATGTGGTTCCCATTTCCTGAAGAAGGTTTTGTGGTTAGATTAGCATATTGCTTTGTCTGTCTTTACAACACTTGGCTTCCAGAGCAAATGACTGTAAGTCAGTCATAATTACTAATAACCAATGAACTGCTCATAATCTGTGTATTAAGATGAAGTTTGTCTAATGTCAGGATATATGTTACTGTAATTCTGATTGAATCCCTTATGTCTTATCTATCTGATGAGATTTCTTGTCACAACAATACAGAAACCAAAACCCAAAAAAGTATGGTTTTATGCTGGCTGGGCTGGTATTGCTCTCTGTGTAGGCATTTTCTTCCAGAATGAGCTTGATGTTATTTAAGCATGGTTACTCTTGTTTGGAAGTGGAGTGTTACTCCAGATTACTGGAAGTTTGCTCTGGAATAGTGTGTCTGCCTGGGGATCAGTAGAAGTGACGGACCAATTCCTACATGTGGCTGTAACAGAACCAAGATGCTGCCATGTGCCAGATCCTGAAAAGAGGTTTCTCAGTGTTCTCTCAGTGGTCTCATTTCACAAAACTGGAAAGAATGCTGGTGTTTTTGGAAGAACATGCCAAAGAAAATGTCTCCATCCTACAGGATACACAGAGCTCAAATGTACTATGAGGATGTATGGATGTAGTTCAAAGAGTGGTAAAAACAAAAGTTTAGGGCAGGAAAAGGAATGTAGTCACAAGAATGTGAATGCCATAAGTAGAGGAAGATTAAATTTGGTGGTTTTCCTATTTCCTTTGATAACAAATTGATTTGCTGCTGAGGAATCTGAAGGTGAGTAGTTGTCTGAACAAAAGCAAGGAGGCAAAGGGTAGGAATTCAGTAAGGCAGAAAAGATGGTCTGGTCCAGTTAAAGCAGTTGTATAAAGTTGTTAGATTTGTGGTTTAGCTATTTGGAAGATCTGGATGAGTAGGAAGGTGAGTGTCAGGGAGGAAGAGTTGGTTGGTTCTTCAAAGGTTAAGGATTAAATAAAAAAGTAAAAATTGAGCATGTAAAACCATGATTGTGATCCAGAAATTATAGAAGACTTCATGCATAGAAAATATTAATTAGAAAAGTATTGGGAAGGGATGAGGATTGTTTGCCATTTCTGGAAAGCTTGAAGCTGTTCTTGTACCTGGTAGACAAAAATTAGGGGTCTGAGCAATTTGCAGATAGGACCTGGCTGGGAGCTGCCAGGTTATTCTAGTTCCTTGTCTTCATTAGGCTGTTGGACTTCCTCAGAACGATTCTGATTGGAGTGTTTACAATTGCTTGGCTTTACCCAGAAACACACCTTTTAATCTCAGCAACAGCTTCTAGGCAGTTTGGTCTTTCTGTGGAGAATGCTGGGCCTAATTTGCAGGTGTCCTGAAGCCAGAGCTACAAGATAAAATTGACTTTGAAAGTAAGAAAAAATGTGTGTTTCTCTGGTGTGTCCCCTCATCTCAACAGAGAACATAGAAGGGTAGGTTTGTTTTTCCTCATATGGCTAGAGTTGTTCCCCCTGTAATAGGTACAGATAGAGAGGCTGAGGAGCGATAACAATTCCATGCAGTAAAACAAAACATCAGTTCTTCAGAAACAGCTGTTTACTTCGAAGTCCTACTTGTCCTGCTTGCTGCTTCTGCTATCAGAGGAGAGTTCTCATGGTCTGGTTCTTGTTTTGACATAATTCCCCGAGTGAGTACTTCGCTGGAATGTGGTTATCAGGTGAACTGGAGTAAAAAGGCTGACTGGGAGAAGCAAGGCAGTAGAACAGACAAGGAGTGCCTTGCTTTGGCTAAAAAACTCCGTGCCCCATGTTCTTCCTGCTGTTCACAGGATACATTTGAGGAGATGTGTTTCCAAAGAAACAACAAGGTTGGAAGTCATGCACACGTGCTTTGGGAGAGCATGAACACAAATAAACCACTGCTGGTTCACCCCCAGAACTTCCTTTCAGTGCGATGCTAACGCACAGATGCAGGGGTGGGTGTTGTGACTGAAGAGATTCGGGGAAGCCATGTACTAAGGGTATATTCAGATCTGTTATTTTAAGTTTTTAAGGCTCGTTGTCTTCCCAGAAGTTCTCTCAACCACCATCACAAAAGGAGAACCCAGAAACACTTCACCTTACTGCTTTGTGGCTCCCCATCTGTGTAATTCTATTAGCCATATCCAGATTTTTTTCCTTGTTACTTTTATAATTGAATGATAAGTAAGCAGAGTAGTGCTTGAATTTTTGAAGAAACTGGTTTTCTGTATAACTTTTGTCAAGCACTCTCAGAGCACTTTTCAAAGAAATTCCAGTTCCTGGAAAATCATGATTTCCTAGGGAACCAGGAGCTTGCCTTATTTCCTCTTCTGACGTATTTACAGGCATCATGTTGGCCCAGAGAAGGAATAGACTCACAGCTCGTCTGGCAGCCAAGGTGCTGGTTGATTTTAATTTTGGATAAAAGGCAGAGTTTTATCCTTAAAGGAAAGAGTTACTAAAAGGTTTGTGGAGGAAAAAAAAAAAGGGAGGGGGGAGGAATGTGGCTACAGACTCCTGGCAGTTGTGGTGGAAACATAGTTTATATACTGAATCTTAAGATGGGTGCCCTAAAATAGTGAGGATGAGATTAATAAAATGGCCAGGTTAGACCTTCTCTTCCTTGTGTATCACAACTAACCATGTTTGTCTCCCTTTTTATTTAACTTCAATTGCTTGAAAAGTTAGAAGAATGAGAGAAGCTCTTGATAAGGGCAGCAGTGGTTCTCAGTAAAGGACAGTTGTGTCTCCTCTGCTGGGCAATTGTGATCTTAAACATATTGGAGGAAGAGGAATTAAGTGTGTAAGCAGGCCTTCATTCATTGTTATGGGTAAATGTTAATTAGACTCCAAGATATGTAATTGGAGGAAGTTTCAGACTATGGAGACTATCTAGCTCTTTTTGAGTGTATGCAACAACTCTAAAAAGACACCTATGGACAGATGTACAACCAGAATGCAACTAATTCATATCCCAGATTATGAGAAACTGTGTTAAAGCTTTCTGTCAGTTTACATGGATTTGATACGCTTTGGTATGTGCAATCTTTTCCATTTAATCCTCATAGAAACTTGCTTTGTCATTTTGATTCTATGCATGCATCTATTTTTGATTAAGGACTTCATAGGTTAGACAGAGGGCTCAAAACCATTAAGTGAACTGCGTAAACAAATTTCTAAACCCTTTTGTATTTATTTGAAGCTGTTTCATGAGATGTCTGTGTCTGTTCCAGTATCCTTTAAAAATTTTCCTCAGCTGCCTTCTCATAGCCCACAATGACTTCCAGGTAGCCAGTGTCGATGATACCTAAGTCTTACAGATGTTTATATCTTCATTATTTTCAGGAAGATTAATTACTCCTCAGATGAATAGTGCAACTATTAAGGAAAGTCAAGACTTAAGAGAAATTACAACTGTCTTGTGTTATTTTTATGCTTGTCCAGGTATTTTGCAGTCTGGGTGGGTGAGGATAGGAGTGAGTGTAGAAGAGGGAACAGGAAGAAAGTCACTGCAGTTTGGGCCCAGAATAAAGTTGCCAGGTTACCATCTGTGGAGTTCATAAATTACTATAGCTCTTGGTGTAATAATTCAACTGTACACTTGGACACTGTTCTGTAATGAATAATCTCTGAAAACATTACTTCAGAAGTGAAATGGCACTTCTTTGCGTGGCAGATGTGAACAAGCGCGTGTTTTGTATAAGGCTGGGCTACTAGTGCTTAAAGTGATGACGTTTTCCTTATTTTACAGATTTGCTTCCAATCAAATACATGGCCATGGGGGATATGAAGACCCCAGATTTTGATGACCTTCTTGCAGCCTTTGACATACCAGACATGGTAGATCCCAAAGCAGCTATTGAATCTGGACACGATGACCACGAAAGCCACATAAAACAAAATGCTCACGCAGATGAAGACTCCCATGTCCCATCATCATCTGATGTTGGGGTGAGCGTCATTGTGAAAAATGTGCGTACTATTGATTCTTCCGAAGGTCTGGATAAGGATGGCCACCATTCCACAGGCAATAGCTTGCACAATGGCTTTCTAACGTCAGCAGCTCTTGAGAGTTACAGTAAAGATGAAGGGAAATCACTTAAAGATGATGGGTCAGCTTCTGAGACTACACTGAAGGATTCAGCTTTCAACCAGTTCAGCCCAATATCAAGTGCAGAAGAATTTGATGATGATGAGAGAATTGAGGTGGATGACCCCCCAGATAAAGAGGAGATACGTGCAAATTTCAGAGCAAATGTCTTGGCAGGATCTCTATCGCAGCAGGAATATGACAAACTAAAGGCACTTGGAGCAGAGAACTTAATTAAATCTGGAATCGCTGTTTCAAGTAGTGTAGATAAAAATAAAATTGCTAAAAGAGAGACAGAGACAAGCTCCATGAATTTAGGTGTTTATGAGCCTTTTAAAACTCGAAAAACAGAGGACAAGTTACTAAAAGACAATTCTGAGAAGCTTCTTGAAAACAGGGTACTTGATGGAAAACTGAGTACTGAAAAATGTGACACAAATCTTGCCAGCATTTCCCAGTCCAAAGCGAAGTCATCAGCAAAGCTTTCGTCCTGCATTGCTGCAATTGCAGCACTGAGTGCTAAAAAGGCAGCCACAGATAGCAGTAAAGATTTACAGTCTAATTCAGGAGAGTCTTCTCCATTACCAAAAGACATGAGTGAAAGTCCCCGGGCTATTGAAAAATCTCCTGAGTCTCAGAGTCTCATTGATGGTGCTAAGAAGCTGTCTGTCAAACCGCCTGATAGTCCCAGAAGCGTCTCAAGTGAGAACAGTAGCAAAGGGTCTCCATCTTCTCCCGCAGGGTCAACACCAGCAATTCCTAAGGTTCGCATAAAAACCATCAAGACTTCTTCTGGGGAGATCAAGAGAACTGTTACTAGGGTGTTGCCAGAAGTTGATTTGGACTCTGGTAAGAAGCCAGAGCAGAGTGCTTCCATGGTAACCTCCATGACATCTCTCTTGTCCTCACCAACTTCCGCTGCTGTTCTCTCCTCTCCTCCCAGAGCTCCTCTGCAGTCCTCAGTTGTCACCAATGCAGTTGGATCTACAGAACTTGCCCCCAAACAGGTCACTATCAAACCCGTGGCTACTGCCTTCCTGCCCGTTTCAGCAGTGAAAACTGCAGGTTCCCAAGTGATCAATCTGAAACTGGCTAACAACACCACAGTGAAAGCCACTGTCATCTCTGCTGCGTCCGTGCAGAGCGCCAGCAGCGCCATTATCAAAGCTGCCAACGCCATCCAGCAGCAGACGGTCGTGGTGCCGGCATCGAGCCTTGCCAGTGCCAAACTTGTGCCAAAGACAGTCCATCTTGCCAACCTTAACCTTTTGCCTCAGGGTGCTCAAACCACCTCTGAACTGCGCCAAGTGCTAACAAAACCCCAGCAGCAAATCAAGCAGGCAATAATTTCTGCAGCCGCCTCGCAGCCTTCGAAAAAAGTGTCTCGAGTGCAGGTGGTGTCATCTCTACAGAGCTCTGTAGTGGAAGCATTCAATAAGGTGCTGAGCAGTGTCAATCCTGTACCAGTTTACATCCCAAACCTTAGCCCCCCTGCCAGTGCCGGAATCACGCTACCAACACGAGGTTACAAGTGTTTAGAGTGTGGCGACTCGTTTGCTCTTGAGAAGAGCCTGACCCAGCATTATGACAGGAGGAGTGTGCGAATTGAAGTGACTTGTAATCATTGTACAAAGAATTTAGTTTTCTACAATAAATGTAGTCTCCTGTCCCATGCTCGTGGGCACAAGGAGAAGGGCGTCGTGATGCAGTGTTCCCACCTGATCCTAAAACCAGTCCCAGCAGATCAAATGATAGCATCTCCTTCCAGCAATACTACTGCGGCCATGCTCCAGAGCGCAGGAGGAGCTGGCACAAAGATCCAGACTGGCTTAACTGGGACAGTGATCTCGGCCCCTGCGAGCTCTCCTGTCATTCCAGCTATGCCGCTAGACGAAGATCCATCAAAACTCTGTAGACATAGTCTAAAGTGTTTGGAGTGCAATGAAGTTTTCCAAGATGAGACATCTCTTGCAACTCATTTCCAGCAGGCCGCAGACACAAGTGGACAAGTAGAGTATCCTATGTTTACATTCCAATGTTTCATCTATAAGCCTAGGAGACTTTGGATATGTTTTTACTTTCATTTAGCTGTTAATTATCTGAACCTCTATGATTAAAATGATAAATGAAAACCACAGAAAGTCTTGCAAGCACTTACATAGTGAATGCCAACACTTTTTAAAATAAGACTTAGAATCTTTTTAGGCCCTGAAGTCTGAAATTGACACTGTGTATTTTTGCTAAAATTTAGCATTACCTTTCTTACAGCTGAACATGATAATACAGAAAATAATCGTGGGTATTACTAATAATATGTTAACGCTTCTTTCTGTGCTTTGGAATTTGACTAGCCTGTGGAATCCACTTAATTGGCACCCTCATTAACAGCCCGTCTATTCAACCTGAATGATAACTTTAAGTGATTAATTCTAGATTGGTCTTCAGGTTTTAGAGTTTTCACCAAGTGCCCTAAGCGAGCGAGGCATTCCCCTCCCGTGCAGGGAGGGACTCAGGCAGTGACAAATGGCACACTGACTACTGACAGGAATGCTGCTGTTTGCCTCAGCTCTTCCTCAGAAAGTGCAAAGTGCTGTTCTCACTTGCACATCTTCCTTTCTGTGTGACCATTGGTTTAGTTGGTTCGGTTTCTTTTCCTCTTACAAATGCTAATGAGTTCGACATAAAAACCATTTGAAAATTATTTACTAATGTATGTGGCCTGACCTGAAAGAAATACGTCATTCAATAAAACTTAATATTAATCAGTGTGCGATGTATTTTATAATCCTGGCAGAGTGAAGGTGGTTAATTAAATGATATGGTTGGATCTCTGTTGGGGTGTGCCAATTAAAAGGGATTCTGGTGTGTTTCAAAGCATTCAGGTGAGCTTGGTGCTCCAGCTTCTTCCTGAGGGAGAAGCTGAAAACCTGCAAGCATGCTCAAGACAGGAATGCCCCAGGAGTCTTCCTGGGAATCACACAACAGTGGACAGGCTAAAGATTTTTAAGTCCTGCAGTTAGGAAAAAAATGCACAAGTCCTAGGAGCACAGGCAGGTTCCTGTCAGGATCTATTTGCTACATGTAGGACCTATTCTGTGCCACGAAGCACCTACCACTACAGGTGGTAAAGAAATTTGCACGTGGAAATAACCTTGATTATGTGGCTCTGCCTTACCTCCTCCCTCTAACTGGCTAGCAGAGTTACACTGGAATCATCTGGATTCCAGGTGGAATGCCATGCAAGTGAATTTCTGTTTGTAAGATACTACAAGTGTGCATACCTGAAGGAGTTTCCTTCAGCAGAACATGTCCATCCATAGATGCTGCTGCAGTTCTGAACACAATCTCATGGCTGACCATTAGAGTATGTTCTGCACCAACTTGGGCTACTTCATACTCAGGGTGTTGAGCTAACTGATTTGCTGATGCTTATTGGTTGTAGATAGATTTTTTTTTTTCCCCATAATAAGCCCATTAGGTAACGTTCCATCTAAGGTCCAGCAGACCTTGCAAAAACCCGGTAGGTTTGGTACTGGAAAAGCAAGCAAGTAAGAAGGCGACAAGACAAAGCAGTTGGATGAGGGACAGAGAATAGGTTGGGAGGATGAGGCTAAAATAGAAATTGAAAGAGAACAAAGATAAAGTGATGTTCTCACTTTCAGAGTGTGAGGATTTTTGTCTTTATGGCCAAGTAAAGTAAATCTTTTGCCCTTCCCTTTCTCCCTCTGTCTGGTGCTTTTGCCCTGTTGCTGCTGAGTTTGCTCTCCATACACGTCCTTTAGGTACTGTTTATCCTGGTAATTTACTAAGGGAAAGCAATTGTGATGTTTACAGAATGTCCAAATGCAGCTGCATGGAGGTGGGGAGAGAAGTGTGGGTTCCCAGGTACTGCTGTTCAGGGGGAAGCCCCGGAGCTGCAGGAGCAGTTGGCATTGCCTGCTGCCTGTCAGGGTGTTTGTGTCTCCTCATGGAAACCTAGTCTGCTAAGCTGCAGGTTAAAAAAAAAACAACGGTGCAAGGCACTGGAGGAAAATAAGCTATTTTCATGTTCTTCTGTTTGAAAAGAACACTTAATAAATGTAGTTTTAAATGTTCTTTGTTGAAGTATCCTTTTACATCTTAATTACACATTTTTGTAGTCCTTTTCATATGTCAGGCAGCCGCTGGTTTTTTGTGTTGAGTTTGGTTGCATCCTGTAGGGGTAGTGTTTCCTGGAGAAAGGCTCTGTATAGGCATTTATTACTAAGTATGTTGCTGCTTTTTCATTAGATGTTACCTCTTGAGAAGCTTGTATGAGAAATACTCTGACTTGTTTTCCTTCTTAGTGCTTGGCACTGTCTTTTTGCTGTAAAACTGCCATTATTATGGGGGGAAGAAGACAGGGAAGTTAGATGAGATTGGTGCTTTTTCTTTGGAAGGAAGAAAGAATAAAAATAAAGAGTTAGATTTTGCAAACAAGTAATAGGAAAAAAGGTTATTTGCAGCTTACTATTCTTTCTAGTGTCCCATCTAATTGCTCCTGAAATGGAAAATGTATAGTTTTGTGTTTCCAGTGAGTAAGTAGCTGCTCTTATACTCCTGCTACGGAGGTAGAATGTTTTGTTTAAAATAAGCAATGGTAGAACAGTTTTATCAATGAAAATGCATTCACTATAAAGTTGTTACCTTTCTGTAATGTTTTATTGCCATTAATATTCCTGTTAAAGGAATATTGACCTAAAGGAATATTCCTGCTAGAGGAGTATTAATCCTGACTCACTGACAGGTTTCCTGGCTGAGTAAAACCCTCATCTACTTGCTGGGAGGAAAAGGTAGCAGATCTCGGTTAATGAATGTTAGTATTTCTCTTAGTTATAGATAGGAATATATAGCTCCCATGGAAACTACATAGCTCATTTCCCTTCATACTCAGCGTACGTGTGTATCTTTATTTTCCACCTCCACCATTTTTCCTTCTAACCCTTTTTTTTTTTCTGAAACTTTGACTTTAAATGCAGGCAGGTGATGATTTTCACAAACTGTGTTTTATTTTGGTGTGGGTTGGAATGAGAGAACTGGAAGTTAATGCCACCTTAAGCCCAAAATAAAATGGTAAGCAAACGTGCTGAATGTCAGAATTTCACAGTAGATGCTTCTTGTTCTACTGTACTCAGTTACAATTAAACATTTTCTGTACTCATTGATATAGCAGAGCAGGGGCCTTAACTATAAGAGCATTATTGGCATGTTGGGTCAGCAAATGAGTCTGGCAGCTTGCTGCAATATCAGGAAGATCACTGAGCTGGGGCTGGAGTGTTGTGTGGCTCTTTTGTGGCATCACATCCCGGTTTCCTTCAGAAGTCCTGCAAGCCAAAGGCTTTGGAAGGACTGTGAAACCTCCAAATGTTTCTGTTACTGGAATAAGTTCTGGTTTTCAGTTTTCTTACGTAATCAAATAATGCTTCAGATTCTCCAGTATTGTATTACAGCTTGTTAATACAGGAGTAGCCAAAGAGTGATTTGGGGAATGGTACTGAGCCCAGTAAATGTAGCACTTCTTGCTGGTCAGAGGGTTTTGCCATTATCTGAACTGAAGACAAAATTAACACCCCAAAACAATTCTAGTCAGTCTGAGGCTGTGAGTCCCTCACTTTTGGGCACTCTTTGGTCAATTAAGGCCAAGTTCAGTATTTGGCATTTAAAAGTGAATATTTCTGTGTGTCTCAATACAGCCTTGCTGCGTCCCAAAGGCTCTTAAGCAGGTGCCAGTTTGAAATCCCTGTAGACAGCTGAACTCAGGTAGAGCCTTGCAGGAGAGGAGTACATCTCCCCACGCTGAACACTATTGGGGGCTGGCAGGAATGCCAGTGGATGGCATGTTTTAACATGCTGTATATTTAATGGTTTGCATTTTGCCATCTTGCTGCGTCAGGACATTGGAGAACACTGTATGGAGACTGTGCTCAAACACACCAGGCCACAGGGCTCCCAGAGCGTTCATTTCAGGATTTCTTCATGCATATGTTAGTGAATAATTTATAATGCAGATCTGGAGATCTTTTTGTGGTCAATATTATTGCAGAGTGTGCACGTCGCTACATATGCCAGACTCTTAGAACATTCCTAAAAATGTGCAAATACATGTTCAGAAACATGTGTCATGAAGGAGTCTTGGGTTTGATTTTGAATCTTTGCAAGTCACTGGTGAGGTTCACAAGTCCCAAGCTATAAGAGACAATAGCAATAATCTGATTCTGGAGTTGTACGTAGGCCCCTTACACTATTAAGGTAATCAGGGAAGGCACCCGAGTATCATTTCTGTAAGCACGTGTATCTTCCGTGGTCAGTGGTGTAGGAAGGAGCTTTGTAGCCCAGAGTGCCAGTCAGCCTGGCTATCAGCACCTGCCTGCTCTGTCAGCAGGGCTTGTGTTTGTACTTGCCTACTACATTGGGTCCCATCCCACTTAGGACATTTAACCTTTATTTGCTATATTGCAGTGTTTGACTCAAGACGTTATGTAGAGCTGAACCAAACCTTTTGTCTCATCTATTCTGGTTTATCATTTAGAAGACATGCAATATCTGCCAGATGCTGCTTCCTAACCAGTGCAGTTTTGCATCACACCAGAGAATTCATCAGCATAAATCTCCATACACGTGTCCTGAATGTGGAGCAATCTGCAGATCTGTCCACTTCCAGACCCATGTCACTAAGAACTGCCTGCATTATACCCGAAGAGTTGGGTTTCGGTCAGTATAATGATTCCTTTTGCTGTCAATTTATGTATAATTTATGGGTTTTAATGTGGTTTTTCATAAGCACTGTTTGAACAATACCAGCTTCATGGGTTTAAGATTGTCATGGCAACAGTACTATTAGTACTGAGATTCTGGAATAAATACATTAGGATTCTGCTTTGTTTTGGGCATCCACTTTTGTGTATTATTAAATCAGAATATTAGCTAGTGTAACACAGATTCAGGAGAATTCAGATGCCTTATATTAATTTCAGGTTTTCAAAAACCTTCTTGAGTTTTTCCAAAGCATTGAATTTTAGATTGTTCTTTTTGGTGGAACAGTCATTGTCAGTACTTCGAGAATGTATGGTTGAGATGTTGATGAACATACTGCACCTGTCTGGTTGTTCTCTTTTCTGTGGCAAGTTAAGATTCCTTGACTTTATCACTTTACATCACTTGGAAATTGCCTTTCTCAAACAACCTTGTCTTTTGGCTCTCCTTTGTTACTCCTCAGTTTCCCTTTGACTTTTATATTTCCCTGTAATGGCAACTAACTGAGAAAATGGGGAGCAGAGGCATTTCATAGAAATGTTTCGTTTTGAAAGACTTGAAAAAATGCTTTCTGTTAGCATTTTCCTTGCACTTGAATGGCAGGCAGCACAGGAAGCAATCAGAAGAGCCACCTGTACCTCGAGCTTTGCTTAGCACTCCAAAAACATATCCACCCTGTCTGCCTGGAAAAATCTTACAGCAGGTAGCTCCTTCCATCCTTAAGGTGCCACAGTTCATTTTCCAGGAAGGCTGTGCAACCATCCCCTACGGGAAGAAAGCATTTTTACTGCATCAAGCCTCTGCTTTCAGCTTGAGTTCACTGCCTGACATAACTCCAAGCTCTTTCATTTCTTTGGGTTCTTTTCTTTTACCCTTTTCTCTCAAGCAGTAGTCTGTCTTGTCCTGCATGTCCTTCATCTGCTTCCTGCACTCCACTCTCTTCCCTCTAATTATGCCCCTTGGGTTTGTACAGGGAATCACCTCTAAAGACGCCTGGTCTGCCCCAGGAACACCAGCAGAATCCCCTTCACTGGGAATCTTAAGTCACTAAACTTGTCAAGATGTCTCATGAACATCTCATGCCACATTGAGTCAACAATTTCTTGATCTGGTGAGACTAAACCAAAGTCACCCAGGCAAGCAAAAGCAGTCTCTGGGAATGTTACTGTCTCCCTCCTTAGCCTCCTCAGCCACTCCTTAGAACTGTGGTGCTTTTGCCTAAGAAGCAGCATACCCTGTGCTGCCTTTCCACAGGGCCTCTGCCAAGAATTTCCCTTTGACTCCAGTGATTTAGGCTAGTTGTCTGCACTGAATCAGCTGAAAACTTCAGCCTGAAGTTTCACTGCATCCTGCCAAGGTGAAAGCAAGCAGCTGTAAGAATAGTCCCCAAGAGGAAAGCTTGGTCCTTAGGAGCTGTCTGATATACAATGGTGGATGCTGGGGGTCAGTTGTTATGTGGCACCACTAGAGAATAAAGTCAAGCATGGCACGGGAGGTGAAAACACCACCTCCCTCTCCAGAGGGACACTCAGGAGTAGACGTGTTACTGAGTGCATCACGCTGTGCACGGCTGTGAAGAAGTGCTCAGCTCTCTATGAGCACAGAAGCTCTTAACATGGCCAAAAAAGAGCAGAATAATCTGCTTTAGAGAATGCATTGCTAAGTGGAGACTAGATGGGTATAAACTCAATGAATATTATTAAGAGTGTAAATTAAATGCCCAAAAAAAGAATGGATGACATTTCATAAAATTCAAGGGTGATAAATTTTAAAAGTAAAATGGGATCCTTGAATTCAATGTAGAACTCTATTTCCTGCTTTATTGCTATCATCAGGGCAGTAAAACTATTGAAAAATTAAATTGACATTTATATGAAAACAATCATACTGCCATGATGGATGCTAAAATTAAAATTATGTAAGGGTGGAGTCCTTCTACATTTGAAGAGTTTATAAAAGTCTTACTGCAAAATACTGATCAATAAGAAATTGTCTCATTTGACAGGTAATTGCTTATTGCACTATGTTCTTGGGATGACTTGGGAGCATTTGCTACTGGAGATGTAGGGCATTAAAGGGGATCATTGTGTATAAAAATTCTTATGTTCTAATATTAATTCAATTTTTTAATCGTTTCATTTTAGAATAGATGCAGAAAGGTCACAAATTTTCGACACAGCAGAAGTATGTTTTTGAAAAATATTTTCTGAATTCCAATATTGTATATTGATCTGATAGTAGGGATTTGGTTTAGTTTTCCTGAGTTTCAATCCAAGTGCTGATTTGATTACACGTACAGAAAATCATTACCAGTGTATCTTCATTAAATCTAAACAAGGGAAATGGTGAAAATATTTTCCTTACTGGTTTTCCATTTGGTGGTAGTTTCTAAATTGCTGTGGTGTACTTTAAGCAATGCCCTGCATGTGATAAAAATGCATTCTGGAAAATCTCTTTCCAAATTTGCAGAGGATTTAAGTATTTTTTCTGCAATCAATAGAGCATTTGTCTGTCCACCCTTCTATCTGTTTTATTGTAATAACATCAAAATATGTTCTGACTTTATATCTCTTAGATTTTCAAATAACAATGTGTGAAATTTCTTTCCCCTTACTTTGTGATCCACAAATCACTGGTTATGTTGATTCTTACGGGCTTGTTTAAGTTGACAGAGAAATATAGTTTTATCCAGTTGTTATCCATGCGTGTTTCTCTCTTCCCTTTGCTTGACAATCCATGTTGATTATGTCCAGCACTGCTCAGGGCAGGCTGCACTGACTCTCCTCTGCTCTCTCTGCAGCTGCGTGCACTGCAATGTTGTGTACTCTGACGTGGCGGCACTCAAGTCTCATATTCAAGGTTGTCACTGTGAAGTCTTTTACAAGTGTCCCATCTGTCCCATGGCATTTAAGTCTGCTCCCAGCACACACTCCCATGCCTACACGCAACACCCGGGTATCAAGATAGGCGAACCAAAGTAAGCAAAATTCATCTTCTACTGCACTTGCCTGCATTTGAATGACCTGTGAAATTGCATTCTGTCCTGTAGGACACCTTGCAGGACACCTCTGACAGCCACCAGTTTGTCAGCCTGCTGGTGATGTGGGGTTTGTGTAGTGCTTTCAGGACTTTTCAGCTGGTAGTTCATTGGGCAAAGGTGACATTTCTCTGAATGCACTAGCAGGTCTTTTAAGCACTGCACGCTACAAGAGAGTGATTACAAAATGTAATTACACAAATGATTTGGACAGGTGGCCAGTGTTGCTCGTTCTCATGTTTTAATCTGCTTAGCTCATCTGCATTTTTACTGTGAATTAAAATAATGTGATTCCAAAAAGAGCTGCTAATTCTAATCAGTGCTTATGTGGTGATTTTCACAATGTGGTTGAGAAGTTGAGAAAAACTGTTTTATCTGTTTATATAAACTTTTTTCCAATAGGTAATCTCTTTCTGGCTTAAAGCAGAAGTGGTTTTGTTCTGTACTTAGGAAGGTTGCCCATAAAGATGGTGGTTTGCTGAAGGTAGTGACACAGGGTACAAGTGGGACTTGGCTTCAGGGTCTTTCTTTAAAGCTGTTGGACACTGTGGGGCTCTGCTGAAGGCAGCAGGGGCTGCAGAGTCTGTGTGTGCAGAGTCCTCCAGCCCTTGGGTGTGCACCTCTCTGAGCACCCCTTCTCCTCCATCTGCCTCTCCTCGCTGCTCGAGTGCTCTGTTGAGAGCAAACAGGGATTGAGCTGCATGTTTTCTCTGGGGCATGCACAGAGCACTGCATGGAACATGGTGACACAGACCATGGGAACAACCTGCAGGCTCGACAACACGGAAGGTGCCATGTGATGTAATAACCAGCATGCCTAAGAGCTCAGTTTCTCACTGTTTCTTCTAACATGTTAACAGCAGATTTTTTTTCTTTGTTCACACTTCCAGCAAAGCAAAATGGTAACAAACTTGCCATGTCTAATACCAAATGGAAGTAATTTCTGCTGTGTGGGAAATGATATATGTTTGAATTCAGGATGGTATCATCAGTCAGGGGCTGTGAGATACAAGCATTAAAAACTTTTTTCAGGTTCCCATAGTTCTTATTAGAGAAATCTAAAAGATTAAGATCACTGTTTGTATAAGATGCTACACATACAAAAAGTGAACTGTGCTTGGATCTGCCAAATTGTTTCTGATCAGGTTAATGAATTAAGTATTTTGCATTTTTTTTCCATACAGATGCACTTATAATTGCATTCCTCGATGAATTTACTTTGATGATAAAAAAATGAAATGAAATTTTATTACGTATCCGTAGTTGAGCACTCCTCTTAAGAAGTGGTGTTTCCTTTAAATTTGCCAGTTTTAATCACAGTGCTGCCCTAAATGCATGCAGAGTGACTGGTGGGATTTTCCCAGCCCTTGCAGCGTTCAGAGTTCTTGGCTTGCCTGGTTCTGAGCCGAGCTGACAGGCTGTATTTGAGGCAGTACATTCACATTTGGGTTATCTGTGCTGCATCATGGGGCACCCAGGCTGCATGACTGGCACCCACTGCAGGCCTGCCAGCCTCGTTCCTGACCCCAGGGGTGTGTGTGGCACAGTCCAAGGACTCTGGCCATGGCTTCAGCAGTGCCCCATGGCTTCTGAGGGACTCTGTAGTAGGTCACACTCCTCTGTTTACAGGAATTGGGCTCCTGGGGAATCTGGCTGCCTGCCCCTAGCATTTACTTGGAACTGTGTGATTTACAATTACATTACAGTTGCTGCAGAACAGATGCACTAAATTATTTGGTGTATGAAAAATGACTTTTCTATGCAGGGATTCTCAGTGGGATGAAATAGGATTGTTTTAATGTAGGGAAATGGATGGCTGTCTTGTCTTTCAACTCTGGGAAGCTCTATCCTGTAACATACTCTGAGCTCTGCTTTCCCAGAAAACTACCGAGGTGATCTTTTTTCAGTAAGCAGTGTCTAAGAATGGCACTAAGATATTTTTCATGGCTGATCTCTTTTTGAATACTGGAGAAATTCTTGTTCATCAAGACAAATTAGGGATATTTACGGTACTCTTGGTAAAAAGTGTATTATCCCACAAGTTCCTTTTTTTAAAGAAAAAAAAATTGGGAAGGAGGAATACTGTCCTCTAGCGCGGAAGCTTTCCAAATGCTAAATGTCTTTTATGTGACTGAAAGTATTTTCCTGTTGAGATAACACTTGTATTTATTCCAAGATAGTACATGAATTTGCTAAACAGATTTTTAGGAAGTGAAAAGGCCATGTGGCTGCTTTGGTGTGTACTGTGGGGCAGAAGCACTGCTGAGTAACAGGCCTGGGAGTGGGATGGGAGGGGAGGGGATGGGATGGGATGGGATGGGATGGGATGAACTGCCTGACTTATTCCAGCATCCCTGTAAATGACATCCTGTGGAAGCACAACTGCCTTTAAGCTTTAAACAGCATTTTAGGCAGTTGCATGTTAAACACTGACTACTTCAATTAAATTTTAACAAACCAAATCCAGCATACATGGTTGCATGTATGTTCTTAAGGATTGAAAATCATGTTTTTGCTGTGTCTGAAGGAAATACTCCAGGTGTGTATAGTCATAACTCATACTGTGAGGTGTGTTGGTATGAATTTAAGTGAGTACAGTCTTTGCCCAGAGACTTGTCTGAAATTCAGATCTTTACCAGATAGTTCTGCTTCTGTGAAGGCAGGGTGTAAAGTACTTTAGCTGCCACAGAAAATACAGAGATTCAGCTCGTAGTGTTTTTAGAGAGTTACAGTTTTTATATGTGATCAATTCAGAAAGAAGTTCTACAAATCTCCAGATCTGCAGTGAAGGGTTCACCACAGAAAGCAGGACAGCATTACATTGATCATCAGAGGATGCTGTGTAAATAATACATTTATCTTAGCATGTGTGAGAAACTGGGACCCCTTGACAGCACAAAAACAAAGTCTTTCCCAGTTAATATGAAGAAATGTATTGTTTTTCATTTGGAGTTACAGGACAGCTTGGACATGGAAGCAATGCCCATGTTCTTGTCATCTCCAAACAGTGCAGAGTGATCCCTAGAGCTCTGGAGCAATGCACTATCAATGATAATTACTTAGAGGGATACAGAAAGGAGTGGGAGCGTTTATGTGGCTAATGAGAAGATTTAGCACTTTAGCAGGTAGGAGGGTTTGAGCGTGGTTGTTTTTGTAAGTGGAAGTTACTCTTAAAGATGGGAAGTGCCTGTTGCTGTACTGAGAGCCTGTGGTTGGGTTTCTTTTATTTTAGCTAAACTTTCTCTGCAACACTACAGATTACATGGCTTAGATTTCTCTCTTATCTCATGATCTGTGGTTAGAAAACTGCTGTAAGAACAGGAGGCTGGGGGACCTATGTTCAAAAGTCACATGTGTTCCAAGAAAGGAAGCTTTTGGTGGTGTCTACATTTCTGTGACAAATTCATCAAGGCATGGAATGGCAGATCAGGGAAATCCCATCCTGCACTGTTGGAGCTTCAGGGCATTGACAGAGTCTAGGTTTGGCATTCAGGAGCATCAAAGCCATGAAGACTGCCAAAAACGTATATATCTTGTGTTGTGGTGTGACAGCAATAATCTTGAAGTACATTACTAACTAGGATTGAATTAATCACTCCCTGGCAATGTACTGCATATACAATATACAGGTTTGTAACCTGGAGCAAGGATATTAGCCTTTATCTACAATGTGAGTTCAGAAACTGAAGGTGTTAAACTGTCAGAGTATCCTGAGCAGATATTGCTGTTGTATCTGTAACTGGCACACGCTGTTGTTTTCTGGCTTCTTGTTTGCACTTTTAATTTTTTTTCTATTTTTCTGTTTCTCCCATAGTTTGAAATTGGAGCATGTGTTGAATTAGTTTAACTTTTTTCAGGCAGTGTGAAAGGATTGCTTAAACATGTCAGATGTTTCTGTGATGAGAAAAAAAGTTAACGTCATGATTCTTGCAAATAGATCATCAACATGACTGACACTGTTTATTGTGCTTCTGTTTTTAGAATAATATATAAATGCTCTATGTGTGACACTGTGTTTACTCTACAACCTTTGCTCTATCGCCACTTTGATCAGCACATTGAAAACCAGAAGGTGTCTGTTTTCAAGTGTCCAGACTGTTCTCTTCTATATGCACAGAAACAGCTTATGATGGATCATATAAAGGTGTGTAGGCATCTTCTCTTGTTTCCTTCACAATACCATTTGTCATGCAATACATGCTGTGAGAACGTGCTGTAAAAAGGCATGGAATAACAAGACTGCTGAGACAGATGTTAATAATTCTGAGGGGGTAATTTGTGAATGTTGTGCTCAAATATTAAAATTTTATATTTTGTCTGGTCTTCAGCATATCTGTGATGACTGAGTTTTTCTGTAAGAATATTGATTTTGGTATACTGGGAATATCTCAGTAAGTCCAATCCTAACAAATACTGAGTTTTATTTACAGTATTCTAAGTATTATTCCAATTGTTAGGAGCTGAGAGTGCTGAGTGCGTCACAAAATCAAATTCACCAGGAAGCAGTATGTTGCTAGATGTAGAGGTTACCTGTGTTATATGAACTTGAATGTGTGTGCTTTGAACGAAACTCCAGTGGATTTCCTCATAAACACCCTTAAGGGTTAACGATTCACCGTGATCCTGGTTGGAAGGATCAGCAGCCCCCTGGCTATCATTTGTTAGCTGTGTGTTTGACACAGACTGTTACCTCATGTCACACACACCAAAGCTGAGGTTTTTCTGCCTTATTAATCCCTGGTGCCTGAACACAGAATGGGACTGTGGAGCTCACTGCACTTCTCTGGCAGTGACACAATTTCTGAGTACTATTTCTCTACCGCAGAGTGAAAAACCAGACATCTTTTTGGCTGCTAAAACCATCATTTTGCATTTTAGTCCCAACAATAGCACTTGTAACCACAGAATTCTTTGAAGTAGTGTCGAAAATAAGATCACAAGTCTTGAAAAAAACAGGTGGTCTTAAAGCCAGTCTTCAGCTTGAGGAAGAGATGAGGGAAAGGCTGAGCCAGGATGTTCAGAAATACAAGGACTGGATATTTGCTTTGTTTCTGAACTAGTAGCACTAGTTCTTGCATGTTTACTGCAAGATATTGTAGATGCTCCTCTCATGCAGCAATGCAAAGCTCTGATTTCTGTTTCCTTTGATCTACTCAGATGGTTGGGGTTTTTTTACTAAATAGGCAAATTCTGTGTAGTCTTGTTTCTGTAATTAGTTTTTCCTGACTCAGATGTTACTGGAAATGTATTGTTATGTCTGTACACAAGTACTTCTGTAAGACCTGAAGACAACACTTTCAGGAGCTCAATCTGACCACAGTTAGGGCCAGAAGCTATCTTTACAGAAATTGGGGTGCTTAGCATCTCACATTTCAAAGTTATGCTCAGTTACTTGGGCACTACTTAACTTCTTTGGCTTTAGTGTTCCATGACAGTATTTGAACTTGCAACCAGTGGGGTTTTAGCATGATTCACTATAAATGATTCAGACATTTTTGAGACTAAAATTAGAGGATTAATCAATGCATAGGCAGTAGCAGTATTGCAGGTTTTGCATTTAGGATGTGTGTATAGCAGTAGGGACTGGAGCAAAGCAGTGTCAATTGGAATTCAGCTAAGCGGGACTGAAAAAACCAGTAATAGGTTATAGATAAAAGCAGAAAAGGATTCAGGGAGAGGACAAAAGCACAAAAGGACTCCCTGAGTATGAGTGCCAGACAGAGGCAGAGCTCAGCTGCACAGACAGTAATGGTTTGGTATGGCTAGACATAAACCATCAAGACAGAGACAGACCTGGGTGAAAGTAGGACAGAAAGGGACAAAAGGAAGCTCAGGAGGAGATTATTTAAAGCTACAGAAAATAACCCAGAATAACTCCCGCAGATGCCGGTATTTCTTGATGGCAAAGTGTATGTCTTATTTTCCTGTAATGACTCACTACAAGAAAATTTCCAGCAGCCAGTGAGAGAAGACGGTGAAGGACTTGCCTGCCCCAGCCTGGCCTGGCCTGGAGGTCACTGAGACTCCATACTGTGCTTTAATGCTCTTGGTGTAGTT
The DNA here is from genome assembly GCF_036417665.1 of Passer domesticus. NCBI lineage: Eukaryota > Metazoa > Chordata > Aves > Passeriformes > Passeridae > Passer > Passer domesticus. The sequence continues at coordinate 585,556 of NC_087512.1, forward strand.
TCAAATAAGAAACCAAATTTCAAGTATTGTATTTACAAGACATTTGGAAAGTTGAGCACTAAGGTTTTACATGCTGACAGGTTAGGCTGGAATGGAATCTCCAGGTCAGCTTCAGTTGCATAAGAGTACAGGAACCTCGTTTCCTGCTCCCCTGTGCAGTCGGGTACTAAAGCCAGCCTCCTCCTTTACTACACAGCTGCACTTGGTTCTTAGTTGTTGGTCCTGTGCACTTTGCTTTTTATTAACAGTTATGGGGGGTTAATTACTGGCTTTTCTGCTGTTTAAAAGCTGTTAAATCAAAGAACACGTTCTACTGATGAGGCTGATATTTGCTCTAGAGCCAGTGGTAGTCCCAAGAGCCAGAGTATTTACAAAAGAACTTGTTGCTGGAGTATCACATTGATACTCCTGTATTCCCAGAATCAAGAATGGATTGAATGGGTTTTACCTGAAGGAAAAGTAATTCCGTTTGGGCTGATTAAATGTATCCTCCAAGAGGGTTATAGAAAGGGTCAGTAGGTGACAGGATCAGAACACCGTCCTGGTAAAGGACAAGCCTTCCAGACATGAGACCTCAATTGTGGGTCCCTGTTCAGCAGTGGATTAGCTCTGTGCTGCAGTCTCCCTGCTGGCCCACAACCCTCCTCATTGTTGCTGTGTCCACGTCCATGCATGGAACTCAGACACACAGCTGAAGCCCCCCAGCCCTTTCTGAACCAGTGTTGGAAGGCTCAGGTGTCACACCAGTGCTCTACACTGGTTTGGAAATGGGGACTGGGGGAAGAATGAGTTCTTCCCTTCTTACTGACCATCGACTTAAAGTGCAGACATAAGTCCCCGAGGAAAGCTTCCCACCCAGGAGCTCCAGGGGCTGGAGAACAGCTGCTCAGACCCCCCTGACTTGCTCTGGGGCCCTGTATGCCCCACACACCTTGCCCCACATTACCTAGCAAGGTAGCCCTAAATGAGTGTGCTCATAACCTGGCTAGAGAGTAAGGCTGGCCTTAACCTCAGCCTCAACATAAAATGTTAATAAATTACATAGCCGTGTGATGTTTCCAGAGTTGGCTTATCTTATTTACCAATATGCCAAGTCAACATTTGGTCAGTTAAAACACTTTTCCTTCTTGGAAAACTCCAGTCTCATAGTCTGAAATGAGGATGCTCAACTAACATGTCGGGTAAGTAAAGCAAGAAATTAAACTTAACATAAAGTACTTCTTGACCCCTTTTTTCCTCCCTGCTAAACCACAACTTAAACTTAACCTCCAAAGTAAGTCTCTTATTTTTTTTGTGTGAAAATACCTACATACGGTGTCAATTATTGTTCGGGCATGCTAGGTCTTGCCTTTACTTAATCCTGTTTCTTTACAAATGTGATCTGATGATAATAGTATGCCAAAGAAGTAACTGAAGACTTTTGGTTAAGTACAGCTGTGTATGTCTATGTCAGTTTCGTACCTTTTTCTCTCTTTTTTATTATAGTCTATGCATGGAACTTTGAAAAGTGTTGAGGGGCCACCAAACCTGGGGATAAATCTGCCTCTCAGTACTAAACCCACAACTCAAAACTCAGCCAGTCACAACAAGGAGGACACAAAATCTCTCAACGGAACAGAAAAGTTGGAGAAGAAATCTCCTTCTCCCATAAAGAAAGCAGAACTTAAAAAAGTCACTAGTCCTGGCTGGACATGTTGGGAGTGTGACAGGCTCTTCACTCAGAGAGATGTTTACATCTCCCACATGAGGAAAGAACATGGAAAGGTAAAGGAATATATTCAGTACAAAAAGGTGAATTAAACCTGAAAGGTGAAGTATTTGTTTCTAAATACTTTTCTAAATTTCTTTTTGAAAAGAATTCCTTTAAGTCCCATTATTATTATTCATTGTTCTTATATCTGTTTCATCTTTTTTGCTTTGTCTGCTTAGTTTATTTCAGTTTCCACATCATTCTATTGAGAAAATCATTTGTAGGCTTGTTCATTCAGTACCAAATTTTTTTCAAGATGGAAAGAGTGAGAGATATTGCTGTATTTCATCCAAGCCATCTAATCTGTTCCAGGTTCTGATTTCTTCTTTGTGCCTTCTCAGTTCCCTCTCTTTATGGTGGTGTGGTGAATGTGGCAGTGCTGGAGTAACAGTTGGACCCAGTCTTAAAGATCTTTTCCAGCTCAAACAATTTGATTCTGTTCTGTTCTGAAGCTCAGTGCCTGTTAGCCTCAGGGAGTGGAGACTCAGTCATGTTTTACTCATCCAGTGAGTGCCAACTGGTGTTTCATTTAAAGGCAGACACATTCCACAGTTGAGCTGTTGCTCTAATCTGACAGTTAAGAGTTCAGCCGAGTTAACAAGTTAAATTTTATATTTAAAGCACCTGAATTTGAGCTATCTTACTTAAAATGGATTGAAAGTGAAATGTGGGAATGTTGCATCCTCATGTCAGCAGAGAGACTGTTTGATGTTCTTCCTGTGTTCAGCAGCACTTCAGTTAAAGGAAATTAAAAAGACAGGCAGGCAGGAAGGCAACAGTGACCCTGCCTAGCTGTGGCAGGCTCCAGCCCCTTGCTGACATGTGGCAGCCACGGCCAAGCCAGTCTTCACCTTTGCTGTGTGCCGGTGGCAGTGCTCTGACTCCTTCCTCAGCTGGGAACCAGGCAGCTAAACTGATGTACTGTGCTGCACTGCAGCAAAAGAGCAGGACTGGCAGGGATAATAGGCTGATTTTGTCTAAGTGGAGGAGAACCACTCTACGTGAAAATCCGTAGTTATCGGGATTCTAATGCGCTGTAATAAATGATTGCACATTTCCAGAGGTTTCTATTACAGTTATTATCTCTAAATCTGTTCTGCAAATTATTTTATTCTGTTTATAAACGTTTTATGGAAAAGCTGAAAATACTGGACTATTGAGTGTCATCTTCAATTTTCTTAGGACAACTTCAAGCAAATAGCACCCCAGCATCATTGCCTCCAGTAACTCCCACCCCATTCCTTCAGCTTCCTGCTGCCCAAATATTAACTCAGCAGAGCTTTTACTGGCAATCAGAAATGCATTAAGATCAAATGCATTGTACATTTATGCGATTCTTAAAAACAAAGCAGCACAACCTCCCAATGAAACTGTCACTTCACAGTGAACTAGAGAGTGATATTCAGTCTGCTTCCATCCACAGCAGAGTAGCCAAAGGCATGTAAAAGAAGGTTAGTCACATATCAATAATGCTTTTTAAATATTAGCTTTAAATCTGTGTCTTCCTCTCTCTGATATTTATGTGCAATGTTACCTCAAAAATAGCCCTTATTGTGGAATACTAGATAATTGTTGCACTCAAATCCTGGCCTGAAGACCTCTTTGATTGCTTCCATTCAGGTGCTGGTTATTATCCCCATTCAAGCAGTTCCTTGAATAACACATGAGGCACACAGATACTAAAATGAACAGAAATACAATTCCATGTCTTTCAGAAATGGGGGATAGAGACCAGGTGCTACATTCCTTCCCAACCTGTCAAAATTTTTTGTAATTGTTAGCTGTCAAAAAGACTATGTTGAAAAACTAAACTTTTACTATAGAGAGAATAGGAATGAGCATAAGATAACCAAGTATGTGATATGGATCTAATAAATAGAGGAACTACTTTATAGTCTTATTTTCTTAAGAATGATAGGTGTGGGTTAAATGCTCTAAAATGATCCTTTCAGAATGATTGTTAAAACTGTAATTAAGCGATGAATGCGTTATTCACAAAATCCATTGTCATGCAAGGTATATGAAAATACTAGTTTCAAACTTCTGACTTCTGCTTTTGCAGGACCAGAGTGAAAGAGCTGTAACCTGTAGCTGATCCCAGGCTGGATTAGGCAGAGGTATTCATAGGAGAGGTATTGCTATGTATATCCCCTTTGCACAGATCCTTAAGGTTCCAGCCCTTACTGGGAACTGTCTATGCAGACAGATTCACATGTTCTGATCCTCTCATGAGGCTCCTGGGTGAAGGGAGTCAGCTGTAGGGTAGGAAATTTTGTAGCCACCTTGGTGTGATTCTCTGCCTGATCTTAAAAGTGCTGCCAAAAAAAAAGTTACCAGCCCAGACAAAGGAGGGTTCTAACAAGCCTGTGTGAAACTGGATCATGTGTGTCTACCTTCCACCAGGCAGCCATCTGCTGAGCTCCTTGGACTTGTGTGCAGGTGTGTTTCTGTGAAAGGGCAGACGTTTTCTAAGTAGGAATTACCAACTCCAGCTTAGTCACTGACCATCCTCTTCTGTCAAGATGAGATGCTGTACAACACATCATGCTGCACTTAATTACAGAACTAATTTTTCAGTTCTTTTTTGTTTGGCTGCCATTGTAGAAACCAGTGCATCCAAAATCCTGTTTGGGTCTCTATCTTGAGTCTCCCCAAGGAATTCAGAACAAGTGTGGGGTCACAGCTGGCTACCCCACACAGTGCCCCCAAGTCCTGCTGAGCATCATCCTCCTCCTGCTTTTCTGACCACGGGCTTGATGCTTCTGCTCAGTGCCACACAGCTATGGTGTGTGACTGCTCCAGCCCTTCTCAATTTCTTCCTTTACTTTCTCCTTCCACTTGACCAGCTGCAACATCAGCCCCTCAGAATTCCCCAAACAGATGGCCGTCAAGTTGGCATCAGATCATGCCGCTCATTTTGTCATGACCGTCCTGAACCCTGGTAGTGTGTCAATGTCTGTGAGATTCAAGTTTGGTCCTTCTTCTGTGCTCTTCACCACTCTCTGTATGTGGCTGAGGAGCTCCTAGTCAGCAGCTGAGGACATGGCTTGGTGATAGGAAGGGAAAGCATCCTGCTGCCTTTACTGATCCAGAAATAGTCCTCTGATCTTCTGTGTTTCTTTGGTGTAAGAAGTTCTCTTCATCCACTGTCCATGACACCAGTTTACAGCTGGAGACAGGGGTGTGTGTATGTGTGTGTGTGTGTGTGTGTGCAGCTCATGGGGGCCACACTGACCCCCATGAGGGGGTCCAGCTCTGACTTGTACAGTGTTGTTGAAGAGGGGGTGTATGTGAAGTACAGTACCAAACATGGGTAAGTGATGTTTCTTTCCTGTTTATCAGAAGGTTCAACACATGCACCACTTTTACTCAGCTTTTTTAATGAAAGTTTTTCTCTTCTTCTTTTTTAAAGCAAATGAAGAAACATCCTTGTCGGCAATGTGACAAATCTTTCAGTTCGTCCCACAGTTTATGTCGGCACAATCGTATCAAGCACAAAGGCATTAGGAAGGTTTATACGTGCTCGTAAGTTCTGGTTTTATTTATTTAGGAATGGAATACAAAGACCATTGTTAGTTGCACATCTTTCCTTAACTGTGGAAAAGCCAGTGTCCCATTCTTTCAGATGCCCAGGACAGGCCAAATCAATTACCTATCCTGCCTGCAGAAACATGTCAGGCTCCTGAGAGGGCAGTGTGTCAAAGTCTACAGTCCGAAATTGGCTGAGCTGAGAGTTCACAGTTCCACTTTGGGGAACCTGGTTTTCAGGAGACTCTCAAATACACAACCACTCTTCCAGTCTACAAAAGGCACTTGTTAAGCATGACACTTGAATGTTTGTGTGTGTGTGTGTTCTTATCTGCAGGCACTGCCCAGATTCGAGACGTACTTTTACCAAGAGGTTGATGTTGGAAAAACATATTCAGCTGATGCATGGCATTAAAGACCCTGATGTGAAAGAAATGACTGAATCTACCAATATGGAAGAAAGGGAAGTAAAAGAAGACACAAAGGTAAGCACTTAGAAGACTCATTCAATCACTGAGAATTAATTTTTTTGGGTATATATTCAGGATCTTTAAGTAAATACAGGTACTTCAATGCCATAAATGTCTCATCTTCTGTGAAATAGAGCCCCAAAAGGATGGTTTATCAGAGTTGTTTTAGAATTTGCCAAGGGAAAGGTTCTGACATTTGCAAGTCACAAATAGTTATGAAAAGAACTGCATATTTATGCTTACACCATTTCTGTCTCTTTGTTAGGTTCCTAGTCCAAAGCGTAAATTGGAAGAACCTGTAATGGAGTTCAGACCTCCACGAGGTGCAATCACTCAGCCATTAAAGAAGCTGAAGATAAATGTTTTTAAAGTTCACAAGTGTGCAGTTTGTGGCTTTACAACAGAAAATCTTCTCCAGTTTCATGAACATATTCCTCAGCATAAATCTGACGGCTCTTCGTATCAATGCAGGGAATGTGGACTCTGCTACACATCTCATGTGTCCCTTTCCAGACACCTCTTCATTGTACATAAGCTGAAGGAGCCTCAGCCAGTATCAAAACAGAATGGGTCTGGGGAGGATAATCAGCAAGAAAACAAACCCAACCATGAGGATGACTCTCCCAACAGTGTGGCATCAGACAGAAGATGCAAAGTGTGCGCAAAGACTTTTGAAACTGAAGCAGCCTTAAACACTCACATGAGAACACATGGCATGGCCTTCATCAAGTCCAAAAGAATGAGTTCAGCTGACAAGTGACCAGACTGTTTGGGATGATGAAATCTCACTCCACATTGGAATACTAATGACATTTTTGCTACAGAAAGTTCAAGGTATAATAATGTTAACAGTACTGTTCAGGCTGTTGCAATATATTCTGCATAAAAGTGTCCCCTTCACCTCATTGTCTATACCCTCAGAAGCATTGAAGCAGTATTTGAGTTGAAAAATGTCTGTATATATTTAAACTAATAATTTTTATACTCTTTGGTTATGTGTTTGTATCAGTATCTAGTGGAAAAATTGGGGGTTTTTTTGGTTATTTTCTGTTCTTTTGTAGTAAGTTTCTTTAAAACAGAGTTCTGAATGCCAGGGCAGTTCCTTAGGTTCTCTTAAACTGGTTTTTGAATGCTTCTGAAAGAAAGTTTAGCTAAAGGAAGATTAGCATCAGGAGGGAGGTGCTAGGAGGGGAGAGGAGAGAGGAAGCAAGCTAAGGGGAGATTTTAAATTCTAAAGAACTTGGACCTCCAGATGTCTAAGGAAGCTTTTAAACTTTTTCTTACAAAATATATTATAACAAAAGACAACAGTACCACTGCATGTGTAAAATAAAGTGCTGGTTTTTAGGTGGCAACACCAGAACAGGTGCAGAACCCCTGGAATGGTAAAGTACTTTTGAAGAGTATAAATGCACAACTCTGAGTATCATGAAGTGACATTTTTAGGTCACCAGGTGCTTGTGATCAAAGCTCAAATTGTTACAAATGGGCTGGGCTGCTCTGGATTTAAGAAATAAGATGTAATTAGAGGAATAGGTTTATAATGATGATTTTTTTTTTGTAATGTAATTTATTAAACATATAGAAGTGAGTACACAGCATTATGTATCTTCCTTGCTGGTTATTGAAAGGAAATAGTTGACCCTTGCTGCAGGGGTTGGGATTTGCCAGCTCCACATGATCATGCCAAAAGTTCTGGTGCTCAGTGTCACACACAGCCACAACTGGGAAGGAGCCCCAAGCCAGGAGGACTGGGGCTTGCAGCTTTAGCACAGGCCCTGCAGAGCTCGGCCAGACATTGCAAACTCCTGTCCAGCACCACTAGTTTTGCTTGCACAAGTACAAAAAGGTACCATACTGTCCCTTTCAGATAGAGTTCTCTGTGAGAGTATATTTTTAGTTTGTTTTTGCATTTTATACCTTGTATGTAACCCTACAAAAAAAAAATTTTGTACTTTTTTTTAAAACTAATTGTGTATATATAGGTAGCTGCATGATAAACAGTAGTAATTGTTGGGTTCCTTAAAAGTCTTGCTGCTGTCAGATGTTACTATACACTATGTCCATTATGACTGTATTAAACACATTTCATATGTAAATAAATATGGCGCATTTTGCCCCAAAAGATTTGTGAGATTCTGTTATTTATCATTAAATTCTAATAGTTTTAAAATTTGAAGTGTTTAAAAAAATATGGGTCCTCTCAGCCGTCTCTGTAAAACTTAATCATTCTGGAAATTGTTTGTCAGATACATTAATTCTGCTCTCTCCATCCTCATTCCTAATTTGGCTCCTGGGTAGATGCTTGTTAGCCCATTTCTATTACTGGCATATCACGTGCTTGTGAGGTACTTCATCCTACAGCATACAGTGGGCACAGCACTGGCTGGCCACTGCCACCACTGCCCTTCCCGTTTAGTGGATACCTCTGAACACTTGTTTGTTGGTGTGCACTGTCAACTGTACAACAAATCAGTTATCACTATGCAGAATGGTGTTTTGTATACAGTGAACAGATAATAAAAGTTCCATTTTCACAGCCATTACTATTACTTTTCTTTATTTTCCCTTTTCACTGTCTTACACTTGCAAGTAACCTGATGATGCAAATGGCATCATGGTGCCAGGCTGTCACGCTGCCACTCGTGTCCCCACAGGAGCTCCTGCACAGCCAGAGAGTGCAGCCCAGCTGCTTGGCAGTGGGCTCTCTTCAGGTCAGAACAATTTAACTGTCCTGCCAGTAATCTCTTGAAAGGTTTAAGGGATAGAGGGTCTTGAACTGCCCCATAAGTTTCAGCCACATTTCTGTGTCAGAACTGACATACGTCCTTAACAGGAGAATGATGTCCTGAAAAGCAGGAGGTGAACAGAAGCCTTTAAAGCAATGTGAGATATGGTGAAAAGGCACAAATATCAGTAGGCATGCCTAAAGGAATTATTTCCTCTTGTAAACTATAGAAAAAATGTTTAAACTTAATTTTGTCCAAGGCCTGGCATTTGAGTTGTTTGCTTTTAATTAACAATGTGACACTAACAGTCAGTGATGACACAAATACTCCTCTCTTTTTTACCCCTTTCCCGTGAGGATTGAGAAATGAATTAAACCTCATAAAATCTCTCTGAGAGTTAGGAAAGGGATTATGTAGACTCCACCATTTTGCAGCCAATCTTGTGGTTGGAAACAAAGGTGCTTAACAGTACAAACTCAAATTTCAACAGAAACTAAGGCTGTGTATCTCCTCCTGTTGTGTGCCTTCCCATACTACCCCTTCTGCTCTTCAAGGAGGCAGGGAGTGCACCGAGACCTCTGCCCAAATATCCAGCTGCAAACTGCCCAACCAGGACTGCAGCAACACTCGGGTCCACCTGCCAACACAGCCACAATAAACGTGTTTTTTCACCTGCTAATACTGGTTAGCACCTCACCTCAGGGCACGTGGGCAGTGACTACCATGTGCATCTGCCTCCCTTGTCCCTGGGGTGCCTAGACATGACACAGGGGTGCTGTGCCCCACCCTGCATGGTGCCCCCCGATACATCCCTCAGGAGCTGTTGAGCCCTGGCCTGCTTGCCTGGAGGTACAACCAGAGCTAAATCTGACCAGTCACAATCCCTGTACTTGTCTACACTTGTCTGGTTTTTGTATTTCTGAAGGGCATTTACAGATGCACAACTTGACCTGCCAAAGGCCCAAATGTTCTCAGTTCTTAACCTCTGTCTACCTGTGGGGAATTCAGTTTGGCAAGCCTATTTACTTTTAAAAGGATTTTTATACAACTCTGACCTTTTCATTCTGTTAATATTACCTTTCTCAGTACACTTAGCGTGCACACATAGCTGCCAGGCCAATCACGGCACACAGAAGAACCTATTTTAGTTTAAAACCTTTCTCAAATATTAGGGCAGTTCAGTAGTCCATTATTTGTATTTGAATTTCAGATTATTACTCAAAGGTTATCTGCCCAGGCTCTGTGAAGGGTGACTAGGAAGAGTGGGGAATGGACTGACAAGAGAAATAAGTACAGAACTGATCACCCACGGAAGGCACAAGCGTTCCTGACCTACATCCCCGGGCTCTGTGTACAAAGTAGATTCTGCAGCCAGGAGTGGATGTGGACGCAGGAGCACGAAAGAAGGAGCCACTCCCGGCTCATCTCTGGGCAATTCCTCACTTAAAAAAAAAAAAAAATTTGATTTGCTCCTCAACAATGACCATACAAAACCTGGTTTTGATGTTATTTCTTTCCTAGTTGGCAAAAAAGAGCTTTCCTCACTGAGGACCAAATGGGCCATTTGAGGGCGTTGCACTGAGGCACTGCACTGGGAATGACCCAGATTCACCTGGAAAATTAACTGGAGGCACTACAGCTCTCTTCTCTGAGCCCCAGGATTCTACTTTGAAGGAAGAAATGTATTTAAAACAGTAATGTGACCATTAGCCAAATAAGCTGAGCATAGTACCCTTCTCAGATATGTCCCCTTATCTGATTTGGCAAAAGACTTTATGCAGTTCATTTCTTTTCCATTCTCAAATTGTGCTACTTTGTATTCAATGGCTCTAATGTGATGGTGGGGATATGGATGCAGTGCATTACCAGCATTGCTCTCCCCGGGTCAGTCCAGCACTTGGCTAACAGGCTAACAGTGCCGTACCTCTGTGGGCCAGACCAATACTGCTGGGCAAGCATAACAATATTTCCTGATTTAGTGATTGTTTCTGATTTTTTTTTCCCTGTTCCATGGGAGAAGGGGAAGAAAAAGAGAACATTATTTGCTAAATTCAATTGAATGCTCAGATGGCTGGATCCCTCCCTCCCCCTACCCTTCCTCCCGAGCAAAAGAAATTATTTTCACAAATAAACTATTCCCTGGAACAAATCCACTCAGTTGAAATCCAATTAGCTCTGCAGACACTGGGTCACAGAGCAGACTCAAAATGTTGACTCGTACCTTTAGAAAGTGACACTGGGTTGCAAACTGTGCCTGTGAGTGGGTCCTTGCCAGCTCCCAAGGCACATGGCAAGACTCGGGATAGGAGTGACACAAGACAAAAGCCACACATGCTCCCAAGCAGTGGCCTCCAAAGTGGGGCTGTGCATGAAGCAAATAGTCTTTCTGCTGTTACAAAGCTGCAATGAAACACAAGTATTAAAAGTATCCAGAAGAGGGGTGAGTTCTGTGCCCATGACCAGTCTCCTGGAAAACCAAGAGCTGTCATTCAATATTATATATACACGTAGTACTAATTCCTGGCTGTGTGCAAAGGTCTGGCAAATCTGCCAGAATGTCAAGAGCTACATTTTCTGTGTACTAAAAAACTAGCGTGATTTTCTAGCTGCAGAGCTCCAGAAGATCTACTGTACAAATATTGAAGTCAAACATCCAGCGCAGGGAAAGATTTCAAAATACACGTAACCTTTAAAAATCAAAATCATGCAGATGGTAAAATAACAAAGCCACCAAGAGAGATGTGGGTGATTCCCAGCATCTCCGGAAAAGGAAGAAAAGCAACTTCCTAATATGTTCCTCTTACCTCACCACAAACAATGGAGGAGTCCAAGTGTTTTCTGAGTCTCAAACACCAAGCACAAGCAAACCGACAGGCAAAGGAACTGCAGTCTCAGAATTAAGTGTGGGTTCGTGCCTCGGACAAAAGACCCCTCCATGTGAACAAAAACATAAGCAGCTTCGATCCTCCCAGAACTCAACACAAAGCTGCCTTTTCTAAATTCTCCATACACTAACTCGCTTCCTCCCTCTGCTTGTTACAGAATGAGATTTGAACACCTCGATTTCCACTATTAGTTCTCTCCATCAGGAATGACTGCAAGGAATTGTTTTAACACTGAACTTTGTCATTTACGTTCTCTCAGCTGCTGCCATCTCCCTTTGCTGAGTGGCTTGTCTTTTGCCTCCAAAAATGATATCCATGCTTCACAATAGGCAAGAACATTTCTCTGCCTGTTTGATGAATAAAGCACTACCCAAAATAACATTCAGAGATTTATTCTTCTATGCCAGCTATTTGTCTTTGTTCTGTGAGTGGCAGTATTGCAACTATAAATGGATGAAAATTCATCTATTTATATTCAGCCATTTCTTGTGCGACCAGGTAATAGAAAAGCCTCAAATATTCACTGTTAAGTGCAAATATATAATTAAATACAAAGTAAGGATTAAATCTATTGTACTTTAGGAGGAATCTGGGTGAGACACACAGTGTTTGGAACAAAAGCTGGTTTCTTGTGGTTTTGGTTTTTTTCATATTGATGCAGATATGGTACCCAGGATGAATATAATTAAATAATAGCTAAAGTGGAATATACAGCTAAAAACACAAGAGATTAGACAGATTTCCTTCCAATAGCAAAGCATTTTTAACAAAGACGTTTTTGTCAAATTGTTTGGGATTGCTATGAGTTAATAGTGTGAACCCTAGTGTAAATGACTGGTATGTTCAAGGAGGTTTTTAGACACTGAGGATTGTTAGTCTCACTTATGTTGATTGTACAGCCTGTATCAATTTTGTCCCAATCACCATTTTTCATCTCTGTTTTCCTGGGACTTTTTATAAAAATAAAGGCAAGCAGATTTGTACACAAAGGCAAACAAACTCTATTAAAAAAAAAAAAAATCTGTCCAGATAGTATGGTATGAAAAACCTACTCAGGGAATTACAGAAAACCTTTTGCTGGTCAAGAGTCAATACAACATTTCAGTGGGCAGATCCCAGTTGTACAGAGGATATAGCTTTGTTAGACACCTTTTTAATTAAATTCTTAACTGCATAAAGAAAATTCAGAATCTTTTCACCACCTTTGAGTCTCCTCTTGTATATTTTCCTTCTCTGTTAGTAATTACTTCTGAATATTACATCTGCCCAAAGGGGATAGTAGCAGATGCTTTCCTCTGAGTATTTAAAGGATAGCAGAGAACTAATCTAAACTGATGTAAGCTTAGAGGAACTCCTGTGTAGTAAGTAAAAGAACAATGGTGTCACTGGAAGAATAATTAGATGAGGTGAAGGATCTTATCTAGATCATGCCTACCTGGTGTCCTTGGAGCTTTCTTGCCAATTTGCCATTTCTGTTCATTCCTGAGAGCATCACACCTTCCCCTGTGGTCTAATGTCAGTTCTGCCTCTCTTAGTCAGTCTTAGTCTGTTTCATCCAACTGTTTAGATGCATTTCTAGCAAATTACAAAAACACTGCTGTCAGATGGTTTGTTTCCATTTATCTTAGTAGCATTTCCATGTGTTCTCTGCTCACCCATTCTCAGTCTTCAAGGACTAATTTTAAACTTCATGAATGCCTGACTCGGTTTGGCCCATTTAAGTCCCAAGAAATCAGGCTCTAGGCTGTATCTGTGTGGCTGCTTGCCGCTTCACTCACGCAACCATTCAGTGACGAACTGGAAATGGGTGTCCCACTGCCAGACACAGGGAGCAGCCCCGGCCCATCGCTGTGCGCCGCCAGGCCTGCGGAGGGTACCGAGGGGCTGCCACATGTTATGAATAGAAAGTTGTATTTTTTTTAAGTTTCAGAGTTAAAAAAAAAACCAAGTCAGACCGGTCAGACTCCTTTGGTTTCGCTGCCAAAGAAAAAGTTTTTAATTACTCGTTAATGGCCGGTGATTAACTATTGTTCCTCTGATGCCGGCCGGTTGCCAAGAAGACACCAAGAGAAACCTTCCAGGGTAAAGAGAATGGGCAGTGACACCAGAGCCAACATGCAAATGAGAAATGCATTGCACCCTGGGTTTTTTACAGTTTTACAGTTTTTACAAGAAAAACCCCTAAAATCACGAGCCAACAAGTGACTTAAGTGACGTCTAAGGATGGGAGCATTGTCCCGTACCTGCTTGGACCTTTTTGTTTCTCACCCTAACCTCAAAAGATACTGATTAAAGAGACCCCCCGGGTTTGTAAACAAACAAACCAAGGACTCCACGACTCTCCCGTGAGGACGGAATCCCCAGCTCTGCCTGCAGACCAGCGGACAAAGCTGCATCATCCTCCTCCTTCGTGCCACGCCTGCGAGCAACGGCGGCGTGGGCGCAACCCGTTGATTTCTCCCCACCTGAGCTGATTCTTCTTAATAAAGGCATTAAAAAAGGAGAAAGATCTCCCGCCCATTTATTTCACCACACACGGCTGCGGCTTTTCTGGGCCTCTGTGCTTGTCTCTGATGGGGACCAAATGCTGAGGTCTCCGCTAGCTGCTGCCATGAAATCATTCTGCTCACAGCTGCTGAGGAGGACACTGCGATGCCACTCGGTCCCTTTGCACCCTTCTGCCGGCATGGTACCTCACGGTCCTCACAGCTCCTCATGGCCCCTCACGGCTCACAGCCCTCACGGCCCCTCACGGCCCTCATGGCCCCTCACGGCCCTCACGGCCCCTCAAGGCTCCTCACAGCTCCTCATGGCCCCTCACAGCTCACAGCCCTCATGGCCCCTCAAGAGCCCTCATGGCCCTCACGGCCCCTCAAGGCTCCTCATGGCCCCTCAAGAGCCCTCATGGCCCTCACGGCCCCTCAAGGCTCCTCATGGCCCCTCAAGACCCCTCACGGCCCCTCACGGCCCTTCAATGCCCTCAAGACTGCTCACGGACCCCTCAATGCCCTCACGGACCCCTCAATGCCCTCAAGACCCCTCACGGACCCTCAATGCCCTCATGGCCCCTCAAGACCCCTCACGGCCCTCATGGCCCCTCACGACCCTTCAAGACCCCTCACGGCCCCTCAATACCCTTAGGACCCCTCACGGCCCCTCAAGACCCCTCACGGACCCTCAATGCCCTCACGGCCCCTCAAGACCCCTCACGGCCCTCATGGCCCCTCACGACCCTTCAAGACCCCTCACGGCCCCTCAATACCCTTAGGACCCCTCACGGCCCCTCAAGACCCCTCACGGACCCTCAATGCCCTCACGGCCCCTCAAGACCCCTCACGGCCCCTAAATGCCCTCAAGACCCCTCACGGCCCCTCAATGCCCTTAGGACCCCTCACGGACCCTCACGGCCCCTCACGGCCCTCATGGCCCCTCAAGACCCCTCACGGCCCCTCAATGCCCTTAGGACCCCTCACGGCCCCTCAATGCCCTCAAGACCCCTCATGGCCCCTCAAGACCCCTCACGGCCCCTCAATGCCCTTAGGACCCCTCACGGCCCCTCACGGCCCTCATGGCCCCTCAAGACCCCTCACGGACCCTCAATGCCCTCACAGCCCCTCACGCCGCTCCCGCGCTCAGCACAGCGCCCCCTGGCGGACAGCGCCGCCCGCCCCTCACGCGCCCCCCCCGCCTCCACAGAGCGCGCGCGCCCCCCAGCGCCCCCCCGCGTTCCCCTTCCAGCCAATGAGCTGCGCACACGCAGCGGCGGCCCCAGGGTGCCCGCGGCAGTCGCCTGACCCAAGACTCTCTGCTCCCGGGCGAGCGGCGCAGCCGTTCCGGCGCTTCTCGGGCTGGTGCGGCTCTTCCCGCCGAGCTGAGGGGTCTGAGCCTTCGCCGATGGTCCCTCGGTACAGCCAGCTGCTCCGGCACCTCCAGGGGCGAGAAGCAAGGGGCCTCGTCCTCAGGTCCTCTCGCCGCGGTGCGTCTGGGAGTTATGGTTCACCTGGCCGCAGAGGCCCCCTGTGTGTCAGCAGGGCGGAGAGGAAGAAAACTACAGATCCCAGAGAGCAGCGCGGGTGCCGCTGCCACCGCGGGCGCCGCGCGGGGGGCGCGGGCGGTGCTGGCCGGGGCCGCCATGGATCTGTTCGGGGACCTGCGGCGCATGAACAAGCGGCAGGTACCGGGCTCGGCCTCGCCGGGAGCGGGATTGCAAACGCCGGCCTGCAGGGTCCTTCCCAGCACTGCCCCCGTGTGCTGCCGAGAGAAGGAGCCAGCAGAGAAGGAGTGTGGTTAAAGCGCATCCGCTGCTGCCGGGGCTGGCGGAGCGGGAGCACCGGGGGCAGAAGTCAAGTCAGTGATTTTCCAGATAAGAAATTTCAGTATGACAGGAGCAGGAAATGATGAGACCTTTGCCGAGTCTCGCCTTCTGCAGCTCCTGTTTTTAAGCAGAAGTCGCTCTCAGAAAGCCAGGCGCTGCTGGTAGCCCCCCGTGTCCCTGCGGCGTGTCGCCGGGCTCGGCGGGGAGGCAGGGCCGTGTCACCGAACCAGCTTTGATCGTTTGCCAGGTCGCTTCCCCAGCTTTATAAGCCTTTATCAGAGTGTTCGCGTCTGTCACTGACACACAGGAGTGAATGAACCCAAGACTAAGGCACACAGAGGGTTCCAGCTTTATGCTGCAGTGTGGTGGATTCTGACATGGCAACCTGTGCTACCAGACTTGTGCTGGAATAGGATTTTAGCCTAGAATTTGGGGTGGACTTGAGTTAAAGTTCTGTATTGTTCTTCTAAATACAATACAGGACCTTTAAAAACCGATTTTCTTGTTTCACACAGCTGTATTACCAAGTCTTAAATTTTGCTATGATTGTGTCTTCTGCCCTGATGATCTGGAAAGGGCTGATCGTGGTGACTGGCAGTGAGAGCCCCATTGTTGTGGTGCTCAGGTGAGTCAAGGAAAGGCTTTCTGCTTCAAGTCTAGGTATTGTTTTGCCTTTTGTCCGCTCCCCCTCCCCCTTGGATACAGTTGGAATTTGAAATGTCACCTATTTAAAGAAAGACTCGAAGCTGTGTTTGGGCTGGAACAAAAGCCGCGCTGTCAGTAGCCATGGCCCAGTTCCCACTGAGGTTTGTAGGAGCAGTGAATGTGTGAGACCTTTTAAAATCCACCTTCCTTCTGCAGGAGTTTACCCTTCCTCCTGGGTAAACTCCTGCAGATTGCTTTCTGGGATTTGGGTTCTGGTAAAGGTCTGAGCAGTGTAACTGAATGGGTGAAGCTGCAGATCTCTGTTAGAATTGTGGATTTATCTGTACGAATGAAGTGTTCTTTGATTTCATGGTGCTTCTTTCATTTGTGCCAACAAACTCTCTCTTTCTTGTTTTTTCTAGTGGCAGCATGGAGCCAGCTTTTCACAGGGGAGACCTGCTGTTTCTAACAAATTTCCATGATGACCCAATCAGAGCTGGTGAAATAGTTGTTTTTAAAGTTGAAGGCAGAGACATTCCAATAGTTCACAGAGTTATCAAAGTACATGAAAAGTAATGCAACTCGGTGGTTTTTTGTTTGTAAAGCTCCTTTCCTTCCCCGTGGCTTTCAGTGTCAGTTTAATTGTGGTTTGGTGTGTGAGAAAGGCAGGTGAGGATAAGCAGTGAGAGAAGGCTCAGCTGTAGGATGTGATCCACTTCTGTCCCCATTCTGTCACACTTTGTGAGGGTCTGTGACCTTTCCCTCAGCGGAGCTGCTCAGGCAGAGCTGTGCCCAGGAGGAATCTTGGCAGCAGGAATGTGCATGGGAGCAGAGTCCACATCTCTGCTGCTGGTTGTGCAGTTGGGATTTCGGTTGTAAGAGCAAATTTTTGATGGAAGGTGGAGATCCAGAATCAGGGTGCAGCCTGACGGAGTGTGTGAGCTTTGCTAACTGAAGTTTTCCAAATTTGATTCAGGATAAAAGAAGAGACTCTTGTTATTCTTGTGTCTCTTGGCCACACTGCCCATGACAGTTCTTGCTGAAAGCAGCAGGGAGAGGGCTTGGTTTGGCCTTGATTGCAGATGCCTGCCCTGCCAAACAGCTCTTCCAAACCATGCTTCTGCTCCTAGTTCTGCACAGTGAAAAGCCAAGCACTGATGTATTTGCTCCATGAGCTGAAGGTGTTTATTTCTTGAGTAGCATCTGTTCTTCCATGCTTTTTTAAAATTTCCAAGAATCGCCTATTTAATTTTTTTTATTACCTAATTCGTCTTTATGAGAACTCATTTCTTGATATCTGCACTTAATCAAAATTCATTTGAAGACTGTAAAGAACTTTATTTGAATTTGTGTTCTGTGGAAGATGCTGATAAAACACACAGGATTTGTTGAGGAAGTTTAGTGCCTGGATGGACAATGTCCCTTTCATGTCCATTGTGTAATTGCTTACATCAACTGACAATCTAGGAGTGTTGTAAAAAATGTTTCTTGCTAATATCTGTTGATAGATAAAGTCAGTAAAGTCTGTAATGTTAATGATTTAATGGTGGTTGTTCAATAAGCAGGTCTGAAAGCAAACATTGTTATCTAATCTTGTAGCACTTTTCATCCTCATTTGCTTTGTAGATGTTAATTGAGATTTTTAAATTAAGTGCTATTTAGTTTATCACCTCATTGCCTTCTAGAGGAAATGGGAACATCAAATTTCTGACTAAAGGGGATAATAATGAAGTTGATGATAGAGGCTTGTACAAAGAAGGTCAGAACTGGTTAGAGAAGAAAGATGTTGTTGGAAGAGCAAGAGGGTAAGTAAAGCAAAATGTACTCTGTAATTAAAGAGAAAAATTAGCTCTTAAATCGGTTCTGATGTTGATACAAACCAGATCTGATGTATTTTTTCAAATAGAATTGTAATTTAAAAGAAAACCTGGAAAAGTTGCTTCCTGTAGTCCTCACACTGATGTGGAGTGTGGGGGGAAAAAAATGGGCATTTAACAAATAGTTCACCTGAAAATGCAATATTAACCAGCTTCTCCTTGTAATTGCTGGGAATTTCTAGGAAATTGTTTTGGCATTCCACAGAAATTTTATGGAAGGTTTGAGCTTTTGACTTTGTCTCCTTCTCCTTCAGCTGAGCTGAAATCTCTTCAGATTTTCTCAGATAACTTTGATTAAGGAAAACTAATGAATTTTACTTCCTATTCAGATCCCCATTAGCTGTAGATTGTGGGGTCACACTGAAATATTCCAGACTGAGTAACATTAAAATACTTCCTTGAAATATTTGAGGGTCAATTTTACATTCACCTGTTTTGTCAATTACAGGTTTTTGCCCTATGTAGGAATGGTAACTATAATAATGAATGACTACCCAAAATTTAAGGTATGTATGCTGACATTGTGAATACTTGAGTTGCTAAGATAACAAGTACAGACAATAAGAACCTTGCCTCTAAGCATACATGTTAATAAACTTGTGTCTGTGGTTTGGTATCTAACGTAGGATGAGCTGGCTTTCCTTGCTGACTGTTGGGGAGTAGAATTTGTTGTTTGTAAGGAGTTGAAAACATGTAATTTATTAGAATTTTGTTAGTTAAGTGTATGCAGTTGTGATGCCTGGTTATGATGAATTCGACCACTTTTAAATCTTCCTGCAGTTTTGTAGGGCCAGAGCTCTGTAATTGTGCGGTGTGATGTTCGAGAGGGCACCTTTGGAGCAGTTTGTGCTTTCAGGGCTCAGTGGAGAGGAATTGTAACGAGGCTGTGTTCTGTGTTTCTTTGCAGTATGCTCTGCTGGCAGTGATGGGAGCCTATGTACTGCTCAAGCGGGAATCCTAAACACCAGAACAGGGGCAAATACCCAGGGGAAACAACTGATATATTTCAGACGGTTTCATTTCTGTATACAGTTACAAAACTGTGCAAGCTTTTGTCTTGTCTGAATAAACAACTCCTAATGAGTGAAGCTGTTGGCTGCTGGCTAATTACAAAGTGATTTATTCACCACCTTCTGCAGACTGCTCTCGGCTAGCCTGGCACTGGCTTGGAGGACTGTGTGCTGGAGCAGCCAAGGGCTCTCTTGCCATGCTGCAGTGGGTTTGACTGACTGCTGCTGCATCTGACCCCACTTTTCCCCTCCTATTAGTTTCGGGGGTTATTTTTAATCTGTCACTGCCCTCTTTTCTCCACGATACACACTGTTTTGATCAGTGCTTGGAAGGACACAGAATCTCGGAGCGGGCAGTAAGTTCTAGGAGTTTAGTCAGACTTATGCCTGAGTTGGCTGGTTGTGGCTGCCAAAAACAGCCAGGAAGGGGGGTTCTGCTGCGACTTGGTATGAGCAGTGGGGACTCAGAGCTTTTTCCTTGAATTTGAAATTTGCTCCTTCACGGGGTAAGGAAAAAAGCCCAGATGGCCTGATTTTTAGAGGCCTGGTTTTTAGGGACTGTGTGTGTTGCTAGCGCTCAGGCTGTTGATGATCTGCCTTTTGTGTTCTAGCTCTTAAACTAACCTAACAAAAAGGTTTTCTGGGGCTGTAATAACACTTGTAAATTACTGAATGAATAGCACAGTGGTACACTTCAGGGATATTGCCAAGACGGGGAAACCAGAACTCTTATGCCAGTTTGGAGAATGTATTATTCTCTCCTATCATATGACACCTGAATAGTGTTAAACATAAAATTGATTTTTCATTTAAAAACTTACCTGATAACTGTCTTTTATGAAATTTGGTATTTTTCTCTTATCTTCAAATGTCAGTGTTGCACTTTCAACAAAGCAGAACTTGTTTTCCTTGCTGGCTTTGTTTTTGTAGCTTTGATAAGGAACAGCATGATGCTTTTTTCCTTTGGAGTTCTGTTTCTTCTGTAATCCCTTACCTCTGCAAAAATACTCTATTATACAATAATGACACCTTTTCTGTTGTAACAGCTCATGCTCAGCAGACAACTGCTGAATTTCTCTGAGTAATATTACTTCTTTTGTGTCCTACTAAGCGGTTTTCATGTCCAACTGTATTATAAAAGTTACTTATTTTGTGTCAAATTATATAGAAATAAAATTGAATATAATAAATGGCATGGCAGAATAATGTTGGGATCGTTAATGCAGTCTTCCTGGAAGTGTATCATCCCAGTTAAGAAAAAATAATGTGTTTTTTGGAGACAGTGTACGTGGAATAAGATTTTTTTCTTTCTCTTGGTGTTGCTGAAATCCAGATTTATGCTGTCCACCTACCCAATGCGAGCACAGTCAGCACAGACTTGGAGAGTGCAGTTGGACATTTTGCAGCTGGCCAATGTGACACTGGGATCCAGTCCCAGGAGTGGCTCAGAGCCGTGCCAGGGGGGTCAGAGTGAATGTCAGGAAGCATTGCCATCCTGAGAGGGTGCTCACACCTGGGGCAGCCTCCCTCGGGAGAGGCTGGATGTCCCAAGCTAGCATTCCAGGAGCACTTGGACAACACCCTTGAGCTTCTGGGCGGCCTGGAAGGGCTCAGGCTGTTGGGCTGGATGGTCCCTGTAGGCTGTTCTGGTCCACAGGCATAAATGCTTCCCATTTGAATTCTCCAATTATTGAACCCCTCCACCGCAAGAATCGTAAACCCAAACTTGTGGCTGCCGCAGCAGCCTGGCACAAGTTAAATGTGCAGTGAGCAATCACTGTGCTTAAGCTTCAATTGTCCAGGGCTTCCCAAAGTGCAGCGCAAACAGTGTCGACTATCTTTCACTGGGCCTTACTAGATAAATGTTATTATTTCATATTATTCAGCTTCTGTAAAGTTGTGGAGCTCTTTTCTGAGAAATGTCTTCAGTTCTTCAGGGAGCTGTTGCTGCACTGAGTCGATGGTGAGGTTATTTGCAGAACACCTGCCCTGAGTGCGGGTTAGAAATGCTGGAGCTTAGTCTATTCAGCATCTTCAACATTTACAGAGTATTCCTCAGTGATCACGCCTGTTATTACGTTGGAGATAGGCTTCCACCAGTGTTTGTTCTGTACATACATCCTGGCTGCGTGCAACGCCAGGATCCCTACAAAGAAGATGATGAAAGGCACACCATTCTTATATTATCCCTTTTTATAGCCATCTAATATGCATTGCTGATAGAACAATGATGCTTGTCTAAAATGTAAAGGAAGTGAATTAAAGTGTTATCAGGGTAATAGCATTTAAAAACCATGAATGTTTTCCTGCCATGAAGCACAGCAACATTTTGCTTTGCCATGGGATATATGAAAAAGGGAGGGATATTTTTTAAAAGAGTGAGCTGTTTCTTGATGTTTAAACACAAATTGGTGTTATCAGGCTTCTTCTTTAAGAGAAAAATTGTCTTGAGTGAGTTGAGTCACTCATAGTTCATAACACCCTTTGGTTGTACCTGGTTCCTTTTCTGTTGTGGGGGGTCCACAATAATATTTCTCTATATAATCAAGTTACTATTTTCCTTTGAAGGGTAAGCAATTAAGAACTAGAATAAATCCTTATGAACAACTAAATAAATAATAAAGGCACAGTACATATACAACATATGAGAAAGGTTTAATTGTTTGCATGGTATTTCCAGTACAAGAGATTTGGAACTGAGTAAGAATTCATGTTTGGTGGGTTTTGGTTTTGTTTTCTGAAAATGGACAATTTCCTCAATTTTTCAATTTCCTGCCTTGATTGCTCCAAACAATTAGAAGTTTCTCTGGATGGCAATATTTTATTTGATCAACTGTCACTCAGCACAGAGCACATGTCAGTAGCTGCACTGCGGGCTGCACAGTGCAACTTGAGGCTTGAGAATACTGTTGTGAATTAAGCAGGAATGCATAATTAATAACCAAAAGAAAAGAATGAATCACATTAATCAGTGAAAGAAGATGAAACAAACTGTGACTAAACAAGGGAACAATTTGGCTCAATACAGCAGGATACAGGATTTACTTCAAAAGGAATCGTACAAGATTTTGCCTGGAAATTATGTTAATTCACATCCGTGTGAGTTTCCAGTAGTAAGGATAGTTCAGTTCCAGTCGTGTGGGGCTAGCTGGAGGAGCTGGCAAGTTCCTTACAGTCAGCTCTGCTCTGTGTATCCCAGCTCCTGCCATAGTTCTCTAGACAGCAAAATCATCGCATTACACGTGGCTTCATCCTGTCCCTGTGTTCTCCTGGGTGACAAACGGCACATGAAGACTTCATATCCCATCATTGCTCACCCACCTTCACTCCAGTGAAACCACTTTAAGTGTTCCACTTCAGGGCCTTTCCAGGGATGTACTGTCTCTGTCTTTTCCCTGCACTGCCTCTTCAGGCTGGAATTCTTTTCATCCATTTACTACAAAGTTGGCCAGTTCCAGGTGCCTCAGGGGCTTCAAAGTTTACAGAGAGAGTCCCCGTGCAGGGAAAGCAGAAAGTCCTGTAAATAAATGCGCATCCACTTTACTGTTACTTGTGACTGGAAATTTAGGAGATACTGGAGCCCTTTACACCAGACTTGCTGTTCCAGCGAAGGACAGGGAGACCCTTTGCCCCAGGTGCAGCCGAACCGGAGCCGCACGGTGCGGTCCCGCAGGATGGGGGTGCTGCTCCCCGCGGCTCCCGGGCTCCCTCGGCCGGGTGCTCCCTCAGCACCGCCCCGAGGCGCCCCGGGCCGCCCTCGGCACCGGCCCGGCGGGCGGAGCAGGGGAGCCCGAGCTCGTGCTGCCCAGGGAAGCGAGAGAGAGCGGCCCCCCCGCCCGGGGCAGCCCGGGCCGGCACCGCCCCGGCTCCCCCCGCGGGCGGAGCGGCCCCGTGAGGAGGCGGCAGGCGCGGGCTCCGCGCGGGGCCCGGCTCCGGATAAATGGGGGGCGGCGGCCGTGGCGGAGCGCGGAGCGGCCGCAGCCGCAGCAGGGCAGGATGCGCGGCGGGCGGCCCGCGGCGCTGCCGCTGCTGGCGCTGGCGCTGCTGACGGCGCAGGGCGGAGCGGCGCCGCTGCAGCCCGGCGGGACCCCCGCGCTCACCAAGATCTACCCCCGCGGCAGCCACTGGGCTGTGGGTAAGTGCGGTTTAACTCCTACAAAGGCGCTGGAACGCACGGTTCCTGCGTCCCGTGTCCAGGCGGGGTAAGTCTAAAACCTCGGCTTCTCCGTCCGCTTTAATTCCAGCAAATCTTACCAAGAGCCTCTCTCTATCTCCAGACAAAGCTCTTGGTAATCGCTGCCCCTTTCTCAGCCACGTTTTCTCTGACCATGTAACACAAGAGACAGAAGAAATTAATACTACTGTGTGACACTGACAAAATCTTCACTCCCAGTAATGCTACAACTCGACATCATCTACCCCCTTCCCTTCCCTTCCCTTCCCTTCCCTTCCCTTCCCTTCCCTTCCCTTCCCTTCCCTTCCCTTCCCTTCCCTTCCCTTCCCTTCCCTTCCCTTCCCTTCCCTTCCCTTCCCTTCCCTTCCCTTCCCTTCCCTTCCCTTCCCTTCCCTTCCCTTCCGTAGCAAAGTCCCACTGATGTTTGAACAATCAAATTTTTACCTGTTTTGGTTCATTTTGTGCTACTTTAATTGTTGTTACAGGACATTTAATGGGGAAAAAAAGCACTGGAGATTTTCCTTACGGTTTTGAAGAAGAAAGCAAGACACCATTTTCAGCATTACCTGACAATATCAAGCAGCTGGAAGAGTATCTGCAGTGGGAAGAAATCTCAAAATATTTGCTAAGGCTGCTAGAAAGGAATGAAAATAAAAGTGGTCACTTTTCAAAAGGAGGGCTCCCCTGGTATACCAGGAACACCTGGGAGACAGATGACAATAGCAGTTGGAAACATGTAAGTAAGATAAAACCTGTAAAGATACTCGATGTTTTCAGTTTTTGGTTTACAGTAGCATATCAGCTGGTGGATTGTCCAGAAAAGCAGCAGAAAACATCACATGTATTAGACATTCAGTACTGTAAGATTCTGCTCTTGATTGCAGATTGTCACTCACCGACTGTATTTTTGATTACTTCATTTGCTAGTGGGTATAAACACGGCATGCATTCAGTAGATTTTAGTGCCTAGGCTCCCTTCAAGCTGCTTGGTTGGGGCATTTTCTTTTCTTTTCTTTTCTTTTCTTTTCTTTTCTTTTCTTTTCTTTTCTTTTCTTTTCTTTTCTTTTCTTTTCTTTTCTTTTCTTTTCTTTTCTTTTCTTTTCTTTTCTTTTCTTTTCTTTTCTTTTCTTTTCTTTTCTTTTCTTTTCTTTTCTTTTTCTTTTTCTTTATGCTTAGGTGATCAATGAGCAGCACATATTGCCCAGCAAAGCCAAGCTGGTGTGAAAAACAAGTGTGAGGGCAGGAGGAACCACAATACACTGACTGCCCCCTTCCATCACCGTTCAGGATGTTCTGCCTTGGGCTGAGTAAAGCCACAGGGCTGCAGAATTTTCTCTGGTGCCAGCTTTGTCCCTGTTTCCTTTGCCTTTTCTCCAGCCCATGGTGCTGGCTACTGCTGTGGTCATTCCTGGGTTTGCTAAAGGAGTCTGGGGCTACTGATAAGCTGCCCCTCCTCATCCCTCAAGCTGATGTTCTTTCTAGTGCTGTTGCACAAGACAACAAGGTTTGGAACAGATTAATCCCTATTATTTTGGGAAATCCTATAAAATACACTGGGAAGGATAATGGAGGTTTTACAGAAAGTAGTTGGGGTCTAATGTAAATCACAGGATCCACAAGAAAATTCCTTTCCTTATAATATCTCAGGCACAGTCATGGTGATAAAGCTTCAGAATTCTTTCAGGTGACAGTGAAATGGAATAAAAAGATTAATACGCCCCCTTAAAGACATTAATGGGAAGAATTTTTCCTTCCCGTATTCTACTGCAATATGATGTCATTAATATTCCTGGGCTAACTTCAGCCTGGTTTCCCTCCTGAAATCCTGGTGCAATCAAATCAGTAAATACTTAGGCTTTTATTTGAATCTGGGTAAAAATTCACCCTTTAAATTAAGCTGTGATTTAAGTCTCTCACACCAGTGATATGAATGCTGCCCATGGGTTTCTTTTTGGCTGTGGCTTTATGATAGTGATGCATCATAGTAACTGATTATTAATACTATCTAAAAGAGAAACTATTTATTCTATCTTCAGTTCTGCAGTGTGCAGCTTTGTAATCAAATTAAATGAACAAATTCCATTATTTAATGTAAAGAGGGAAATGTTCTGACTTCTAAAATATCTGTCAATAAATCCTACTTAGGAAGGCTGGAAGTTGCCTCCGGTAAGTTGAATCATATCCATATGTGTGTACTTTCACCGTAAATTAACATCCGCATTTCTGTGGCCAGACATTGAACATCCTTATGGAATAATGAGGTTATTGCCTTAACCATCCAGATTTCTGCAAGGATTAGTAAAAAAAGCTCATGTTTTTCCTGTGACTAAGATAGAAGACAACTTGCAGAACCTCATTTGGCCATAGAACCTTTGATGTCCATCATTCAACAGTTTCTTTGTCTCCACTCTGAAGTAAAATCTAATGAAAGGAGCTGTAGCTGTACTTTCCTGCTGTTGGACACAAACATCTGATGATACACAGCCTAGACAGGATATGATGTCCTGTTTTCCCCTTGGCTTCAAGAAAGCACCTAAAATTTAAGGTACTTCTGAGATCTTCCTTCTAGATGAAGAAAATATGAAGATCAAAAGGAATGTGCTTTGCTCTTTTGAGGGCTCCGATAGTTTCCTAAACATTTCAATAGTGAGAATTATTTTTCATTTTAAAGTTATTTTGAACAAAAGAGGCCTTATTTATAAAGGTGGAACTCTGATATACAGAATGTGACATTCATGTGCATAGTGATACAAATGCATAACTGGCCTTTGGGGGTTGATTGTGTAGATTTGTCAGGATGTGAGGGGTTTCAGGTGCACAGGCTTTGGTTAGACAGCACCGTGGGGTAAGGTGCTGCTGCACCACAGCTGTGGAAGGTGTCCATGCACAGGAGAAGATTACCAGGTACAGGAAGCTGAGGATGATGCACAGCGCATCCAGAAAATTTGTCCTTGGCATAAAATACTTTTCCAAGCATATTTAGTGTGAGTTTGGAACAGAAACTTTTGCTAGGAGGAACCAGACACCAGGTTTGTAGCAGGTTACTGTTTCCTGTGCAGTGGCCTGTTGGACTGACGTACTAAATGTGACCAAAAGGAGGTAAACAATGAACCCAGCTACCAGCTTCTGGAAGAGCTGTCCCAGGAGCACATGCCCACCGAGGGCTGCATTCCCATGCACTGATGGAGATGCCAGCCACAGGAGGGGCTCCACCTGCTGCACACACTGCAAAGACTGCCTGTGTTGGGAAAAACAGACTCCCAGAACTTTGTTCCATGGATGCTTTCAAATAGAGCTGATTTAATTTAAAACTTGCATTTTAAATTTAAGGTCAGGAAGCGCCAAAGCTAGAAGTAAATACAGATAGGTGCCTCAAGCAACTCAATTCAGGGTCTCTCTTATTAGCCCAAATCATCCAGTGCATCACCACTGATGCTCACACTGGGCTGCACATTTCTTAAGAAGAAAAGAATTATTTCTAAAGGACTCACTCAGAGGAGGGAAATAGCTGTAGCTCACATACAGTCAAATAATTGAAGAGGTGAGCCCAATACTTCTTGGGGTTTGCCTTAGGATGGTGTACCTGTGTTATTTTATTTTCAGTTAATACCTTGCCTGCTCTTTATTCTGTGAATAAATTACAGTTAATGTAGTTAAAAGGGATGGCAAATCTCTCCTGCAAGTTGGACTAAGTGCAAAAATAAGTTGGAAAATAAACTTTAAATTGTTTCTATTAGTTGGCTTTTTCACACTAATGAGACAGGATATAAATGAGATGGCACACAGAATTATTTGGGAGAATGACTTTACTCCTACTTTGGCAGTTGGTTATTACACTAACCAAGACAAATGGGGTCTGTTTCGGAAAGATTATTAGGAATATGTTTGTTATGTGAATGCACACAGCAGTTATCTATTAGCTTTATTAACTTATAGAAAGTTTATTATCTTAGCAAATTACTTTATTCAGGACTGGACTATAAATAATATATTTTTCTTTTTATTAGATGATGGACTATCTGCTTCAAGTTGTGAATATGAAAGAGAGCACTCCAAGCTGAAAGAAGATCACTAAATCATGAAGAAATCAAATACTTTCTGTAAGAGACTATATTTCACAAGCACTTGATTGTATCAGATAATCAACACGGTCACTTTTCTGTACACAAGAATTCCTTTGTGTAAAGTACTTAAATACACATATTCTTGTATGGTTCAGCAAGGACCAAATCCTCTATTTCATTTTCAAGGTTGCATTTTCTCATTTTAATGGCTTTGATATATATATAAAAAATTGTCACGGAAGGGTCTTCCAATTAATTATATTACTTACCTATCGAATCATTTCATCTCTTAGTTTGAAACTACATGACATTGCAACATTCGCAATAAATAGTAACAAGAAAAAGGCGGAGTTTATGCTTTTATTTGAGTTAATCAGTGAAATTCTCTGTGTAAAAGCCAGTAGCAGAGGCCACTGCCTCCCCCGGGACAGCACGTGCGTTGTACTTCCAGCCGCTCCGCCGGGAGCCTCCGTGCCCCGTGTGCGCCCGGGGATGACGCTGTGCCCGCGGGCCCGGCCCGCTCCGGCAGCTCCGCGGGCCCGGGGACCCGCTCCTGCTGCCGCCGCGGCCGGCGGGGGGCGCCCTCGGCCCGGCCGTGAGGGGAGCGCCGCGGGAGCCCGGGACCGGCTGAGCCCCGGCCGTGAGGGGAGCCCGGGACGGGCTGAGCCCCGGCCGTGAGGGGAGCCCGGGACGGGCTGAGCCCCGCCGTGAGGGGAGCCCGGGACGGGCTGAGCCCCCGCCGTGAGGGGAGCCCGGGACCGGCTGAGCCCCGGCCGTGAGGGGAGCCCGGGACCGGCTGAGCCCCGGCCGTGAGGGGAGCCCGGGACCGGCTGAGCCCCCGCCGTGAGGGGAGGCCGGGACAGGCTGAGCCCCGGGACCGGCTGAGCCCCCGCCGTGAGGGGAGAGCTCCGGTGAGCCCCGGGACCGGCTGAGCCCCGGCCGTGAGGGGAGCGCTCCGGTAAGCCCGGCACCGGCTGAGTCCCCGCCGTGCAGGGTGTCCCGGTGCGCTCCGGTGCCCGGTGAGCCCCGTGGCTGCGGCTGTTTGCCGTGTCTCAGTCGCACCACACTGCCCGGCTCCGCAATCCCGACCTTTAAGGGGCAGAAGTGTCATATGACGCAGGAATGACTGCCAAATGTCAGCCAGTTTTAACATACTGTCTTGGCAGAGCACAGAGATGCTCAGAGAGGAGACATGGTATTAATTCTGCTAGAGACACTGGTAGTATCAGTGTCCTGGTCCAAAGAGATTTTGGGTTCACTTTTTGTTGTTGTTGTTTTGATTTTTTTTTTTTTTTTTTTTTTTTTTGTTGCTGTTGTTGTTTGTGGGGGGGTATTTGTTGGTTTTGGGGTTTTGGGGTTTTTTTGTTTGTTTGGGGGTTTTTTGTTTCATTGTTTGATTGGGGTTTTTTGCTTTGTTTTGGTTTGGTTTGGTTTTGGTTTTTTTTCCATTATTTTGTGGGTACTCTGTGGCTGACAAACTACTGAAGGAAATCCCAAGGCTTATAGCAGCGACAAAGGCTGACTGCATAGAAGAGAGAAGCTGAAACACTGTAGCTGAAGGGAACCCCCTTGAATTAACGCCTGTTCATAGTACATCCTTAGAGATGAGGAAAGATGTAACGAGGAGCTTTGAGCAGTTACTTGAGATGTTGCAATAGTAAGAAACTGAATGTCCATAATTGAAATGGCTGTAGATGTAGCCAGGGCAGATGGAAACAAGATCGTTCAGCTTTCTGCGCACAGGAAGGGAACAGTATTGCCTTCAACCCCAGCAGCTAGTAACAGAAATTCAAACTGTGGCTGAGCAACGCGTGTTTTCATGTCACAGGGGCTGCCATGGCAGTAGCACACACTGCTGCTCTGGAGGGAATGACAGCTTCCGAACCATCCAGCGGGGACTGAGGGTCTCTCTTTTACACAGAGACAGTCCTGCTCCACCGGGAAGCCAACGAGCTGAACCTCAAGACAAAATTAAAGAGCTCAGGTATCTGCTAGTTTTCTTGAATTTTGAGACGATTTTGATCAGGCATAGAGAGAAGGAAGGGAGATCAGAATACACTCTGAATGAACAAATTCCATCATTGCATTTTCCTCATAGTTACTCATTCTCTGGCAGTCTTTTTCTGTATTATTCTTTCTTGTAACTTCAGGTGTTGAAAAGAAGTCAAGTATGGACACTAAAAATACTATGTTGCTAATACAGTTTAAGCAAAAGAAGAAACAGACCACTCAGAAGGCCATGCTAATAGCCTTAGCAAAGTTAGAGTAAAGAAGTGGTTAAGGATCTAGATGATTTAATCCAGTTTTAAGAAAGGGTTTTACAGTGAGCAATTAGATGCTGTTTAAGGAATTAATCTCTAATGGGTCATTAACTCTGACTGGTATTGTACAGTTAACAAGCCGAGGCAGGATTATTAGACTCAGCACCCAATTAAGGAGAAGAAGATATTTACAACAAAATGAACAAATGAGCTTTTAAAATGGAATGGGACAATTTGAAAGAAAGTGTAGGAACACAGAAAACTAGACAGGCTAGAAGAAAGACACGTTTGCATATCCCTCTGTCTCTTTATTTGCCCACTTCTGTGTAGCTGGTAAAATATTCATTTTTAGCAATAAACTAGCAGCTTTCCTTGAAGGACATGACTGTACAAAGTCGATCCATTTACAGGGTTCACCTGTAGAAGGTATAACAAACACTTGTTTAATATGCCAATAAAAGAACAACCACCATATCTTGCCATAATCTTTATTTGTTTGCAGGTGCTGGATCAGGACCTTATTAAAAGTGAGCAGGTATCTCCTGCTGCTACTTCTGCTGCCCTGTTGTTGTGGTTTTATCTACTGCCACCCTTTGACTATCTCAAGTAACCAAGCATCAGCACTGGTGACAGCTGATCAGGAATTAGAGGGCTTCTTGCCAACGGCTTTACAGGATGCAGAAGAACTGTAGGTAAGAGAAAGGGAGGGTAGTAATGCCAAAATATGGGAAAGCACTATTGAAATCTTGGGGAGTTGCTTATTAACCATGAGCAATAAGCACAGGTGAGAACTTTAGGGCAGCAATTTAATGTGCTTGCCTGCACGAGGGTTTTCAGCTTCAGAGCCACAGCTGGACTACAGTCCAGTAATGACACGTGAGATTGTTCCTACCCTGAGAAGGAGGAGTGTGGAGACTCTGTGCAGTCACTCATTAGTGTGTGTCTCTTGCTGACACAAACCTGGCTTCTCAAGCACACCAAGAGAAATCCTTCTCTTGCAGTCACCAAAAAATGACATGCCTTCTTGCAACTGGTGATGCAAGCAAAGCTTGCCTGTGAAAGGACCACTAGAATAAGACCTAAAAACTGGAGCAATATGATTTTTCTTCTCCTTCAAGTGTCCTTACTAGAAGTTAGCAAAATACCTCCCTGGTCCTGACAGCGATGGCAGTTCTTTTCCTGGCAGCACTTCCTCTTTCTGCCGAGGAAGGAAAGAGATGTGTGCTGGGAAGGGTGAGCACTGCCAAAAATGCACACACAGTAGAACTGTCAAGTCCGGAGCCCAGCAGGACAGTCTCCCCCAGCAGGGCTTCATTCCCCTCAAATTCAGGGGGGACCACTTGGCTTCCCTGCATGCCCTGGACCAGCACAGCTCAGGAGAGGGAAGCTGGGGGTCCTGAACAGTGTGTGCTCTGGTCCCACGAGGCAGGTTGGATCTGCAGGGAGGCTGGGGACAGAGGAAAAGGCGTTTGAAAACAAGAGGGATTCCTATTATCTGTAAAAGAAGCTCTCCATACAATAGATGGGGGCTGCTGTGGAGAAAGCTATGAAGGGATGTTTAGAAACTGCTGTCTGAGGTTAAAAAGCTCTCTGAAGTGAAGCTGAACAGGGCTGACATACTTGTTTCTGACTGGACTCTTAAAAGATACGCACAGATTGTGAAAATATAATTAGACGCCAGCCTTTGTCTGGCCACAACGAGTGGGAAATGGTGAAAGGAGAGGTCTCCCAGTCTGCATTGAATCATCCCCAGGACACAATGAGGGCACTTGTGCATCCTTCTCTCTTCCCTAATGAGAAACATTAATTGCCACAAACTCCCGAGTGTGTAGAGCACCCCATGCCCAGCAGAGGAGAAGGGGTGTTTCATTATAGCTTCTCAGCCCCATTACAGGCAGTAACGGAGATAATGAAAAATAAAGATGCCGCAGTTTTAGTTTAGGCAGCCTGGTGATGGGCACTGGGTGGGCAGGGGAGCGGGCATGGCCCAGCTCTGTGCCAACCTCCAGGGGCTATCCTGGGCAGCCAGAGTGGGCAGGATGAGCCTGCCAGGCCCCAGCCAGGTGTCAGTGTCCATCCAGAGACTGTCTGTCTCTCCCTGTGGGCAGCTGGGCTGCATGGGGCAGGAGCCCTGGGGGTTCCTGCCATTCCCCTTCTTTGCAGAGGCAGGGACTGTCACTGACTCTGGCCTGCAGAGCCTGCCTGAGCCTGGCACTGCTCCACAAGGGCAACTGTGGGAGTCGTGTGCCTGGCCCAAGGACTGCAAGGGTTCCAGCCCCGCTGTGCCCACTCCCATCTGGGCACACTCTCCATCATGGAGATGCAGGCCCCAGTGCCACAGCCAGCTTGGGCAGGGTTCTGCTGATGGAGAACAGAGAAGACCACACAGCCAGGCATCTCCCACCCCTCTGTACATCACATGGAGGAGAGGGTCCAGCCCAAGGTGCCCATTTGGGTTCAGAAACATGATACACAGCCTCCATGCAGATGGTGCCATTTAATGGTGTAAAAGTAGAACACCCTCCCCAGGTACAGCAGTCCTGAGCTCCCAGCCACCTTACATAGCTCTTTGCCCTACGGTAGCTTTTATTGCAACTAAAGCATCCAGCCAAGGAGGGAGAGCAAAAGAGATTGTTTTTCCTAAGCTATGATCAGGCCCCTAACTCTTCAGGAGTTGTGGAAAGGGGAATTAAAAGTACCACAAAATACAAAAGCAAGTCAAGGCGTAGGGGAAAGGCGGGTGTAAGGGACAGCCCTCCTGTGCCTGGCCATCCATCCGTGGCAGCCAAAGCAGGGTAAGGGTGTCCCTCAGGCGTTCTGGGATGTGCCTTCCCC
Source organism: Passer domesticus (assembly GCF_036417665.1). Taxonomy (NCBI): domain Eukaryota; kingdom Metazoa; phylum Chordata; class Aves; order Passeriformes; family Passeridae; genus Passer; species Passer domesticus. The sequence goes on from NC_087512.1 coordinate 618,099, forward strand.
ATGGCTTTCTCCCAGGTGCTGAGAGGGAGTTCAGATTGTCTGCCAGGGCTTGCCAATGGACTGGATGTGCTCCTTGGCCTTCAGCCGCAGGGCAGCAATGCTGGTGTTGCGTGGGTCTGCCTCATCCAAAGGGAACTTGTCCACAAAGGTGGCCCCACACTGATAAGGCGGCGGTGGCCCCATGGCCCCCAGGGGCTGCAGTGCGTGGGTCACTGCCGGAGAGTTCAGGAAGGGCGGTGGCGTGTAGCTGCCAGGCAGGCTCTGCGGCGAGGCCACGAAGCCAGGCAGGGTCTGCAGGGCCGTGCTGCTGGGCACCGGCGGGCTGAGCCACGTCTCCAGGGGCAGGCTGCTGCTCAGAGCACCCATGGGTGCTGCCTGCGGTGGGCGGTTGAATGAGAGGATGGGCGAGTCCTGCAGCTTCATGGAGGTCACCTCCAGTTTCTCCTGCCGCCTCCACTTAGCCCTTCTGTTCTGAAACCAAACCTGCAAGCAGAGCTGTATCAGCCAGGCCCCAGGCAGTGGAAAGAGGTTCGCCTCTGGCTGCAGAGGTGCATGCAAAACAGAGTGAGGGAAACACGCCTTGCTGACCTGGGGCAAAAGGGAATCTGGGGGGCTCGGGCGTTCCTTCACGACCCCCAGCCCCGGCTCGGTGGAAAGCAGACCCGCAGTAGAGCTGGCCCGCCCATCCACCCGCCACTGCCCTGGCACGCAGCAGATTCAGCTGCCCCGGGCTCGGACACGCCGCTCAAAGGGCAGCAGCACCGACGACGCGGCTGCCGGACGCAGGTCTGCCCGAGCCCCGCGCTGTCCCGCCGGCCGGGCCGGCGCACGGCTGTGCGGCAGCCGTGTGCAGCGCTCCAGCGGGGCCCCGAGTGTGGCCGGAGCCGTGCTGCGGTCACGGGCCCGCGCACCGCACCGGGGCCGCTCCGCTCGCCGGGACCACGGGGCTGCGCCGAGGCGCGTCGGGCCGGGCCGTGTGTGGCTTCCCGGCGCCGGGGGCCGTCGGGGCCGGGCCGTCGCGGGGGGCCGGGCCGAGCGTTACCTGGACGCGGACTTCGGGCAGATTGACCTTCATGGCCAGCTCCTCGCGGCTGTACACGTCGGGGTAGTGGGATTTCTCAAAGGCACGCTCCAACTCGTGAAGCTGGTACGTGGTGAAGGTGGTGCGGTTTCGCCGGTGTTTCTTCTTGGGCTGTTCCTCTTCCGACGGCTTCCCCTCGCCGCTGCTGCCAGCGGGCAACTCGGGGCTGGCGCTGCCGGGACCGTACGGCTCTGCGAGGGGAAGACAGGGGGGTCACCGGCGGGATCTCCCCGCGGGGCTTGCCAGGGGGCGTTGGGGAGCGGCGCCCACCCGTCCGCCCCCCGGCACCCGGCGTTCATCCACAGCGCTCACCTTGGAAGCGCTCAGCGCGGCCCTGGGGCTCGGCCGGCGGCTGCTCTCCGGGCATCTTGGGCAGGCAATGCCGGGGCCCCCGCCGGTCCGCCTCCTTGGCGCTGCCGTCGGGCGGGAAGGCGCCCAGCAGCCCGTCTTCTTTGGTGAACCCCAGGATAGCCTCGATGCTGTGAAGCCTCGACGGGTTTCCCCCGGGGCTCCGCGCCGCCGGGGCGGCCAGCGAGAAGACGCCCTCGGCCATGGCGGGCAGGGCGCCGGGCGGGTGCATGAGGCGGCCGGCCCGGGGCTCCGCCGCGCCGCTGCGGTCTTACCCGGCCTCAGGGCGGCGCGGGCAAGTCTGGCACGGTGTCGCCGGGCGGGCTGGCCTCCTTGGGGCGGGGGAGGAGTGCCAGGGGGCGGTAGGCGAGAGGGAAGGCGAGGCCCCCGCATCTCTTCGGCATGGAGGGGGAGGCAGGGCATCCCTCGGCCCCCGCCGGCCGCCCCGCCCCTCCCCGCCGGCTCCGGCCCCGGCCCCGGTCCCAAGCGGCGCCGGGCGATGCCATCCGGGGCCCCCGAGGCGGAGCGGGGCGGCCTCCGCTGCAGCCGGGGGCCGGCCCGGGCCGAGCGCCGCCGTCGGAGACCCGGGGCAGGGGCAGCGCTGTCTGAAACCGCGGAGGGACGGGCGGCGAGAAGCGCGCCGGGCACGGGGGGACAGAGCCGGGACGGCGAGAGCCGCGGCAGCCGCTGCCGGGGGCGCGGTAAAGGGGACTCAGCGAACGGGACGGGAAGGGGCGGGAGCCCGGAGGTGCCGGGCCGGAGGACAGCGGGTCCCTGGCACGGCCCCGCGCTGTTCGGCGGCTCTCAGAGCCTCGCCGCATTTCTCTTGTCCGACGGCCTCAGCCCAGATCCCGCCCGGACGGTTTGTAGGTGCGTCGGTTTCACGGCGGCCGCTCGGAAGCTGCCCTGCGGGACGATCCGCGGCCCCGGCCCGACTCAGGGGCACCGGGGTTAACGCCGCTGCGCTGGTGCGCTGCGGGACACTCGCCCTGCGCCCGGCTGCCTCCAAAGGCATTTCACAGACCAGATGCTTCTGGGCAGGATAGACGCAGGAGGTGGGCTCAGCATTTCAGACTTCACAAACCCGAGGAAGCTCTAAGCAATATTTGCGAAGAAGTTTTCAATTATGCCACAGAGTATTTTCAAGTATGCCGCTTCTCACAGAGCCCGTGAGAAGAGCTGATTCGGTGACCCTGTGCTCCACGGTGCGAGTGGGTCTGGCGGGGTAGCAGACAGGGCATAGCTTCATGGGGGATGCAGAGAATGTTTTTGGAGGTGAGGCAGGGAGCCAAATCCCTCACATTTCTCTTTGTACTTGGCTTGGTGGAAGACGTGGAACTACCACAGGACCAACCGGTAACAGCATCACGTCTCCTGCATCGATCCCTGCTTTTGTCTTTCTGTCATTTTCGTACTAGCATTTCCCAGTTCCTCTGAGGCACCAGCTACCTTTTGTTCCAGCTTGTTTATGTGACAAACCCAGTAACATCCAGAGTGGTTTTCAGTCTACACTTAGCTTTGAAGATGCTTACATTTGAAGCCTGAGGAGAGTGTATGTGAAAGAAAAACACCACTGCTACTCCTTGTTCTTCCAGATATATTAGCTAGTCTAATAAGTATGACCTCTCTCAATAAATCTGCATCTTTTTATTCCCCTTCTGCCCCAACAGGCTCCATAACAGATTTTTTTCAGAGGAATCACTTCAAAGATTGGCAGTGCTTGCTTCTGCCAGTGTCCACACCTTTTGCAGGTTTATGTTCTTGTGTCCCAAAGTAGATTTCTTTTAGGAGTGCCCAGCTTTTCCTAGCTTCAGGGGAGGTTTGCCTTCACTGACTGCTTGGGGGTTGGTTTGAGGCCAAAAGAACTCAGACATCCGTTTGCACAGAGGGAAGAGGCCAACAGAAGAGACAAGAAAAGGTTAGTGTGGCTTTTGTGGACACTATAAAAAGCCAGTCAATACCATTGTAGGGACATTGGAGGGTACTCAAAGCAATCAGCCAGGGGCCATTGTGTTCCTTTAATCTACATGTGTGTTTCCCAGGAACTCTATTAGTGAAGATGAATGAACTGTGCAATGTCCCTAATTTCTTCTAATTTGAAGCTGGGGGTTTACAGCACTCAAAATCAGCACAAAACACACCTGTCCCTCCAGAAGTCCTGGGCAAAATTAGGAATCCGTTTTGCTTGTTGTAGTTGAGAAAGATAGGAATGTGAGATGAAGGAGCAAAAACCCTTTAGTCAGTGCCATAAAGGGCATTAGATCCTGGCACAGATGCTGCTTTTGGGGTACCTGTCAAAGTGGTCAGTTACAGAGTCAATACTCGATTTTTTTGCTGTTGATCACAATGTGAAGGCAGAAAAAAAGTCTTCTAGCCCTGGAGTACGGTGCTTGAGTCCCACACAGGACACAAGAGACCTTCCTCCCTGACAGAGAAGGCTCCTCTTTCCTCAGCATTAGAATATTCCACTTGTGTTTTCCATGTGGAGCTACATTTTTCACTGCAACATCCTTCTTGCAGGCGAGTGGAATTATTGAAAGAGGAAGCCACTCCTTTGATCCCAATTTGAAAAAGTACCTGAAAAAAAAACCCCCCATAACCTTGTAGCAGAGCAGAGAGAACTCTGACTCTTCCAGCTCTAGATCTGTCTTTTCTCTCTTGCCATGCTTCAGGCACGGACTGTGTGACATGCATGAGGCATTACAGTGCTCCAGGGAGGGAAGAAGTCTAGTGGTTCCTCTGATTGCACAGAGGGTTTGTATAGGCAAAGAATGGTAACTGAACTTTTTCCTTTGGGTCTGATGTCCTGGCTGTCAGTTGAATCGCTTGCAGCCCTCTGGGATTTGTATCGTATTAGTATGAAGCGTCAGAAACTGATCCTGTGGTACATCCCAGCTTTGCAAAGACCACTGACCTTTGGAAACTTGTGGGGGCAACCAGAATCAAGTTTGAGAGTATTCGTTCTCTCTCGAGGTAGGGTTTGTTACTTGCCTTTCCAAGGTATACCCGCATTCCATACCTTTTTTATTTTTCTTTTGCAATGCATTATTAAAATTTCTGCTGAAGTTATGCTCAGAAAGTAACAGAAGTTCTCAAGATGGCCCATCTGTAAAGTGCAGCTGTATGCTGTACCTCCTTCCTGTACATGTATAGTGAAGACTAAAGGGAAATAGTTTTCATCCTGTAGTCAATGTTGAGACATATACATGGGATGTGGTTTCACACAATGAAATCAGCATCATAAAATGCCACAGGTTCCTCCTTCCTTTTCTCCTGCCTTTTATTTATATCCAGGTGAAATAATTACTGCCTTGCAGGGCATAGATTTGAAGCTGAAGTCACACTGCAGGAGAGACATCACTCTCCAGACCAAAGATGTGCAGCAGGGGGGACCTCCCTGAAAGACAAACGGGACTTTCACAGTCGGACTGCAAATCAACAAGAGGGAAGCAAAGAAAAGGAGGAAATATTCACCTAGAGCAAACCTGTATCCTCCTGCGGTTTGCATGCTCTGTATCATCCAGGAGATTGTTAAAAACAACCCCAAAAAAGGAATTTTTCCTTCCCAAAAATTCCTAAGGGTGCAGTTTCAGAACCTTCTTGAAAGCATAATGCATGAGGAAGCTGCTGTCTCCTCCTGTCACTTGTATTGCTCACACTTTCGTTGTTTTTCTGCTGAGACTTTTCTTGATCTGTCCAGGAGAATCAGCTGTGTTTTCTCCACCTCCCAGCATCCTGTCTGGCACCAAGGAGTTGCACAGAGATCTTGTTGTCCTGCTGTCTGTCCAGGTTGTGAGTGTGGAATAGGCTGTGGGAAGCAGGCAGCCCTTTCTGGTGGGAGCACCATGGACTGGGTGCAAGAGCGCTGGCATTTGGACTTGCCATGCTCATAGGGAGGGAGGGGAGGTTCATGCTATAAGGCTATATTAATGCAATCCTTCTTTACTTGTTTTCCAATTAGCCTAATTGAATTCAGATTGCTTAAGAGTGGGCACTAGAGACATTTATCTTGATGGGATGACAGTCTTGAGCTCCAGCGATCCTATTAACTCTAAGAACCCAAATCCCAGGTAGGGTCGGTGCAGCAGTAGCTGCCATGTGACCTAACCCTTTAATCTGCTCCTGACAAAGACACATGGACACACAGACATGTCCCTGTCCGTTCTCACACGTGCATAGCCGCATGCACGCGCCTGCATGTGCATTTGTGCACAGGTATGGACACACACATTCCCAGACTCGCATACCAGCACATGCAGTGGCTGCCCTGTGGCCTGTCCCCAGGGCTAAGCACCTGGAGAGCTGCATGGACCTGGGGTGGCCTTCCCACCTCCTACTCACGTGCCTCCCCAGGCCTGTGGCTAGCGGCTGAAGATGGGAACAGCCGGTGCCGGTGCTGGAGGGATGAGCCCTGCCGGTGCTGCCAGGAGCAGGCAGCCACCTCCAGCGAGCTGAAGATCAGGCTCCTGCTGAGCACAACGCAGATTTGCCTCCCCCTGCCCTGGCTCTGCCACTCCAGACTAAATGTGGGAGCTCTGGTCTTACAGTGGTGCCTAAGGCAGTTCACTCCTCTACCAGCAGCACTTCAGTGGGGCTGGGCTCCCATCCTGTGCCAGTCCCAAGCTACCTCCCAGTCCTGCTTGTCTCTGCCAGCCCTGACACTTTTTTTGGAGTCTCATTAATCGTTTGTTTGGTGATTCTGACTGTACTTTCTTCTCTGACCCTTTAAAGTGTGAAAACGCTGATCCTATATCTGCTGACAAATTTAATTAGATCCTTTAAAGCACCAGATGCTTTCAGTAAGATTTTTGGGAAGTTCCAAGCACATTTTAATTCAAAGGTCAAAACCCTTAGGCTTGTTTATTTTGGTGTTTCATAGATAGGACAATTCAGTCTGTAAAGCAACACAACAGTGTGGAGACACCAACCAGATTTATACCAATGCAGAGGGAAATGCACTGAGCTTCACAAACCTCAGGCTGGTTGAACTGAGCTGGTGACTATTTTATTTACTTTATGTAAAGACCTCCTAAAAGAGCTCACTTGTCTTTCCACATAGATAATTAGATTTTGTGGTGCCATGTGAGAGCAGAATCCCAAGAGGAAGAAATCGCATCAGAAGTCTTGGTGGTTTTAGGCAAAATAGCTCTGATGCTTGAGGGACCTGCTGAAGATAAGTTTTGTGCACTAAAGAAATTACGTGTTGGATGAGAGCCATTTAATGCACTAGGACATCCTCTGGAAAGAGCAAGGAAAGTCAGAACTTGTAAATTCTTTGTTTCCTAGGTAAGAACGAAATGAGTAAGAAAAAAGGAGTATTTTCTTCATGCTACAATGGGGAAGAAAATAGATAACAGGTTTTCAAGCTAGGGGAGGGGAGAGAAAAAAAAAGAGAAAAGGAGGGAAGCAAGAAAGGAAAGAAGGAAAAGAGAAAGAAGATAAATCATACTTAGTGCATTTGTTAATTTAAAATTATTATTTTTACTTGATTGGTTGGGGACAGAAAGAGAGAGAGAGAGAAAGAGAGAGAGAGAGAAAGAGACTTATAAACGTGTAGGAAGGTGCTAATATATTCATTTCCAAATTTAATTTCCAGGCTAGCTCCTAAGAGAACTTACAAAGCCATTCATTTTATAGAATTCCTTGGGAGTAGCAGCCTGCATGTCCCATCGACACAGGCAGATATAACAATAGTGATAGCTGTGCCTTTCCTCAGGTTTAGGTGCCCCACCCTGGCATACCTTCCATGTTTAGCCTTTGATGGAGACAACTCTCAGAATCAGCGTGGGGAGCTGGTTTTAGCCTTGTGCTGGTACCCCCAGCCCCAGAATTTGGCACACAGAACAGACAAGCAGGGAGTCATTGCTTTCCCTCGGTGTTTGAAGTGTCTTTGAGAGGCTGGGAAATGAAAGCAGACTGGAGAATCCTGCATTGCTCCAGAGCAGGGCTCACTGAGAGCCACCAAGCCTTACTTTCCTACAAGTCCCCACTCAGTGCATATGACAACAGTTTTGACCCAAGCTGTTGAATTACATGCTTTTTGCCTTTTGCTACACTTAATACAGAGACGATTTTAAAAATCAAGGTTTTGCAGCAGATGTCAGTATCTGAACACTGTGTTTGCCTCAAGATGCTTGAAACAGACATGTTCTTATAAGAAATATGTGTTTATTTCTGAAAGCAGGATTAAATGAGCGGTTACCTCTATGTGATGTATCAGAAGTACAATTTTGTTCAAACATACACATTTAATAGCATTTCATTCATGTGGAAAAAATGGAAAAAGGCACATTTTTTTTCCCAATATTAACTTTTATAAAGCCATTTTTTTCCATGGGGGAAAAAGTTATGTTCAAAACTGAGGATCAATGCTAACTTCCTTCTAGGCAGTCCCAGCAGGTAAAATTTTACTCTCCCCTCAGGGTTTTAAGTCTCTCTTTCATCACTTTTCTATATTTACACTGAATGCTATAGAGCTAAGTGATTCCCTCTGCCTGCTCTCCCTCTGCATCCCCAGCAACACAAGACTGAAGTTACAGCCTTTGGGCAGTGGTGGCTCTTCTACATCATGGAACATTTCTGCTCAGCTGCCTGTTTCATCTCAGTGAAGGTAGCCTGTGCCTTTTCTTTGATGGCATCCATGTCCATATTCTGGATGTTCTGCAGCTGGCCCAGGATAGAGTCCTTGTCTTCTTCCTCCTCCTGATCTTCTGCCACCATCTTCTGAAGGTCTTCTGGCAATCCCACATCATCTCCAGCCATCTGTATTTGATTCTCATCCAATTCACTCTAAAGCAGGAGACAAAACCAGCAGATGAGAGTATTTCTCCTCTCTCCAGGATCTACCAGTGAGCCTTGTTTTGATTTTTTTTAGGTTTTTAGGGAGAACCGAAACATGCACAGATTTTTCAGTCAATTTTTTTTGTGTGCAACTTATAAATTCAGGGTCTCAATCAACCTCCATGAAAGTTCTAAGATTTTTCAGGCCATGTCAATTATATTTCTTTGAAGGGCTTCAGCACTGTCAAAACTGAAGCCCTCAGTGTCACTTGCCATTTTAGAAATCTTTGCCATGCTGATGGGGCAGGAATTCCATTCCAAGTTATTTGTAGCCCCCAAAACCGTGCTGCAGGACACTATCGAGCCTGTCAGCTGTTGTGCTGTGCCTGTCAGCTTCTGGTCAATGAAACAAGAGCTCTAGAAGAGCTGTGGCTCCATTTCCTTATTCCATTGTTAGGTGCGGCGGGGTGGGTGGGTGGGATTTTTAGGTATCAGCACTAAACTGAAGCCTTCTGGAAGAAAGATTAATGAATCACTGGAAAAAGGGTCCCTCATCTTCCCAAACCATGTTTAAACTCTATCTAGGTCTTTGCTTGGCCTCTCTGAGTTGTGATGAAGAGCAGGGGCTGCCTGGCACATAATCAGTGTTGCAGTGCTGCTAAGTGGGGTAATGGGAGGACTTGGACAACAAAAGTGAGGAGGGAGGTTGGTTGTGAGTCTGAGAAAGTAAAAGGAGACAGGAGAAGAAACTGGTTAAGCGATTAAAAGGGCTGAGATGCAGTAAGCATTACACATACTTGTGTCCTGCCTGCCCACTGAAATACACCATCAGTGGGATTATGTCAATTTTTCAAACAATGGTGATTTTGTTCACATTTTCTGGTGGATTCTGATGGATCCAGAGCTCAGAAGAACAGGATATTTCGACACAGTTCACACATCAAAGATAAGCATTAATGCATCATTACATCTCCAAAATTAACCGTGACAGCAGCAAAGGCCTGATATGAATAAGCAGCAATGCTGTCAGCAGGAGGTGTTTTTTAGAGTGAGGGGTATGGGTTTTGCATGAATGGAAGGACAAATGAATGCAAGAACATATATGAGAAATGTCTGTGTTGTTGCAGGCCTTAGCAAGGACAGGCAGGCTGGGGGTGGTCAGCTGCATAACCACTATTTGGGTTCCATATTTCCACACTTTATGTTTGCAATGACTGTACTTCCCTTTCATCTGATTTCCCCCCATATCTCCTGTGAAACTGTAGGGAGTTCTAGCAGGATTGTTACTGCTATGTTGAAAAAATGGGTGAAGACATCTCTTCACCTTTTTAGTAAGGGTTGCTGGAGTCAGATCTGTGGGAGCTAGAAACAATCTCCTGAACAGCAGAGGTATTTGTTTACTGATTGTGTAGGAAAAATTATTTTAAGCTTTTATTCAGCAACTGATGGCTATCAGAGGAGTTAGCCCTTTCAAAATCCTCTTCAGTCAGTAGTAGTAGAGGATAATAAAAAAATGTTAATTACTGAAAAAGTGCCCCTAATCAGACAATCACACATGCTTTTTCCTTTAAAATGATTTCTAATTTAAGGCATCATCACTGCATGCTACTGTAGTGATTCACATCTTTGGCAATGCGAACAATTGTCTGGCATGTTTTTGCACCAAAGCCCACTATCCTATGGAAGTCTGGGATGTGAAGTGCAACAGTCTGGGGCTTCAAAGGGTTCTCTGGCCAAAAAAGATTATATTGAGATATAGTCTAAAACACTACAATTCTGCCCAAGCTACCTGCCTCTACCCACTTGACATTCAGCTTTAATAGACCTAAAATGAGCTTCAACAGGGTGTGGTTGCTTAACAAGAAGCAAAGAAGCACATGAGACACATATGGCCTCTTCAGTTCCTTCTAGAATTTGAGCATTTGATTCTTGTTCACTTTGATTTGAAATGGAAAAGTGAACACAGAAGCAACATCTATTTTATTAAATTAAATATGCCTGTAACTGGTCTCTTGCCCCAAGGCCAGCTGGCCTGGAAAAATCCACTGGGATGCTCTTGAACTCTGTGCCCTACCAAACAGGGTGGTCCCATCTACTGCCGATTGGGAATGCCTGTCCTAACTCCCAAACTGGCTGTGGGGATTGCTTGGGAGAGTGCCCAGGCCAAAACTGGGTCAGACATTATTCTGACAATTCAACAGCATAGGCGATAGAGTCTGAGTGCATGGCAATATTTTTTGACCCTGATTATTATGCCTCTGATGTAGTGAGTCCCAGATCTATTTTGCTATAGATGCAATAGAGTTCTTTACATATACAACGATACACGGGTATGAGCAGAAAACTGTCTAAATATGTGCTCTGTTACAAATTGACAGTAAAGTCCTCTGCCCAAATCAAGGTGCATGGGTCCAGTTCAAGCATACCAACTTTATTTTGTAGCATGAAGTGTGTACAGAAATGAGAAAAAAGATAAATGAGGGAGGGAGAAGGATTAAGATAGTGCAAGCAGGAGATGGTCACCATCTGATATCACAGGGGGAATTCCTTCTCTGGCTCCCACAGGTAAAGGACACAGTTTAACATTAGACAGCTCCATGGCCGCTGGGCAGGAAAAGCACTGTCCCCCAGGGAGAGACACAGTCCGTGCCCACAGGAAAAGCACTGTCCCTCAGGGAGAGACACAGTCCGTGTCCACAGGAAAAGCACTGTCCCTCAGGGAGAGACACAGTCCGTGCCCACAGGAAAAGCACCGTCCCCCAGGGAGAGACACAGTCCGTGCCCACAGGAAAAGCACTGTCCCTCAGGGAGAGACACAGTCCGTGCCCACAGGAAAAGCACTGTCCCCCAGGGAGAGACACAGTCCGTGCCCACAGGAAAAGCACTGTCCCTCAGGGAGAGACACAGTCCGTGCCCACAGGAAAAGCACTGTCCCCCAGGGAGAGACACAGTCCGTGCCCACAGGAAAAGCACTGTCCCCCAGGGAGAGACACAGTCCGTGCCCACAGGAAAAGCACTGTCCCCCAGGGAGAGACACAGTCCGTGCCCACAGGAAAAGCACTGTCCCCCAGGGAGAGACACAGTCCGTGTCCACAGGAAAAGCACTGTCCCCCAGGGAGAGACACAGTCCGTGTCCACAGGAAAAGCAATGTCCCTCAGGGAGAGACACAGTCCGTGCCCACAGGAAAAGCACTGTCCCTCAGGGAGAGACACAGTCCGTGCCCACAGGAAAAGCACTGTCCCTCAGGGAGAGACACAGTCCGTGCCCACAGGAAAAGCACCGTCCCTCAGGGAGAGACACAGTCCGTGCCCACAGGAAAAGCACTGTCCCCCAGGGAGAGACACAGTCCGTGTCCACAGGAAAAGCACCGTCCCTCAGGGAGAGACACAGTCCGTGCCCACAGGAAAAGCACCGTCCCTCAGGGAGAGACACAGTCCGTGCCCACAGGAAAAGCACCGTCCCCCAGGGAGAGACACAGTCCGTGTCCACAGGAAAAGCACCGTCCCTCAGGGAGAGACACAGTCCGTGCCCACAGGAAAAGCACCGTCCCTCAGGGAGAGACACAGTCCGTGCCCACAGGAAAAGCACTGTCCCCCAGGGAGAGACACAGTCCGTGCCCACAGGAAAAGCACCGTCCCCCAGGGAGAGACACAGTCCGTGCCCACAGGAAAAGCAATGTCCCTCAGGGAGAGACACAGTCCGTGCCCACAGGAAAAGCAGTGTCCCTTGGGGAGAGACACAGTCCGTGTCCACAGGAAAAGCACTGTCCCCCAGGGAGAGACACAGTCCATGTCCACAGGAAAAGCACTGTCCCTCAGGGAGAGACACAGTCCGTGCCCACAGGAAAAGCACCGTCCCCCAGGGAGAGACACAGTCCGTGCCCACAGGAAAAGCACTGTCCCTCAGGGAGAGAGCTTCTTTCGTGAAGAAGTTTTGTCAAGCTCCCTTAAAGGAAGACAACGCCCTCCACAAGGGGAGAAGAGCAATCAAAGTTTGGTACTGCTTGTTAAATGGCACTTTCAGTCCTCTGAATGATGATGGTAAAGTCTTCTGTGCAGCTTAAGGAGCAAAGAAGACCAAATGCTTGTTCAACGCTGCTTGTATGAAGTCTACTTGTAAACAAAAAAGATCAAAGCTCACAGACTAATCCACAAGGGAACCAAACTCTTTTCCAGCATCCCTGTGTGATGTACTGCTTTCCTTATGACTAACTTATACTGTCTTAATATTTACCTATGCTAATGTGCAGAGATCCTTAGGTAGCTGACTCCAGACCTTATCCTGTGATTCATCACCTATAATGCACCAGGAAAATACAAAATCAGAGTTCACCTTGCCTTGACCTGCAGGCGGGACTTAAATTAGCAACACAGCAGCAGCACTGTCCTTTTGCCACTGAAGGGCTGCAAGTACCTCACAAGTAGGTACCAGGAGTCAAATGTTAGTACCACCGGCCTTCCTCCCCGGAAACACACCCTCAGAGAATCCAGAGATCACAGCTTGGAGCGCAGAGCTGGCGAGCAGTGCAGAGCAGTGGGGACTGCTCCCTTCTGACGCCTGCATCGGGACTCCATTTTCCACAGCTCACCATCAAATCATGCCCCTGTGTTTAGACCTTGCAGAAATTAATTGATTACTGACTCCCAGTTCAGGAAAAAGGCGGCAAGTGGATAAGAGAGTTTGGTGAGTTTTTGAAAAAAATATTATTATTAAAATATTAATGTCTGTATTTATATAATACTTTAAAATGTTTTGTATTAATGTGATGCACTGAATATGCCAAAGATGAAAAAGTTGTCCATAGATCAAATGTCTCATGGCTAAAAACATGTTTCTGATGACAAACCGAAGTTGACAACTCTGTTAATAGGATTAGGTTCATTAAGGGTCTACTTTCTCTTATAAATCTGGCCCAGATAGCATGGAGCTTTAGACTTTACGTGGCAAAGGGGGGCCCTGCTTAGTCCTGAATTTCATGTTTTTACTTAAAATGCTTGCTAGTGATTGATATTGGTAATATTCAGTGTTTCTAGACTATACTAGGCTACCTGAAATTACTTTCAGTTTTCAAAATATTTCATGCATTATCACAAGCCTGAGAGCATTTTTTGCCAGAATGTTGTATTACAGCACTGATTTTTTTTCCAGGGACACATTAGCATGCATGTAGTAGTTTCAGTCTCGTCCTGCTATAACATATTTTCATAAGGGCTGATGAAAACCAAGAAATGCTATATAGAGAGAAACAAATGCAGGAAAACATATCCTGCAATATTGTTTTCTGGCTTAGAGCTACTCTCCTACCTTGGAGACAAATCTTTTATTGTTATTATTGAAATATGGCCTCAGAGAGCACAAGATCCTACTGGAGATGGGTCAGATCACCACTGCACACTTGTGTGTCTACGAGGTGCTCAGCCAAGGGGGACTGGTGACCTGGACACCACCTCCAGCTGTAAAAAGCACTACGAGTGGGAGAATTTGAAAACCAGAGACACCCAGCTCCACTGATGTTTAGTTGAGACCTGGACATTCAAGTATCCTGTAGCTTTCCAAAGCAGCCCCTCTTGGGGCTGGAAGCTCTGGCAAGATGCTGGGTGAATGCTGTTCAGGAGCTGTCTCAGCCTATGCCTCCAAAAGGAAAGTAAAGCCTAATGATATTTTACTCCTCAGCTGCTAATTAAAATGCTGGTGTTTAGAGACTTAGGCCTCCAATCCAATAAATCACTTAAAATCTTGGACTTAATTTTTTTTTTTTGCATAATTAATCTTTCTGTAATTAAACTCACCCTCAGGGTATGTTGTCCAGCTAGTGCACCAGAGGAACCAGGCTCTTAGGGGTGGAATGCATCTTACCTGAGTTCAGGTGCTGCCTGGCTTCCCTCTGGAAGAGACACAGCCACTGGGAGGTGACCCAGCTCCACCCTGAATGCTTATTTCAGAGTTTGGCTAGATGAGGCCACAGGTGCTGATCTCTTTCTGTTGATGATGAGTCCCTAAATGTGACTTGTTTGGATTAAGCACGACGTGTTTTAGCAGCTAAATTTACAGGAGATAGATTCTTTACCTTCCTCCATTTTAATTAATCAAAAAACATGGGAAAGTACTGGTCAGAAAAGGAGTGGTAATGACTCATAGCTGGCAGGTCAGTAATACAAATAAACTCTCAAATTGCTGCGAACCACATATCCTTGAGGGGTATAAATGAAATACACCAACATCTTTCCAGGAGTGACAGGTCAGAGCAAATGTGTGATCCAAACCCCTGGAAAGAGAGCTCTGTCCTGTATTACCTCTCTGCTGCCCATGCAGAAGCCTACAAAATAACACAATAATTTTTTTAAATAAGTTGCTTGAAGCTTTTGCTTTCAATATTTTGGTTTTTTTCTGGAAATATTTGACAGTGCCAAGATCACTAAAGGAAAAGGAATGGGCAGTTTAAAATCGGTTGAAATTTGGCCTCTGGGCTAGATGAGCTCATGAGCTACAGGCTTACCTTGGGCAGTCTGTACTTTTCTCTCAGGTGAACCCTCAGAACAGCTCGCTCTGCTTTTTTCTGTGCAAATGCTGCATCTCTTTCCATCCTGGAAATCAGAAAAAAATATTTCTTCAAGATGCTAATAAAAACAATCTTTTGCTTGGCTGCGAAAAGCTACACATGGGAGTTATTCCCCAAGATAAGTAACTTGTCCAAAGGCAAAAAAGGAGCAATACCAATAAAGTGATGCCAGGAGGACGCACTTGCTGTGCTTGTCACCTGTGAATATTCCTGTTCTTTCTTCGTGCATTAGTTGTTTCATAAGAGCAATGAATTCTGAAGCTTCCCTGTATGGAAGAGCACTGACTTCATCTGTGATTTTATAAAATGTTTTCATTAGATTTAAGAACCGGTCTGCACCTTTTTTTTTTTTTTTTTTTTTTTTTTTTTTTTTTTTTAGATTACATATGCATTTATCTGCAAAATGTGTCTCCTCAAAGATTTTTGGGAACATTTGATGACACTCATCTTTCACCCCCCCTCTCCCTTTAATTTATTTTTTCCCCTGTAGAATTTTCATGGAAGTTCGATTGCAAAATTGATCTTTTTTCAGTATAGGTATTTTGGCACGTAAAAGATACTTCCAAAATGAAATATTACTTTTCCTTTGCTTCTAAAATGAGTGTTTGGATTTCTCTCCTCCCCACAAACAAACCGAAAATCTGAGAAGTGACCAAAGCCTGGTTGTTCACGGGTTCCAAACTGCCTGAGCACAAGTTCAGCAAGGCATATTTACTTTTCTGGTCCCCACTCCTGCACAGCTGAACACTGGGCAAAATCCATGGAGCCCTGAAACAGGACCATGCTCTGCCCATGTCAGAGATTTCTGACACCGCCCCGCATCTCATCCAGAGGTGATCTTTTCTCTCAGACTTTCTAACTGTCCTGTAGGGGTACTCCTGCCCTGCTTCCTCAGTACAGTTCAGCAGGGAAAGGACACATGCCCCACTTGAAAACAGTATAGAAGTAATTCTTTTCCCAGGCATTTCCCTATGCCAGGAATCCTGTATTTCTTCTCAGTCTCCATAAAGCATCTTCCTGCCCGCAGGTGGTCATTTCTCTTTTAGATATCACTTGACAACAGGCGGAGCAAAACATTCTGTGCTTTTTTGCCAGACCAAATGAGACCTCTTCAGGTCTTCGTGATTGAAATGTCTGATGCTAAATACAGACCTGGATACCTCAAATTCCATCAGTCATTAGCCTGGCACCTATAATGATCTTACAAGAAGGATTTACACAACCATTATGTAATTGACCATTAGAGGAACAGATGCATTTGAGATTTAAAAGTCAATCGTTTTATTTATAATTATGCATGGTTTGAACTCCTACACACGCCAAATCTTCCATTTTACTTGTTTTTATAAACACAGCAAGTGGTAAAGATTGTCTTTACAGACAAAATTGAGACTTAATTGATTTTAAAGTTCTGCTTTATTTTGTAGATTAAAAAAAAACCCCAAAAACATCTTAAACCTTTGCTCAAGATAAATGAGCACTCGGTACTTTTTCAGGTCTGCCATAGTAAATGTGGACAATGCAATATTACCTATTGAAAGTGTACTCCACGTGGAGTTCTAGAACAAATCATACTCATTATAGAATTAAATCCTGCACTACAAACATCTTGGAAAATTTTTCTAGACAAAGTAACATCACCTAGGAATGAGTCCAGCATATCAAGCTATGGAGACAGCAGGAAAGCATAGGAGAGAGTTGCAAGATGGGGAGGGGGGGCAGGAAGAGAGAATGTAATATTTTACCATTTCCAGTTGGGGAACTTTTATTTTGGAAAGTCTTTCTAGCAAAGATTCATCTGCTTTTTAAAAAAAATAGTGAAGAGCAGCATGTTTCCCTTCTTCTTGGGCTATTTTTATTTGCACAAAGTTACCAAGAATCAGCCCCATACTCATAATAAGGGAACAGGTACTCACTTCTCCTCAACCATTTGCTTTTGATATTCCTCATACTCCTCTCTGGTCATTCCTGCAGCTGCTGCTGGATCAGAAGGAGTGCTTTCTTCTTTGCTTTCTTCCCCTCCTCCTCCAAGTCCCAAATTCTTTACCTGGTTGCTCAACATACTTTTCATTAGAAAGGCCATCTTCTCAAAAAAAAAAAAAAAAAAAAAAAAAAAAAGAAAAAAGAAAAAAGAAAGGAGCTATAAGAAAACAACTACAAGAAAGCCAAACAAAAAATGTTTTCAAACACAACAGTTGCAAGCGAGAGAGTTTCTACAGCCACATCAGCTCTTCAAGGGCACAGTGCTAGTGAAACGTGAATGCCAAAACCAGTTTGTCAGCCATAATCTGGATTAAAGAAAGAACTCCTTAATATATAGAGGCAGATGGTTCAGATTACTCCAAAAAAATCGTTAGATGCAACTACCTACTTTTTCCATTAATACTTTAAGCTAATTGTGTACCAAACACACACACACAAAAATCAATTGTAGTGGGCAATAGCATTTTAACATCTTCAGTCTTGAAGTTTGCTCTCACTTTCTCAGAGATCACAACATTCCCTGGATCTGAATTTAGAACCTGCTTGACTCAGTAGCCAATAGCAAAATTCAGGCTACCGAGTGGAAAACCCTCAGATACGAGATTTGAAAACTTGAATTCTTCCTTAAGCAAAACCCCTTATTCTTTTTATCCATGAATATTTTATCCCACTGGACAGAAATATTTTGTGTGGTTTTTTTCAGCCCCTCTTCATGTGGTTGGTTTATCTTGCAGATGAATGAGGCATCACTGTGATGATTACTTTATTTCAAGAAAGTAACCCCAAAGAAAGCAAGTCAGATCTTCCTAGTGTTTTCTTTTGAGTTCCTGTCAGCTCTTCCCAGGCTGTCTCCATCTAGAACCCTGCTTTGATGCTGCATAAAACACCTGCTGTTTGTAATCCTAACTGCTGATAAAGGATGGATAAATCTGAGTCTGCGTGCCAGAAAAAAGTATGGATACCTTTTGGGTCTAGATTGTTTCTGCTGGTCCTTCTCTTTCTAACCTTTAGTCACATCATTAGCCTCACCAGCTCTACTCAGGTGAAGATTTCCAGGATCTGTTACCTAGGTCATAGACTATTTTGAAAAAGAAAATCACCTGCTAGGTTTTCCAAGTTCATGAGTTTGGGTTTTGAGCATTTATCCTACTGCACTGACTGCACATGCCTTAATGCAACATTCCGGAATTTTGATTATCTAAATGGTTCTCCCAGCACTCTCATAATTTCAGTGAGAACTGAGAGATGGGAGGATTCCAGTTTGCCTAATGCCTTAATCTATATTACAGCCTTTCTAATTAAAGCAGATCTATTACTATTAAAAAAAAAAACAAAAAACAAAAAAAACCCAAAAAAACCCAAACCAACAAAACCCCAAAAAAACCAAAACCAAAACACCACAAAAAAATCCACAAAAAATCCCCCAACACCAAACCAAAACAAAAAAACCCAAACCAAAACAACAAGGAAAAAACCACACAGGACATTCTGAAATCCTGGATTATTAGTGACTAAACAAGAAACTCTTTCTTTTTAAAACTATCACTCAAATAATGAATTCCAAGTAACAACGACTTCATCTTTAAAATTCTTCTAGCTGAAACTGCAAACACTGATTTTTCCAGTGTTTGGTCTCAAGGGTTTTCTCCAAGTGTATGGAAAGTGGTACCTGCTAAGCTTTGTGCTGTTGGTCTTTACTGAAAAGAAGCTTCCCTGACTTTTCTGTAGGCTTTGATCCCTCTAGAAATGTTTCTAACATAATTTTGTGCCCAGAAGTGATTCCTTCACAGGACAGAGGAAGGCGAGGACTGGCTTGGGGAGGGACTGCTAAGAGGTCTTGCCCTCCAGCTCTCATCCTTACAATCAGCAAAAGGCTTTCCCATGTTGATTTTGAGATCAAAGATACCAAAAAGGGCTTTAAAAGTTACTGAGCCTATTGGCACTGAAGCTGCAGAGAAACACAGCAGAGGCTGGTGACAAAAGACACAACTCACCCCACAGTAACTCTGTTCAAGGCAGCTGCTCTGTTGCGGTTTAGAAACTTACTGCTTTTTGCTGATGACAGGAATCACAGACTTCATGAAAACATACAAAACAGCTGCTAATTAAGTACTCATGTTGTCACTTCCTCTGCTTTAAAGCCAGGTCTTTTCCTTCTAGCTGAAGTGAAATCAAAATTAAAGACTCTGTTCCTGTTTTATCTGACGAAAGTGGGTGATACATAAAAGCCTGTGTTCCACACCCAAGGAACACACAGATCTCTAACCCCAGCACAGAATTCAGTCTCAAACCAGGCAAATTCCAGAGGGAGGCCAGCCCAAAAATGCCACCCAAACTCCCAATCTTTTCTAGATTCTGTGCTCCTATCAGTCACATAATGCAAAAATACTTAGGTGTTCTTGAAAGAACCAGGACTCTGTCCCCTGCTTCATCCCTCTATCAAGAGGATTTTGCCTTTTCTAGCAGCCGGACCATTAGAAAGAAGTATTTTAGGGTTTTGTCAGCTAGAATAGATTTAATTCAAGATTCCTGTCCTCCACTTGCTCAAAAACTTGCTCCTGGCTGGGGAAAAGTGAGGGAATTCAGACTCAAAATGCCATTACTCCCCAGTGTTGGGTAGAACTAAACTCAGATCTGTACGAGTTCTGACTCTGAACTGAGAGGAAAGAATGCTTTAAATACACTTGCTAGATTTCATGGACATGTACCAAATGAAAAGAAAAAGGCTTACTAAAAATATGCACCTTTATTCAAACAAGGTTATCTCTGAACTCCAAGTATCAATTTACATCAGTCAGAAAAAAATATGAAACTGTCAGCTGTTTGAATTTAAAACGTGTTTTTTAAAAGTTGACATTTTTTGCTGTTACAGTCATCACTGCTCATTGAGAAAGGTCAGATTTCCTTCCCACAGAAGTTACAAACCAGAGCAATTAATTTACAAAGCGAAAAGCGGGTCATTTAGAAACCGTACTGTGCATTTGACTTGTGAAAGATTCAGGGGTGACCACTGTTTAATAAACCCCCACCGGTACAAGCCCATTATCTTGTCATTGCCAAATATTTGCACTTATTATCCACAACTCAAATATAACTTGTTCTCCCTAATACTGTCCAACTGCATTCCGTGTCTTTTCCTCCTGGCTGTGAAATCTTCCTGGATAAGAATCAAACACATTGTCACTGCTCAAAGACACCTAGCAGGAGGCTACATTGACTCAAAAACATTCTTAGAATCCTAATTTATTGCTATCACTTCAAGAACAGACAGGACAAAATTCGAGCCGGGCATCTGGGAGTTTTCTTTTGATCCAGTGAGTTATGGAAGCTCCACGGGGAGACAGCTGTGAAATGAATCATGAAGCAAAGTTTCCAGTTTTCTGGTGTTCCACATGAGAACTTCTGTTCCCTAGCTCAGAAGTTTTCGCGTTGCGTGTGGGAGACATGTCTGATCCAGCAGCCTCCTCCTGAAGAGAAAACTGTAGGCTTCAAGTTTCCTTCTAGACATCACCCCCTTTCTAACCAAACAAACAGAAGTATGGGCTGCTCCAGCTTTAAATCAAAGGAATGGGCGGGTAAATTCACAGGAACAAAAATCCAGGCTCATTCCAATGGACGCATCAGAACTGCTCCTCCTTCTGCCAGGTATGTATCAAAATACTTTCTGCATGAGGGGTTTTGCAAAGCCTGCTGTGAAAGGAGTTCTGTTTGGATGTTGCACTGATGCAAGAAGGTCTGCAACTGAAAGGAAACACCACGGTACAATTTCAGAACCATTTAAGAAAATATATTAAGTTTCATTACAAGAGTCCGGGTTGTAATAGCTTAGACTCAAGGCACCTGGAAATACTTGCTGGTGTTGAAAGAACTGAAGAGATAAATTCCAATGGGTTATTCTGCTTTATCTGAAAAGTTGTTTATTCACTGATTATCCTGAGGCAGTAGTTCCTCTCATTAGTACAGCAAAATCTGCTCAAATTTAGAAATGAATCTATAAAGCTTGGAATATCCTCCATGCTGCAGATGTGTTAATTGGTGTGTAGCCAGTGTCATTTTCTTAGTGTAGCACAGACATTCACTTTTTGGACGCTGCACTTAAAGTAACAAAGCATATTGCATAGATTTCTCGTTTCTCCAAACTGACAGGCACGATACTGAAGTGTTCTTCATTACAGTGAATTTGGCAGCACGTGTTGCACTCCAAGGGAGCCGACTGCAGAACTGCAATAGGAGTAGTCATATTACAGATCATTTTTGCAGATTCAGACAAACAAATTAACAGTTCTAAGTGAAATATCCTGATGCATTTGTGTATATTATAGAATTTAGGAAACCACAGAGATAGTTATTCTAATTCTACATACAACTCAAGGACAAAGTTACCACAGATATGTAAACATGGCAAAATTAATTAATTTCACATTCCTAAGTTAGGCCCTCTGCTTTCTTTCTTTCCTGAAGCAAATGTTCACTTGATAAGCAGTATCAAAATTGCATGTTCAGTCTTATGCTTTTGATATCCAAACAGGAATTGACACAAAACACTGGTTCTACAGATTAACAAACATGTCTGAAGCAAGTTTGTGAAGAAATGAGTTAACATTTCATCAATATTTCATCAATAGCTGCAGTTTACAATACTCACCACGTCAAGACTTAAACCAAATCATCTGTACTTGACACATGAAAGACACAAGACAGCTTTAGAAAAGTAAAGACAAATTCACACACTAAATATATCCTTGATACAATCAGATTGGAAGATGGATAAAGCAATCACCTTTGTTGGGAAAGTTCCACAAATCTCCCCAAAAAACTGCAGACAGACTTGAAACCATGAAAAAAGAAATCAGCCCCACAATGTACTTGAAGGAACTACTTTATCACATTTTTTCTCACTGTCCAAAATCAAACTGCAAAACAGGGAGAGAAGCCTTTCTTTGCATGTTCTGTGTAATTGTTTTTTTACATCAAGAGTCAGGGTCTTAAAGGTCTGTCTTTGTGTCCACAAATTAAAAAGTGTTTAAATAAGAATTAACGAAAATATTCTTATACTGTTAAATCCAAGTGGCAAACAAATGAAATGTTTATAATAAATTTTTACCCGCCAAAAAAACCCCAAACCCCACAGAAGAACGGTTCTTTGAGGTCTGGGATTTTTTTACCTTCTTTTTATTTTCTTTTTTTTTTTTTTTTTAAACTGCTCTGTCAGGACAGTTAGCATTAAGTTTTCTGCACAAATCATCCATCTGCAATTCACACTCGGGACAAACACCAAGCCTGGGTGTTTCAACTCCTCCTCTGGAATCTTCACAAAAGCAGAGGAATTGGGAGTTTGCCTTTCAGTGTTTATGAAAAAGTCAGCTGAAAACACAGACAGGGTGCACAGTCTTACCCCATCCAGCATTTGCTCCCTGTTTTTAGCATCAACACTTTCAATGGGAACTCATTTTATTTAACAAAATTCAATAATTTATAATATTGAAGTATATCCAACACTAAAATTTCCCTCATTTACAGAAGTGTAGAATTTTCTGTGCATACACACTGCTGTTATGTACACACAAACGGAACAGGTCGTCAAAAGAACTTTTTGGCTGCTGCTTCTTGTTGGCTCCTGAAAGAAAAGGCAGAAAATAATTCAAGTCTTTTTCATTTGAAACTAGCTAACTGCTTTAAATTGTCATTTATCTGAGGATTATAAGATTCCATTCCTTATTAATAGAGACTTAGAGAAAATGTAAGTCATATCACAAAAACAGAATATATTTTTCCTAGTCACAAAGATACGGGTAGCATTACTGTACTTCCAATTTTGCATCAGACACAAAAGGAAAAAAAAAACAACCCCACATGAACAAGCAAACTGACTTTTAAAATACCCTTGAACATTTTCTGAAGCTCTCAGTATCTGATTTGCCTAAATATCAGGGAAAGAATTGACTTTAAGTGGGATTTCCTTTTACCCTCTGGCACAGATCATTAATTTTCTTAGTGGATACAGACACTGTGGACACACATCCAGGTGCTGGAATTACAAACGTTTCACAAAGAGCTGCAGGGGACCAGCTCCTTGTTTGTCTTGGAAATCATCATTCCAGCTCATGGCAAAAAGACTACCAAGCACGGAGGTTGTGTTTTTCATCAATGCAAATATAATCTCAACATTATGACATCACAAGGAGGGGGAAGAGAAGAGAAAGACCATCCTAATTAGAAGAAAAAAAAAAAGAAAAAAGAAAAATAAAAAAAAAAGAAAAAAAGAAAAAGAAAAAAGAAAAAAACCAAAAAACAGAAAAGAGAAAGACACAAGAGTCAGGGTGAACCAGGTCAGGTTCCCACTTGATACATGGCGGGTGAAGGGGGGTAGAATAAACCAAACTTCATTATGATAATTCAACATTTCCAGTGGGTTCTGGAACAGTGGTAAATTTTGCATTCTTAGAGGTTTTGAAGACCTGACCAGTTTAAATCTCCAGTGACCCTATCTGAATTCAGCGTGGACCCCGTTTGGAGCATAAGATTTAACTGGAGGCCTCCCAAGGTCTCTTCCAATTTGAATGACTGCTTGTTTTAAGATTAACACAATGGTACCATTCCAATGCCATTATCAGTCAGCAGTTCTAAACCTATTTGCCCTGCTGTCTTTAAGCCACACAAGACTTACCTATACATTACATAACCAATGAATAACACAGTTTGCACTGCCACAAATATGAAGAAATGCATTGTAGATAAGCAGGATGGAAACGGTGGCAACTCTGGACACTTTTGTTTGTCACTGGATGGCTGAAAACCAAGAAAAGAGCAAACAAGACATCCCATCAAAAGACTTAGAGAACAAGGGCTTTGCAATGTGATGTAAGAATGAGAGAAGATGGAGAGAAGCAGCAGTACTCTGAAAAAATAATCTTATTCCTCATCTCACTCTCCCCTTCCACCTTTACACTTCTCAGACAAATTCCCTGATGTTAAATTGAGGTTTACACGGGAAAGAATACATAAATAGGGTAAATTAATCAAGGACCTTCTACAGATCATAAGCTAATTCAGCTTAATTGCTACCTAGGCTAGACTAAGGTACTGCTGAATGTGAACAGAGTATTTTTTTTTTTGCATTAAGAAGCCTTAAGCAGAGCCTGCCTGAGTTTTCCCCTGATTAAAGCTCTCCCTTGTGTGCAGAAGCACCACAGAATCTCCTCTGTCTAGAGCTGTTAAGTAGCGGGAGAAACACACAAAAAAAAGCACCTAGAAAACCTAATTGCTTGACCTTGTTTCCACAGGAAATTAGACTAAAAATCATGCTCTTTGTGCAAAACTTCTCATCAAGACGCAGATCATGCAGTTAGGTCAAGGCAGCATAGTTTTAGCGAAGCAGCTTAATGAAGGATTAATTGCTCCCTAAATTACATGCTGGCTCATCCGAGCTTTTCACTAACAGCCAAAGGAAGCTGTGTTACACTCACACTTTACACTCCCAGGACATAAATTACCGTGTTGCGCTGCACTAAATGCTCTATGTCCCTCTTTACTACATGAAGGTGTTCTTTGATGTCATTGAAGTGCTGGGTTGTTTCATAGACTCCTGCAGAGCCAGGGTGCTGAGCCCCACTGATGGATCTCAGAGCATCAGTCACAGAGCTTCTGAAACGAGACAAATAACAAACCAGCTTTCAACACACACCAGCTTTTCTGCAAACAGCAGTGATTCTGGACAGCTTTTAGCTCATTAGAATTAGGCTGAAATATATAATTGCACCAAAAGGCAGCAAATTTTACTAACTTTCAATAATACCTCTCAAGAAATAATCCTTTAGTCAAACTATGCTTTTTCAAAATAGTTAATTGTGCAGACAGTTGCCATTTGTAGAGTGCCCTATCTCACAGTCCCGCTGAGAATAAGAACTAGCAAATATTCTGTTGCCAGACATCTGCTTTGCCTGCCTGACTGCTGAGGGCCATAGAACAAGAGTTCTGTCTGAGGCGCTGGCCAAGGCTTTAGGATCAGCAGAGTGTAATGCAATCTTTGAAGAAACCCAAAAGCTGTTTGAAAAATAAATAAATAAATATATAAATAAATAAATAAATAAAATCAGTCATGTAAGAAATAAAAACAAGGAAGAGGCTTTAGGGATAAGAAAAGATTTAGATACATCCTTGTTTCGTGATTACCATTTATATGAGGAACTCAATTCCCATATGCATTGTCAAAATACTTAACATTGTCTTATTGTGAATTCATTTTCCTTCTACAACAAATGAAATTAAATCCAGAAAAAGTTGAGGTTTCATAACTAATTTGGTTTGAAGTAAACTAGTCAATGAGAGAAAAAAACCTTAATCTCTAATCAATATGTTTATATAATTTTCCCCTACTGTGCTGTTTCTTTTGAGTTGCAAAGAGGATTGTTCTAGAGCTAAAATATTTATCATGTGAATAATAATCTCTTCATTATTCACAGAATAGACAATCAAAATGTATGCCTTTGGATTTCTTTTTAATTTACTGAAAACTTTCCATTTGGTCCAGATGGAAGCATACTTCAATGCTTTCATGGAGCACTCCCAACTCTCTGCAGAGTGGTCAGCAATTCTTCATTTACCTCGACTTGCAATTAGTGTTATAAGGATACATTTTAGAAGTAAATTTCTCACTGGCAGGTTTTATCTTTAATAACCACTGATAGTAATTTTGTCTTTCCACACACCTCACAGTGTTACAACACAAGTGGGACACTCACTTGGTTCTTCTCTCTCCTAACAGAACCATCTCTACATAAGGAACAGAAATCTGCACACCCACCTTCCCCCAGACTGTTCCAGACTTTGTTAAAAGCAAAACAACTTCCCTTAATAGACACGGGCTGTATCAAATTGAATTTACATTGACTTTTGCATTAATACCACCCTGCTGACAGTTTCTATTGTAGGAACATGCAAGCTTTTTCTGTAATCAGGTGATTAAGAAATCCACAATCTTGCCAAGAAAATTACTTGGCCCCTAAGTCCTTTTCCTGAGGGATGACAAGCAATGCACAGAGGGGTTGTTTATTTCTCTCTCTAAATAAAGCATTTCTTTAATCTAAGAAAAGTATTAAGATGATGTTATGCAAACTGTGAGCTGGTAAGTAGTCACTAAAAGGGCAGGCTGCCAATGTTAACAAGAAAATCTAATTTATTTGCAAGGTATAAAGATTTATCAAGAATATTAACATAAAAGCTTCTGTGGAAGAACAAGTGCAAAAATGGAAGCACTCTAATCTTCATTCTACAAAAAACTGACCTACTTAGATAAATCACAGGAGCTGCCCTTAAACTAATATTGGGGGGAGGGGGTGTGGGAGAAGCACAACTGAAGGAATTGTTTTTCTTCTTTTTTTTTTTTTAAATACAAGGTAAGTAATGTTTCAGCTGCTGCAAATGAAGGGCTAAACCAGCTTAAAGCCATTCCTGATTAAGACAGCAACAGCAAAACATCTTAAAAGAAGTATTGAGACATCCCCATCAAACACAAGCATCTTCACAAATCTATTTTAGCAGTATAGCATGTTCAAGATAAGGAGTTTACTTCATTGTTTTTAAAGGGGCTGAACTTAGCTGTTGAATTTAATTATAAAAATAATGTAATTTCAGTATAAAAAAGAGACAAATTAGGACACTTAGTAATCCTTGGGGCATGAACTGACTTTATTACAGATATTAAATATATGCAGGGAGTCTTCACTAAGGAACTGGCACAAACATCAAGTTTGTCAATACTGTCACACTGAAATAATACACAGAATTTAAACAGAAATTATAAAATTCAAAACACAGCCATAATATTTGGAAGGTGTTTACCTTATTTCCTTTACTTGTCTAATGACCTCTTCTTGGGTTTTCACAACTGTCTCTATCTCTTGCTGGGAAACCTGGTAGGGGCAGGGGGGGAAAAAGATCAACATATCTTGGAAAAAACAAATGGATACCACTGCTGCAATCAGGCTGGGCTCTGAATCACCATGTGTTTTATTTACCTGTCCCTGCTGAGCTGGAAACCCAGCTCCTCTTTTGGCAATCTCCTCTGTGACTGCAGAGACGTATTTCCTCTGCTCATCCAGAATCATGTCCAGCTGTCTGTTAAGCTGTTTGATTTCCAGATGAATTCGATTCTGCCCCTCGAAGATTTGCCTCAGTTCACGATCACTCACAGTTTCAAAAGCATCATCTGCTGCTAAGAAAAAAAAACCACAGGGGCTTTTTACACATGTGCACATTCCTCACAAGTTGTATTGGATCATTCTTGTTGCTCTGTTAACATATTCACATCCATCTGCCTTCTCGTACAACTTCACTATCCCACCATCCAAAAGACGCTGTGGCAAACGGATTATTTCTTATCAAAGAAAGGCTGAACTGTATCTCAAAAGTGCAGATCCAAATAACCTGTAGGACCTTTAGAACAGTCATAATGTATCGCTGCGCAATAAAGATGACAACCTGACATTTCATGTCTACATGCCCAAAGTACATTCCCAGTGTACTTGCAGTCACACACAGCTATTAAAATCCATGGAAGTAACACATGGCTTCCATTATATTTTTAAATAATCAGGTTCTTGTCTGCGCAGCATTAGGCAAGCATTAAAAAGCTTCTCCATGGTAAGCACATGTTCCAAGATGTGCACTAGTCCACCTGTAAAAAGTTTTCTAGGAAAAACTCTTCTGTGCAGAAATGGACCAAAAAGATATCCTTTAAATAATGAAAAAAGGCCATGCTGTCTTAATCACCACTTTACAGAGATGCATAACCTTCTGTCCCTTCTGTTGTTCATAATTCCCACCATGTTTCCAGTCATTCATTTTGTTCTCAATACAGGCACCACCAGGATAACTTTAGAAACAGGAAACAAATTACAGTAAAGATTTTTAAATAATGTAAGTAACATCAGTGGGAGCTTAGCAATATCAGCCAGAGTAGCCCTAGTTCAGAACATCCTGGAAAACAAATGTTTTCCTGGACAACTGAAAAATAGCTCAAATAACTTGCCTGGCTGTCCTTGCACATCAGGATGTTCCCTTTGAAATTCTTCCTTCTTCTTATCCAATTCTTGCTGAAAGTGTTCAAACTCTTCTTGATACTTCTCTTTATCTTTCTGAGGGATTTCTGCATCTGGTGCTGGCTTTAAAACATTATTGGAGGAAAGGGTACATGTGAGATTTTTTTGTGTTCCCCCCCACAATTGACTCTCCTGTTCAGATTTCAGATGTGAACACCTAACAAAATTACTGCAGCACATCCCTACATTTAGCTGAAGTGAAAAATCACACATTCCCATGGAGATCAAATAGAAAATTTTCCCAATAGAAAATTAAAACAAGTTTTACAAGGACAAATGCTGTTTGGCAGTACAGAATCATCCTAGAAGTAGGGGAAGTTGAAATTTGCCCACTTCCAAAAGAAAATATACTTTATAGTACTGCATGGTTTGATTTAACATGCTGAGATTTTGTTCCTTCAGTGGTGCTTCCAGAATTCTGGTCTTGAGAATATTAATAACAATATTACTAAAACATTACAATACTAATTTAATTTTTCTAAACCACATGACAGCACAGCTACATGCCAAAATTGTGAAACAGGAATGCCACGTGTGACTTAAGAGGAAATAGCAGCACCATAATCTGGTGCTGCACATACAATAACATGTACAATAAAATACTTTACTAATCATGCATAAAAATTCTTACTGCTTCCTTCCCAGGTTCAGTCAGCTGGAAGGTCAGAAATGATAGCACATCATGGTCATCTGTATTCAACAAACAAACAAAAAAACCCACCTTACAAATGCCTCTAATTCCCAAGATAACCCTCCACTTGCAAAGGATCTTCAAAAAACCAGCATCCTCACAAGAGTTTGTGTAGTGGGGAATGAAACTATACAGGGTTTTTGTCAGGAAAAAAATGAAAATTCTTTAGCTGGAGCCAGGAAAAGTCCAAAGCATGTCAGTAATTTGGGACTGCAAGAGGGCTAATTACACCATCATGGTTAAAAATTGGTATAATGCATCAACACTAGTAGTAAAAACCCAACCACCCAACCAACCTTTCTTGCAAGCCTTGCAAGTCCCCACAGCGTTTGCCATAATTTTTAACAGTTTCTACCTGCAAGTCCCCCTGTGGCTGCAGATATTCCAAAATACCCTTGTGATGGCAACACCATATCTTCTACTTTGGCACAAAATTCATAGTCCTCTTTATCCGGAGTAAAGCCATTATTAATTAATACCTAAAAGGACAAAACACTTATGATTTTCACCACATTTGTGTTAATTGTTTTGTCAGTTTGCAGCAATGCTCACAAAATACAACTTTTTTGGGAAACTCGGTAGCTCATACTGGAAACCAAAAACTATTTCTTTTCTGAAAGAGACAATTTACCAATATTTTACATAAGCATTCTATTTGCAAAAGTCCACATCCTAAGGTTCTGGGCAACACAGAACTGATCTACACCAGTCATGCCTCGCAGTTCTGATTCAAAGCTTAAGGAGATTCTGCACATGCATCCCTGGAGAAAGAGAGAACTGTTATGCTTAGCAGCAACATCTGGGACAGAGGAGTTCCTAGAGGAAGCATCATGGCTCAGGTGAGAACAGAGCAGCCTTGGAGGCTGAAGCTTAACTTTCATTCAAGTGACAGGCAGCTCTTCCCATTACAACACAGGACAAGGTCTGCTCTCTTCCAGGTGCAGTCATGTTTACTTTTACAGAAACTTCTGCTACACAATGACAGCCCTTAATGGCTGTTACCTGTGAATATATGAACAGCGCCTTTCCAGAAGGGATCAGACGCCAAAACAAACACACGCTCTGCAGCTTTCACAACCCAGCACCACATTAGTAGTTTTCTCTCCTTACCCAGAAGGAATTCACAATCAGCTAGTATTTAGAGAAGCCTTAAAGGCCCCCGTACACCAATGGGGGAAAGCCCTGCTATTCTTTGGAGGTGAGAAGCCTCCAGTAGAAAATTTAAATCTGCTGTTGAATAGTTGTAGGTTTTTAGCCACATTTCAAGAATCTCTGGTTCAAATATCAGCTACAAAACCCTCTGCAACTCTCAGGTTAGCTTCAGAAATACCAAGCTCAGGAGCAGCTCGATCACCTGTAGCTTAAAGAGACCCTGACTTTGGGACACCTCTCCAGGGAGGTCCAAAGCAACAGAAGGGTTTGAGCACATCACGAGTGTGTCTGCACAACTGCCTCCTAAGTCACATGAGAAAAATCAGCAATATCTGCATTCTAATCTAACCAAAAGAGCCTGTGCAGCATTTAAACAGAGCACCTCCTTCCAACCTCTGCTGCCAAGCTCCACATTTCCAACACTGGAACTGACATATTTGTTGCAGCTCTGTGAAAACCCAGTCTCACATTGAAGAAGCTGAGAAAAACAAGTAATTCTGTTATTTCAGACTTACAGTCAGTGTTTTTTGGTAGTAGGTGATCTTGACTCGCACAGGATAGGGCTTGTTCCGAAAGTCCCTCTGACAGGATGCCAGTGCTTGCGTGGATCCATCGCTGTACAAAAAGAGAACACCAGTAAAACTCTGTGTTATGATCAATCAGCTGGGACAAAAAAGCGTGACTCCCACTGAACAACCTCAACTCGTTCTTTCAAGCTGCAAGCTTTTCCAGGCTGTTCTGTAATTGCACGGAGCTTTCTGCAGGGATCTCCAGTACTGCATGCTGTACACAGGACACAATGCAGAGGGAAAGAGGGAATGCAGCAATGGGGAAATCTGTTTTCCCCAGATACATTCAAAGATACAATTTTCAGATATATTCCTGCACCCGGGAACCTAGATGGAAATAAGCTGTAGTGACTGCACCAACTGAGCTAGACACCTCTCCTCTCCAAAATCCAAAATGCTGTCCATTGTGCTGCTGATAAAAGATTAGAAATCAAAAGTAATACAACGAATTTAACAGCAATTTGCTTTCAGTTAGTCACTTCTGCCAATTATCAGCTGTGTGTGGAGGACCCCCATAAGCAACAGTCTGTACTGTACCTGTACCCATCTGAGTTCATCCATCCCAAAGGGCATATGCCAATAAAATATCCATCAGTTGCCAATTTCTCTGCTGTTACTGCCAAAGCAGTGTTTTAACAAATAAAACCCCTCAAATGTAAAGGAAACAACAAAGTTTCATAGGAAAGAAGCCTTTATAATGCTTCTCAAAGTGTTTAATGGAATATTTCATCATTCAAAAGCAAGCATTCAGCAACAACACCAAAAATAAACTTACTTCTGATGGTCATACAGCAGCTTTCCATTGTTGCCTACAACAATCACTCCAGGATTGTTTTTCTAGGAAAAGAAATGGCACACAAATGGATTAGTTTAATTTGAATATCAGCAACATAGCTGAAAGCCTTCTGCTAAAATCAGTGTAAAATGTCTAAAAGCAAGCCAAAGTTGTGCAGGGAAAGCAAAAGCACCGAAGCAGACCTACTATGCATTGTTTAAGTTTCAGGATCATTCTGGACTGGAAACTGAGAACTGAAAACAGTAACCGTCATCCTCATCTGCTACAAAATCTTTGCTGCTGAGCTGCCCAAAGCAGATTTCTTCCAAGAAAAAGGGCATCTCTGAAGACACTCATGGAAATGGGTGTTTCCAGTGTAAGGGAAACTTGACTATTTTATTTTATCCCTTTGAAGTGAAAGAGGGAAAGAGTAAGCAAACACCGTCCTAGTTTCTTCCTCAACAGGCAGGAAATTAATTTGTCATCTTTGCTGCAAGAGTTTCCTTCCAACCAACCTTCCCATCATTGTCAAATGAATCAAAGAAAATTCCAACACCATTCCATTTATCAGCTGCCCCGAAAACAGGACCTTCCAAGCCTTTCTCTTCTGTAAACCAGATAGCCTGTGAAGAAAGCAAAAAGCCGTAAGTCAAGATTCACTTTTAAAGCACATTTGTTTTTCTCAGTTAGATGAAACTGCTCCTACCAATCCATCAGCTCCAATGCGGCCTCTTCCTGTAACTCGAAAGGTCACTTCCACTTCCCAGTATTCAAAGATTGATTTGTTTTTTGTCCACACTGAGCCCTTCTGGCTTTTCAAGGAGGTTGTTATACGGATCTGGTCTGCACTTGGGATGGCATCTAGAAAGAAAACAAGATATTCTAACATTCTGTTTAGCAGTATAAAAGAACAATAGGCATACATTCAGAGAAATTCATTTGCTTGCATTAAATAACATTACTTTTAGGGATTATTTTCTTGAAAAAGAGGGGGGAAAAACTCATCTACAGACAGTTGTCTTCGTGTCACTTGTATCATAATGTCAAGTAAAAAAAGATACATTTAAGAATTAAGCAGTAGCAACTAAATTAAAGTCTGAGAAAAACTAAAACCACCGAAGTTACTGCACAGAAACTATGAGAAGATGGAACTGTAAATGTCAACACCTTTCACAAGGGGGGACACTCAGGAAGGGCAACAAGCCTTTCGGAGCACACCGCAACCCTTAGCTCAGAGCGCACAGAAACAAACGTTGTTCAACCAAGTCCTATCGGCCAAGGCACACTTGGCACTTCGAGCTTTAAGACGACGAAACCCAGCAGTTTGTGTGGCAGCACGGCCCGGGCCGACCTCGAGCGCGGCAGCAGTGACACATCAGCACTTCCCGGCAGCGCCACGAGTCCCCTCCGCAGGGCCGCAGCCGCCACACCAGGAGGCCGCAGGTGCCTTCGCCCCGCAGCATCTCCTCTGCGCCGCTGGTGCCACGTGGAGCCCGAGAGCACGGCCGGCACCACGGCCAGCTTCGCCCGCGCCTTCTCCCCGAGACCCCGCGTCCCCCGACCGGACACTGCGGCCTCCACCTCAGGAACGCCACTGGCCCGGCCCCGTCACCCCCGCCCGGCACTTACTGCCCGTGTGCACCCAGAACGGCACCGTGCCGTCCGCCTGCACCAGGTGCGGCCCCTTGAAGCTGTACTTGTACTCGAAGCGCCGATGCGGCGCAGCCGCCGCGCCCTCCGTGGCCTGCGCACCGGAGAGCACCGGGCGGCCGAGGGCGAGCAGGAGCACCAGCGGGGCGAGCGGCGCCGCCATCTTGGCCGAGCTGCGGGGCAATGCACAGGGCCAGCGGGGCGGCCCCTGATTGGACGAGCGCAGGGGCGGGCGCGTGAGGGGCGGGGAGAGAGGCGGGACCGCGGTGAGCGGGCGGGAACCGGGCCGGGCTGAGGGCGGGAAGCGGGCGGGAACCGGGCCGGGCTGAGGGCGGGAAGCGGGCCGGGAAGCGGGCCGGGAACCGGGCCGGGCTGAGGGCGGGGAGCGGGGCGGGAACCGGGCCGGGCTGAGGGCGGGAGGGGGGGAAACTTGGCAAGCAAAATGTTTCTGAGATAAATTTTAGAATTTCTACATAAATATATTGAGTATTCTTGACCAGTTAACACTTGTTTCTATAGAGACAGAAGTGCTTGAAGTTTTGTTTTGCATAGTGTCTTCCATCCAACAATATCCTAAACCATCCCTGATTTATGAATCTATTTTGCTTTTTTAGAGCATATATGTGGGAGATGTCAAGTGAATTGGGAGCCACTTCTTGGCAGCTTTCTAGACACAGAAAATTCATCTGTTTTTCAGTTCTTTAAAGATCTAGAAAGTAATTTTTGAGGTAAAATTCTGGAATTACTTCAGGAGGATAAAATGGTGTGTGCATCAGAGGTCCAAACAGCAGCATGAGGCCCTCTCCTGTCTGCTTCCTCCATTTGTCAGTAACCTCTGAATTCATGCCTATGAAATACCAGAACCATGCTTAAGGAGACTAGAAACCCAAAAGCACAAGCCTTGAAATAATTCCCTCTTAACCACTCACCCACACATGTGAAAGCAGGCTGAAATTTTGACACTTGCAAAGGCATTGGCATAGACGCTGTCCTAGCAATTGTGCATGGAGGATTTGTAAAACCTCCTTTGAAAATGGAAACTCCTTTAAAAGTCTTCTTCCCAGGCACAGAAAGCTGCCCTCCAGTCCACTGTGACATGCAGGAAAACATCCAGAGACTCCCAAAATTATATATATTAGCAGTTTAGACTCTTCAAGGTAAGTCTCTTCAAATTGTTTTGCTACATGAGCTCACTAGAAGAAACAAAAAATGTTTCCTATTTGTAAGAACTTCTTGAATTCTGTCCTGAAAATTACATTTGAATTCAAACCCGGTAACAGGGAAATGAAGGCTCAGCAAAGAGAACAGAAAATAGCCCACTGGCCTGAAACACAATTGGATTGGCTGAGACTGCCTGCACTGGCAAGTTGATAATCTGTATAATCATAATTCTGTACAATCATAATAAATTAAATTCCTTCATTGTCTCAAATTCTGCCTGGAAGTAGTTAGTATAATTTCTCTATCATTATTCTTATAAAAATGCCTTGATATTTCCCATAGGTCTCATCAGGGAAGTCAAAAGCTCTGTGAACACACAGTAACTACAAATCTCTCCTTCAGCCTCCAGAGCTCTGAGCATTTGGACACATTAACAAGACCACACTGGAAAGGGCAGAGGAGAAAAAAGGAAAACAAATGAGGCTCCAGTGAGTGAACTGCTAAAAAGTGTGGGGAGAACCACTGCTTATGCTAATAAACTTTTGAGGTATCTTGTGTTGAACTTGAGAATTTTGAGCAGAAATGCAAGAAGACCTGTCTGGTCTCCTCCCATCTCAGTGATCAATCCATGATTTTTATAAATGTCCCTGAAAGCAAGCCTTTGCACACAGGCAAAATTATTTTCTGTGTCACAATAGATGGAAATGCTGAAACAGACAGTGGTGGTTTTTTTGTTTTGTTTTGGTTTTTTGGGGTGTTTTTTTTTTTTTTTTTGTTTTTTTTTTTCATTGGCTGTGCTTTAATATATGTGCAGTTAATTAAATGCTGTGTGGAAATCACAGAGGATTTTACTTTTGGTTTTTCCTGAGACCATGCCTTAGCATTTGAGCTTAGCACAGCTTTATAAAGCCACTCATTGAAGCCAAAGACTCACTGTCCTTGAGTTGCCCCGGGAAACAATGGATAGGAAAAGCACTAGGCATCTTGGAGAGCATTACCTTTTCTCGTTATTTCTGTTTATCAAATCAGTGAAGAGAAGGTGGGCTTTCAGAAATTTTAAGCCATTCTTCATCAATCCAACCCGATTTAATCTCTACTCCAAGATATGTGGAAGTAACAAATTTTCTTTTTAGAATGATAAAATTATTAAGATTGGAAAAGACCTCTAAGATCATCAATCCAGCCTTTTAAAAAGCCTCTTTTTTTTTCTTTGACAGAAGAATTTCTTAAGATGTACCACAATTTAAAAAAGACAATTAATATATTGAGCTCTGTTTTTCTGTGCTTCATCTCCCTGTCACAGCCTTGCTGATTCTCCCTTGCTCCTCCTCCTAGGCCAGCAATCTGTGTGTGAAAGTGTATTATTTAATTTCAATTACAATGTTAATTACAGAAGACAAGTGGTTACTGAATCTTGCACCGTAATTAATCAACCTGATATTTACTTACTCCGTTGTTCACAGCGCATTAAGCTGGGTCTGGACAAGCAGGGCAAGGAAAGTGAGTGACAGAAGCATTATCATGGCACACTGCCTCCCATTGGGAAAGTTCATCTTCCTTCTGAAAGAGACGCCTTCAGGGATCATGGAATTTGAATTCCCTGTGAATTTGGTGTCATCTTAGCTTGACCAGCCCTGGAAGAACATATTAACCTCCTCTTGTGATTTTCAAAAAACCATTCTAATTTAGCAAGTAATTAAGGGTCACATGTAGGATAAAGAGCTAGATAAGCTTGGATTACGCACAGGAAGCTTTGTTTCCAAGGCAACCCGAGCAGAGGGGGTGTTAATGCTGAGGTCAGGCACTTAATGAACTGGGAATGGTTTCTGGCTGCAAAATGTATTCGAATTGGGCGAGGCGAACTAACAACTGCCTTACCATTTGATGATTTGATGAGAGAAAAGAAATGCCTAACAGGGCTACTTATCAGACAGATACTGAGGAAAGAGCTTACAGGCGGTGCCACCGTTCTGCTGAGCGAGGTCAGGAAAAGTCCAAAACAATGACGCTTGACAAGCCCGAAATACCTCAGTCAGCACTGAAGGATTTCGTGACTTCCCAGTGTGAAGGTGTCGCTGTTTGCGTCAGCTGCCGCTGCTGACACGCTCACCTTGCGCTGTGTGCTCCTTTCCTCCCGAGGTTAGTCCTGCCCGGAGGTTGCTGCCTGTGGAATCGCCCTGGGGGATTTAGCATACTGAACAGCAAGACAGCTCTTCCTAGAGCTCCGGACGCAATCCACTCCTGGGACTTTAGACTCTGGGAGTTAATCCCCCGGGGCATTTGACAGGGCAAATCTCACACACAAATGCCATGCACATGGATAAAATGGTCAAACAGCTCATCTGTAGCAAAATAGATGGATTTAGTAAAACACATTAACGTTTTCAAAATGGATTCTTGCATTGTTTTGTTCTGTATGCCGTAAGGAACAGTTGGGAATGAAATTGCTGTGCTTGAAGAATATTAGAGAGTACAGAAATTGGAGATGATCCATTACATACCTGCCGCTTTCTCAGTTCACTTGGACCATAGCTCTGTGACAGAAAGAATTGCACAGGCATTTTTCAAAGCTTTCTTCAAAACAAACCAGCATTCTCTGCTTTTTGGGACAATCACAGGATATTCCGTAAGGCTGGGGTGTTCTTGTGGCAGAAACACAGGCACCTCTAATTTTATGCTTTTTCAAAATATGTGGATGTATAAATCAGGACAATTTTAGAAGCCAGCTGGTCCCTCTTTTTCGTCTGTGTAGCCTTGGAATAAAAGCAGGTGATTTTACATTAGGACACCTGTTTGCACAGTGGAAATTTAAACACTCTGCTGTCTCAAACAGAAACTGCAGGACTTGCAGTTAAGGGTAACTGTACTGAAGGTGAGCTGGCAAAACCGAAGCCACTCACAATATTCAAAAACAAACCAACACACAAAAAAGCCACCAACCAAAAAAACCCCAAACCAAGCTAACAAACAAACATCCAGAAGGGAATTTACCTTCTTTGCTCACAGGTAGCTAGGAAAAAAAAAAATTAATAGCCTTAAATAAGTTAAAGGTTTCAACAGTGGCAAGGAGAATCCATGCAAAATATTAGGGGATATTTTGCTTTTCTTCCAACTGCCAAATACCTGGCGAGAGGGCCAACAAGGCTGTAGCCTCTCTACACAAGATTTTTGAGGATGCCATCACAGGTTTTTTGGTTTATTTTTTTGAGACACAATTTGATAATTATTCCTGGATCAAGGCTAAATCTTACAAATAATAGCAGGGCATAAATTAAAGGGCATCGTGCCTTCCACAGCCCACTTCATAAAAAAGGTAGATTTCAAAAGGATGCATCAATTAGGTGACTAAATCCACTAAAGGAACTGCAAAGAGCTTAACATGCTTGGGAAAATCAAATGCCTTAATCCAACTTTAGCCCACAGAAGTTTCAAGGTGGCAATTACTGGTTTGATAGTGACCAGAGTCGGGCCAATCAAGGTGCACCATCTTCACTTTCCTCTTCAGTGACAGACCCCCTTCTAACATGTCCTTCTGTGGTGCTGGATGGCTCTTTTTATTTGAATTTTATTAAAATGAACAATTGGGCCATTCATGTTTATCTCACACAGGGATGAGCTGAACAGATTGAAAACCATCTAAACCTCTTTGAACATTAGGAGTTGTCCAATTTAGAATCTCTTTAATAGAATGACCCAGAAATGAGCCACAAAAACCATGGGAGCATCCCTGCCTTTGAACTTTGGCTTCTGGAAGGCAGGCTCTGGACGAGCTGCTCATGTGATTCTCAGTACAGCTTGAACCATCCCGTTTCTCACGGCTGCCTTTCGTCTGGTTGTGTGACAAGTCCCCGTCACTTGTCAGATGTCTCCGCCAGACTCTGAGCCTCACCTCTGCCAGACTTTTGTTATCTCCCTTGTTTTATCTCCCCTCCCTACCTTTGCTGATTTCTTTCCCCAGCACATTTCTCTGCTGACTCTAGGTCTTCCCTCAGCTCTGCCCAAGTTTCCATGTCCTTATTGTTTCTCTAAAGCCCTATATGTCCCAGTCTTAGTGGGGAGGGCAATATAGGTCATGATCCCTAATGCATCCCTTGATAAACAGAGACCTATCCAGACAATTTCATTTCCAGTGCAAGCACATCACTGCCACTTTTCTCTATTTCTGTTTGTGAGCAGGAAGGAGTTGTCAAAGGGTTTGGTAACCAAAGGAATAAGAATGGGGAAGTCCCTTTCAATTGAGTTTTACTGAAAAGAGCTCTTGGAATTACCACAAAGAAACCTGTGGAACTCAGGGGAAAATAGACACACACGCTGACACACCCACACCAAATTCTTTGCTGTCATCCCTTGTGTTTTTTGCATCCAAACTAAATTTGTAAACCAATTAAACCTTACCCCATGTGAATTCTTACTGCACTAACATTTCTAGAATGACCAAAATTGAGAAAAAGCCATTTTCAGACTATGGGACAAAGCAGCAGGAAACAGGACAGGGAAAGGCAAGGGAGGGTTTTCACTTCCCAGCCTCTCCTCTGCTTGCTTGTTTGCTTGCTTGCTCCAGCTTTATTATGTCAGCAATTGATGGATACGCTGCCATCTGCCACCTCTCCTGCAGGGATAGCTGCCAAATTCCCTCTGAGATCAAAGATGAGGTTTATTTCCCCCTGATGGTAAGAGCAACAGATAAGATGGTCTGAAAATGCAATCAGGTCCCACCAGAAACAAACCAAAAATGCTCTACTCTAGCAAAGACAATGCGAATTACAAAGGTGATTTGGCACATGGCACTCCAGGAGCTTTGCAACCACTGAATTGCTCTCTGCCTCTGCAGGAAAAAGCATGGTTTACCAGTTTTGCATCTTTCTTGGCTGTTTTATAGCTGGATGGCTATGGGCACCCGTTTGGAGGAACTGGTTGTATCTTTGTTCTCTAGGAAATTTCTTTCTAGCAGCCAGCAAGAGATCCCTTGTTTTCCTGACAACCAAAAGAAAATAAGTGACCACGCATTAAAATGAAAAGAATCCAGTTTAGAATGTGAATAGAGCTACAAGTTACCAAGCATAAACACAAACCAAAGAAACTCGTTGTTTGTATACTGATTGAGTTTTCTATACACAGGTAAAAAAAACGAAGGGAGGAAAGGAGAAGCCCTGCCACTTTATTGTTCATCTACATAAATAGATAATCAAAATTGTCTTGCTGAAAAGTTCCTTGTCTTCTTGAGCTCACTGGAGGAGTTTCCACTTTCCTCTTCTCGTCCAATAGGAAACTGCTAAGCTGCTGGATCTGAAGAATTTCCAGAGTTGACTGTTGGTCCTGAGCCAGTGCCAGAGATTCTGAACCTGTCATCATAGGGCAGCCTCTTCCTGGAGCCGTAAGAGTGTTGCTTACTCGGACAAACAGCCTGAAAAAGCATCCTGTGCTTCCATGTGTGCCTAGATTAGATATAAAAAAACCCCCTCAGAAACAGCAGAAGATTGTGTTTAACACAGGGGTTTGCAGTGTCGTCTTCAAAAACTCACAGAATTATTGTTTCTGTCTTGCCAGGCAACACCAGCAATAGAGCAAGGCCTTTTTGTACTCTCCTTTAGCACTCAGAATACTCTCAGTAGCTGGGAACTACAGAATTGGTCTTGAAAACCAGGAGCTGGTATCGACCCACCTACAGAATACAAGGAAAATACAAAGTATTTAATGTTATGTTAACCCTTTTTGAGGAAATGCATTTGCATATGGCAAAGGCAGAACCTCTGGCTCCATCTGTAGTGACAGATTTAATACTCTGATGGCAGCACGTTAAATTAAAAAAAAAAAAAAGAGAGAATGCCAAGGACGCTAGCCATAGTGTGGGCATTCATTTAGTGCTGGAACTGTCCCTTTCTCTCTCAAAACTCAAACCCTCATAGCTATTTAGGTTTGGGTTTTGAGGATGGTTGGTTTTGGTTTTTATGGTGTGCTTTTTTTTTTTCCCCCTAAGCCCTCATTAACTCCACTCACGCTGTCTTACTCTGTTTGCCAGTGCTTAAGTAGTGCTTTTTTTAAAAAGCAACCAATTAGCACCTCATCAGCTTCAATTAGAGGAGACAAAAGCAGTGTAAAGATAACTCAATGAGAGGGGGTGGCACAACATCATGTAATCACTTAAGACAGCGGTGAGCATTCACTGTGCTGGCTCTGCCGGGCTGGGTCTATTCACCTTTTTTTTTTTTTTGCTTCTTTCTGGATGCATTTAAGACTTTTTTTTTTTTCTTTTTTTTTTTTTCCCTTTTTTTTTTTTTTTCTGGGAAGCCAGGCCTCCCAGGAGTCTCAGAGTCTGTCATTCAGGGCTACCTGTTTACAGCTCAGCTACCAGAAGGACCTAAACAATCCTATATTGTACGCCCAGTGCTTCCTTAAACTTAGGCCTCTACAAAGGCATGTTTTCAGAAGCTGGGCAGAGTAAGTTAAAGGCTGGCTTTATACTCATTAAGTGTTCTGCTTGTACTGTCTTCTAATTACATGGCAGGGCAACAATGTCTTTTTTTTTGTCAATGGCGTTCTTTGGAGCAGTTAATTTGGTGCCTGTACTAAATGCCCCCAAACATTAATTAGTGTGGAAGGAACCCTAATTTCCTCGGCGGCTTTCCTCTCCATTTACTTCCCTTGTTTTCACATAGGCTTGGATGAGCCTCTATAATGAAATTACCTCATTAATGCCTTTATTCTTTCAAAGTAATTCATTCAAGATCTACCATTTAGTTTTAATTTGATGCTGTCAAAAGCAAAAGGTGCATTCATGTCTTTGATTAGTGCATTTTTTTCCTCTTTAGAGAGTGGACAGATTTAAATTATTAAGATGGCAAGTAGTGAGTTATAATTGGATACAAGCAGCACTTCAGTGAATATTAAATGCTTTCAAAGCCTGGCCTATCTGCGCTGCTGACTATTAACTGTGTCCAGTGAGTTCTTCTGTGGGCTTTGAATTAACGGCACATTAGCTACTCTGAAGCAAATGAAGTTTAATTTTGTTTATAAAAAACGTTGCAGTTGCATTTATCAACATGACATTTCCTTGTAGCAGAGCTCACTTTGCCCCATTATCCTACCCTGACCTCATTGCTTGGTTAGTCCAGATCACACGGGAGCTCATCCTGTGCTCAGTCTTACAAGGTCTGTCTGGAGACCTACCTGGGTATGGCTTGGAGGATAAGACATGGGGAACTCTAAATATTGTCACCTTAGCTGCATTTAACCACCCTGATAATTTGCTTACAGAGTAGAGGGGCACAGAGTGATTAATGGGGAATGCACAGGCATGGACTGAGCAGGGAGGACTTAACACCAAATCTTTGATCTTTTAATGTCTCTATCCTTCCTCTTTCCATTCACGACTCACGTCACAAACTACCTGAGATGCATCAGAGAAACAAAGATGGCAGAAGACTTCTGCAAGCTGCTTGGCATGTGCAATTTAGGACTAACTACTTAGACTTTATTGGGTGGCTGCAGTACTCCCAGTCGTCAAAGATTAGTCACATACTTGGGCCAGGACCTCTGCAGGGCCCTGTGCTCCCAGGGCCTTTCAGTTTGGAATATCTCCACGGATGGAGACCCCTCAACCTCTCTGGGTACCTGTTGCAGTAGTTACCGGACTCCAGATGTTTTCCTTCAGCAATAGGCAGGAAAATATTATATATTCAATGCAAGCATAAACTGTAATAGGATAACTTGAATTTATAATATTTTATAAATAACATATATTATAACTTTATATTGTATTATATTTATTGAAATATAGGATATATTTAGTGCCTATTACATAGGATATGTGTAATAGATAGATATTATACATCTATTATTTCTGCAATCACAAGGCACACACAGAGCTGTCCTGTTTATATTTAGAATCTTTCCCACCTGTGCTGTAAAAGCATCTTGGGTTTGGATTAATTTCTCCACTCAGCAAGAGCAGGAGCAAACCTTTGTATTTATTTGTTCCACGGTGGAGCAAGGTCAGGGGAATTTCGAAGTAATTTCTGAAAGCATGGCTTTCACCATAAGCTGTGTCTCACTGCCCTCTCATGGCTAGATTATCCATGGATATCCCACTCTCATTTGCCTTAGGTTCTTGCCCGAATGTTCCGGCCAGCATCGTCTCTAGGAATTCCTGCCCCTCTCGGCACAGCCAAACACCACAACTCCGTCATCCCAAAGGACCTCTGGCGTTTGCCTCTTCACCCCCGGCCTTTTCCAGCAGACACAGGTGGCACCGGGCTGTCCACAATGTCATTCTCTAGGCAGTTAGTCCCAGCAGTAGGGAAGAGAGTTTGCAGCCCCGGCCCCCGCGCCTCTCGCCGCCCGCGAAGGGCGGCTGCCTGCTCCTGCTGCCTGCTCCTGCTGCCTCCTCCTGCTGCCTCCTCCTGCTGCCTGCTCCTGCTGCCTGCTCCTGCTGCCTGCTCCTGCTGCCTCCTCCTGCTGCCTCCTCCTGCTGCCTGCTCCTGCTGCCTGCTCCTGCTGCCTCCTCCTGCTGCCTCCTCCTGCTGCCTGCTCCTGCTGCCTCCTCCTGCTGCCTCCTCCTGCTGCCTCCTCCTGCTGCCTCCTCCTGCTGCCTGCTCCTGCTGCCTCCTCCTGCTGCCTGCTCCTGCTGCCTCCTCCTGCTGCCTGCTCCTGCTGCCTGCTCCTGCTGCCTGCTCCTGCTGCCTCCTCCTGCTGCCTCCTCCTGCTGCCTCCTCCTGCTGCCTCCTCCTGCTGCCTGCTCCTGCTGCCTCCTCCTGCTGCCTCCTCCTGCTGCCTGCTCCTGCTGCCTCCTCCTGCTGCCTCCTCCTGCTGCCTGCTCCTGCTGCCTCCTCCTGCTGCCTCCTCCTGCTGCCTCCTCCTGCTGCCTGCTCCTGCTGCCTGCTCCTGCTGCCTCCTCCTGCTGCCTCCTCCTGCTGCCTGCTCCTGCTGCCTGCTCCTGCTGCCTGCTCCTGCTGCCTCCTCCTGCTGCCTGCTCCTGCTGCCTCCTCCTGCTGCCTGCTCCTGCTGCCTCCTCCTGCTGCCTCCTCCTGCTGCCTGCTCCTGCTGCCTCCTCCTGCTGCCTGCTCCTGCTGCCTGCTCCTGCTGCCTCCTCCTGCTGCCTGCTCCGCCGCCTGTGACAGGGGCAGGCGACAGTGCCAGTGGGTCACACCAGTGCCGAGGAACCTCAGAGTTGTTTGCAGGGAGCAACCAGCCAAGCAAGGATGCTTTTCCACTGAAAGGGGACAACCAGGGACAAGAACTAAAGAGGCTGGGGCAGCACAGCCCCCAAACCTGCCCAGTCTCCAGCTGCCACACGGGACCCAAATCCACACCCAGAACAGCCTGGAGGGAAGCCCAGCTGCTCATCTCCAGCCGTGCCCAAGCATCCAGCGCCAGTGTCTGTCAGCCCCTTCTCCTCTCTGTCCTGAACTGCTGGCGCCTGAGCTGTGTTGGCACCATTGTATTGCCAATATCAGATATTGCCAATATCAGATTTCTCTGCCCATCCAACGCCAGTTAGGTGTGTTACTTTCTCCCATTCTCCCAACAGAGACCTCCTCATTCCACATCCCAATTCAGGGAACAGCAGCTTAGCCCTGGGCTGGAAAACAAAAGACAACAAACATTCAAAAAAAACATCACTGTCTTGAGGCTGTCCTGGCCTGGGAGAAAGCGCTTCCCACCACCCTCTTGGCCTTTTCCCAGTCCAAGTAACTGAGGAAATGCACAGTCAACCCCAGAGGAGACAGGCTGGAATGTTGTCTGCACACCAAACACACAGCCCCAAGCACCAGCTCTGGATTGCACTTCACAGCCTCAGTCAACGCCACGTGGGAAAGCCAGGTGACTTTCCCTTCACTGAGAGCCAAAAAACAACAGCAAGAGCTGTCTGTGGACATCACTGAACAAGATCATCCGTCATATCTCACCCTGCTGTAGGAAAGTACTGCAAGCCTTGGGTCTGTGGTTTAAAAGCTACTTTTAGATCAGCAAAAAGGTCTCTGGCTGGGACAAGTTACTGAATTTACTGGCGGATTCCAAAATCTGTTTCCAGGTGCATAAAAACCCAAAGGAAAAGCTGAGCACACAGGAGCTGAAGGTGCTTTGGGCACAGGTTCCCTGAACTGCAGCAAAATAGTCCCAAGTCTGCACTTAAGCTACACCCCCTGCACCTTGTGTTCTCCAGACCAGTCACCCTACCTGAGAAGGCCAGGGAGAAGGGAGGGGGCAAGAGAGCCCTTCTGGGAGTGAGCAGTGACGCTGTCAGTGCCTGCAGCCCTCACTTCAATTTGTGCCACTCAGTGGGTGGTT
Organism: Passer domesticus; assembly: GCF_036417665.1. Lineage (NCBI taxonomy): Eukaryota > Metazoa > Chordata > Aves > Passeriformes > Passeridae > Passer > Passer domesticus. The sequence continues at coordinate 662,235 of NC_087512.1, forward strand.
CCTGATGTGGCACTTGGGGACGGGGTTGGCCTTGGCAGTGCTGGGGCAGCAGCTGGACCCACCGGTCTCCAAGGGCATTCCCAACCTCAGGGATTCCATGGGACACTTCATGACTGTCCCGGCTGCACAGGCAGGCACAGGAAGCTGTTACACACAGATTATATTGCCATGAGCCAGAGCACTCCAGGTCATCCTTGAGAGAGTGCAGAGAGCAGGAAAAAAACACAGCGCTGATCTTGCACCGTGCTTTCCCAGTGGGGCATGAGCACCATTTCATCCTAAACCCTGGGAGCTCCAAGGAAAAGAACTACTGGGCTGGCACAGAAGATGCCCCAGAACCACAGCTCAGCAGGCTTCTTGGGAATCTGAATGATCTTATTAGCTCAGAAGCTGCATGTCCCTAAAGAGATCCCTTGGGAACATGAAGCTTCCCACTGGCATTTTTCCCTCCAATGTACATATTCAGTGCATTGATAGTGTTTAAATCAGAATGAAGTGACTTGGTGACAGCACAGCACTAGATCAGGGACACTGGGAGACCCACCAGACAACATTCACCATGGACTCTCCATTCCCATTTCTACAGCTGCAGCATCCTCATTTCTCACAGTTGTGTTTCAAGGTCTCCCCTCAGGATCAGGAAAAGGATCTCACTAGTCCCAGTAGCAAATACCCAAGGCAATTTTTACTCCCTGCAAACAGCAGGAATGACCAAGAGCAGTTGCCGTCATAGGAAAAGCAGGGTATGGTGATGATCAAGCACCTTGCCCTGTGAAGGCTTCCGTTCCTACCACTACCCCGGAGCAGCTCTGCCCCAGTCCCCCCCACCTGCTCCAAAACGGCTCCGGGGTTCAGCTCCAGCTCTTTGGACTTGTCGATCCCTACTGCTCTGACACGCAGCACCGACAGCACAGGAGGTACAACCAGGGGCACACCAGGTCCTGCAGCACAGCTTCTTGTGTTTCAGGGCCTCTGATTTTTGGTAGAGATTCACTGGAATTTATTCATAAATTTATTTTGAAATATGCCCGCTATATCTAATTTAACATATACAGGAATATAAGAAACTCTGAGGAGACATCCAGAGGTTTTGAAAGCAATGCTATACCGTTTTCATTTAGGAAAGAGCCAAGCTGTGCCCCGAAACCATAGGAGCAGCGGCAGGGAATGGAAAGGGCCCTCGGGCACCTCGTGCCGCCGCCTGGCGGGCAGGGAGCGGCACTGCTCTGCCCTGAGCACCTCAGCACGCTGAGACTTCTCCTCCGTGTGGCCTAAGGGGCCATCTCCTGCACATCCCTGCCTCCCAAGAAGCTACTCAAAAGGCCCTCCCAGCACCTCGCTTCCATCCCCTCAGCGTGGCACAGCCCTCGACTTATCTCTCGAGCATCCTGGGATGAGACTCCACGTCCGCTGCAAAGGAAGGCCGCCTCTCTCGCTGGCAATTTCCCGCAGTCTCCGGGCTCTGGTCCCTCGGTCACAGCTACAATCAGGAAGGCCAAACGTCACTGCACCATCTTAGCCGCACAGCTGCCAAAACCCAGCAAGCCTGCTACTCACCATTCTCCTAAGGACGCCCGGCTCCTCGGCCCGCAAAATTCCTCCGTCCAATAAAACAAAAACACCACCTAGAAAGAAACACAAAGCCAAAGGATAAATGTAACCAGAAACAATACCTCCCTAACTATTCGTAACCATAAAACATACACTACAATCAAACAAACCAAATACATAAACCCCCGATAATATGATAAACAAAAATGCAATAGTATGAACTTTTAAAGCTGCACAAATTTACTACAGGACACTACCTAGAAACAAACACTACATACGCTAATAAAAGCCACCACAACGGAATTTAAAACCTACATTCTACTTCAAGCTTCACGATCCATAAAAACCATAGTCAACTATAAAAAACCTAACGTTTAAAAGCATAATACCCCACCAAAAAAAAAAAAAGCGACAACAACACTCAATTCAAAAACAGCCCTGTCATCAACACCTGAGCCAACAACCGAAACATCGAAGAAGTTCACGATACACCAACTGCAAACAAAAAGACACAATCAATTCCTACAAACCACCTCAAAGCCACGACGTAAAAGAACTTTCAATATTTAAAGCCGCGGCTCCGGCACTCCCGCGGCAGCCCGGCCGCGCTCCCCTCCCAGCGCAGCAACTGCCCGGGCCGCGCCAGGAGCGCTCCCGCGCCGCAACCTTCGGGGCCGGGCCGCGGGCACAAGAAGCGCCCTCAAAGGCAGCGGCACGGCCCCAGTTCAACCCCGCAAAGGCTGCGAGAGCTGCAGCTTCCTTCAGCCGAGCCCCGAAACTGAGGCAGCGCGGGCTGCTCAGCCCGCTTCAGCCAGGGCGAATTAATGTGTTCTCCGCTTCAATTTCATCCCCGACGGTAGCAGAAAAAGGGCTTTTCCTCCAGCTGTGGTAAAAGGGGGATTTTGACCTCAGTTCAAACCCTTGAAAAGGAGGGACGACAGCGCTGCCCCCTCAATTTAGACCTTAGGATGATGAAAATGGGGGGCCTACCCTCAAATCACCCATCATACGACAAGAATTTTTTTTTTTTTTTCCAGAGGGCACCGGGGTGGGATTGGCAAGATGAAATTGGAAAGGGAAAGGAGAAAAGTCCCCGCTACAAATCCACACGAGCTCACCCGTTCGGCTGCTGCTTCCCGGCACGGAGCTTTGTTCCTCGGCACCTCCTTTGAGCAATGCTCCACGCATCCAAGTGCGTATCCAGGTGTTCCCCCAGACCCTCGGAGAAGCTCTCGGCGTCCTTCCACGAGACAGCGTCGGGAGCCCCCCATAAACCCCTCTGCTCAGCAGCTCCAGGCAAAAGGGAGCTCAGGCAACCCCTTCCCCCCTAAAACAGCCTCCTCCCGGCAGGAGCCGCCCCCTCCTCATCCTCGCAGCTCAGGGCTGGGGCTGCTCGGAGCCCTCATCATCCTCAGAGCTCACAGCTGGCGCTGTCGCCACGCTCCGACAGCGTCTCTGCCTGTCCAGCACACAGCCCGCTCCTCACAGACACAGACCAAACAGAAATCTGCTCCGGCTGTCGGCTTTCCCGAGTCCGCCTGGTTACGCGATTAAAACACGTACGTGCAGCGGCGGTTTGGTTCGGCTGCTGGTCTAAGCTGGGCTTGTTTCGGCACTTCGGCTGAACTCGGCTATCATCGGCTGTTCGGCTGAACTCGGCTTCGGTTCGGCTAAAGTCGATCATATTCGGCACTTCGGCTAAACTCGGCTACACTCGGTTACACTTGGCTATCTTCGGCTCTTCGGCTACACTCGGCTATTATAGGGTAACCTGGTTTTTCCCGCTCTTTTTCCCCCCGCCATCTTGAGAAGGTCAAGCGAGTCCGCGACACGCCACTTCCAAGATGGCGGCCGCGAGAGGCCCTCGGCAGAGAAAGGCGACCCTACTAAACCCTGGCAACTCCCGTCAAAAACACGCCCGCCCGCGGCGCCGCTGAGGCCGCAGCCCGTGCCCACAGCACGTGAATCGCCACAGAAAATTCCACCGGGGCCGCGCAGGCAGTCCAGTAAACGGAGGGAGGCCCTCGATTTTGCCCGTCTTTTCTGTCGCCATCTTGAGAAGGTCGAGCGCCCCCCCCACGCCGTCGGCCGCTGCAGCAGCGCGGCACAGAGAGGCGTTTTCGCGCCGCCCCTCGGCTGCCTGGCGGGAGGCTGCAGTACCGCGCTCTGGCCACAAGGCGGCGGCGCTGGGCTAAAACGAACAGGGGGATCCCTTAAAATAAATACCCCAAAACAACCCGGAAGGAAAAAAACCCCAAAAAAACCCCCAAAACCCACCCCAACCTCGCTTTCTTTTAAAAATATTTAATATTTATTATTTATTTTTTTTAAAAATAAATCTATTTGGTTATATTTTTCAATGTTTCTATTCACATTCATATTTCTAAGGGAAATGGATGTAAAATGTTTCTTTTTTCATTTGTATTTATAAGTTTTTATATATATATAATTGATATTGTTTTACATCTATTCCTTATATTTCTTTAGTATTTTTATGCACATCTTTATGTATTGACTATAAATTTCTGTAGTAAGATTTTTACTTCTGTAACAGTTATCTTGTTGAAAATAAAACCCCTGCCTCTATCCAAATAAAAGCCAAGAAACCCCTTTATTTTAAACTGTATTTTATTTTATGAATTTATTTTTCATATTTACATTCACACTTACCTTTAAAATGTCTCATGATGTACAGTGTAGCCGAAGAGCCGAAATGTGGGGAAAATTCCAGAAAAAAAATCGAGGAAGATTCTGGAAAAAATCAGGAAGAAAATGAGGAAGTTTCTGGGAAAATCATTGGAAAATTCCACCAAGAAATGGTAAAAAATTCAAGATAAATTCCGGGAAAATTCTGGGAAAATTCAAGGGGAAAAAATGAGGAAATTTCTGGAAAAATCGAGGGAAGGTTCCAGAAAAATCATCAAAAATTCAAGATAAATTCTGGAAAATTTTGGGAAAAAATCCGGGAAAATTCTGAAGAAATTCAAGGAAAAAAAAAAAGAGGAAATTTCTGGAAAAATCAAGTGAATGTTCCAGAAAAAACCGTCAAAATTCCATGGAAAGTTCTGGAAAATTCTGGGGGAAAAAATCCAGAAAAATGTGGGGAAAATTCAAGGAGAAAATCGAGGAAAATTCTGGAAAAAATCAGGAAGAAATTGAGGAAATTTCTGGAAAAATCAAGGGAAGATTCCAGAAAAAATGGTTAAAAAATTCAAGATAAATTCTGGGAAATTTCTGGAAAATTCTGGGGGAAATTCCAGAAAAAAATCCGGGAAAATTCTGGAAAAATTCAGGGAAGGAATGAGGAAATTTCTGGAAAAATCGAGGGAAAATTCTGGAAAAAATCATCAAAATTCCATGGAAAATTCTGGGAAAATTCTGGAAAAATTCAGGAAAATTTTGGAAGAATCAAGGAAAAATCCGGGAAAATTCTGGGAAAATTCAGGGAAGAAATGAGGAAATTTCTGGAAAAAATCCTTGGAAAATTAAAAAAAAAAAAAATCAAGATAAATTCCATGGAAAATTCTGGAAAAAATTCTAGAAAAATGTGGGAAGAAGCAAGGAAAAAATCCAGGGAAATTCTGGAGAAATTCAAGGAAGAATTGAGGAAATTTCTGGAAAAATCAAGGGTAAAATTCCAGAAAAAAGTGTCAAATGTCAAGATAAATTCCGGGAAAATTCTGGAAAATTCCAGAAAAAAATATCGAGGAAGATTCTGGAAAAAATCAGGAAGAAATTGAGGAAGTTTCTGGGAAAATCATTGGAAAATCCCACCAAAAATGGTAAAAAATTCAAGATAAATTCCGGGAAAATTCTGGGAAAATTCAAGGGGAAAAAATGAGGAAATTTCTGGAAAAATCGAGGGAAGGTTCCAGAAAAATCATCAAAAATTCAAGATAAATTCTGGAAAATTTTGGGAAAAAATCCGGGAAAATTCTGAAGAAATTCAAGGAAAAAAAAAAAGAGGAAATTTCTGGAAAAATCAAGGGAATGTTCCAGAAAAAAATTGTCAAAATTCCATGGAAAGTTCTGGAAAATTCTGGGGAAAAAAAATCCAGAAAAATGTGGGGAAAATTCAAGAAAAAAATCGAGGAAGATTCTGGGAAAAAACAGGAAGAAATTGAGGAAATTTCTGGAAAAATCAAGGGAATATTCCAGAAAAAATGGTAAAAAAAGTCAAGATAAATTCTGGGAATTTTCTGGAAAATTCTGGGGGAAATTCCAGAAAAAATTCCGGGAAAATTCTGGAAAAAATCAGGGAAGAAATGAGGAAATTTCTGGAAAAGTCCTTGGAAAATTTAAAAAAAAAATCATAAAAAATTCAAGAGAAATTCCATGGAAAATTCTGGAAAAAATTCTAGAAAAATGTGGGAAGAAGCAAGGAAAAAATCCGGGGAAATTCTGGAGAAATTCAAGGAAGAATTGAGGAAATTTCTGGAAAAATCAAGGGTAAAATTCCAGAAAAAAGCGTCAAATGTCAAGATAAATTCTGGGAAAATTCTGGAAAATTCCAGAAAAAAATATCGAGGAAGATTCTGGAAAAAATCAGGAAGAAATTGAGGAAGTTTCTGGGAAAATCATTGGAAAATCCCACCAAAAATGGTAAAAAATTCAAGATAAATTCCGGGAAAATTCTGGGAAAATTCAAGGGGAAAAAATGAGGAAATTTCTGGAAAAATCATCAAAAATTCAAGATAAATTCTGGAAAATTTTGGGAAAAAATTTCAGGAAAAAATCTGGGAAAATTCTGAAGAAATTTGAGGAAATTTCTGGGAAAATTGAGGAAACATTCCAGAAAAAATCATCACAAATTCAAGATAAATTCTGGGAAAATTCTGGAAAAATTCCAAAAATGTGTGCGAAAATTCTGGGGAAAACTCCATTAAAATTGGAGAAAATTCTTGGGAAAATCTGGGAAAATTCAGAAAATTTAGCAAAAATCAGAGAAAATTCTGGGAAATTTTACAGAAAATTAAAAAAAAATCTGGGAAAATTCTGGAAAAACTCAGGAAAGTATTCAGAACATTTGTGGGAAAATTCCATTAAAATTGGAGAAAATTCTGGGGAAAAAAATTGAAAAAAATCTGGGGAAATTGCAGAAAAAATCCAGGAAAAATTCTGGGAAATCTCCAGGAAAATGATGAAAAAATTCTAGGAAAATTCGAGAGAATTTGAGAAAAATTCTGGGAAAATACTGAGGAAAAAATAATTTAAATTGGAGAAAATGATGGGAAAATTTTGACAAAAATCAGAAAAGATCTGGAAAAATCCTGAGAAAACTTCAGAAAAATATCCAGAAAATTCTGGGAAATTGTGGAAAAAATCCTGGAAAAATCCCTGATTTTCCCAGAAAATTCAGGGAAAATTCTGGGAACACTTCAGGGAAATTGCAGAAAAAATCCAGGAAAATTCTGGAAAATTGACGAAAAAGTCTTGAGAAAAATTATTGGAATTTTCCAGAAAATTCTGGAAAAAATATGGGGGAAAAAATTGTTTTTATTGGAGAAAATTCTGGGAAAATTTTAGACAAAAATAGGAAAAATTATGGAAAAATCCTGAGAAAACTTCTGAAAAAAATCCAGAAATTCCAGGAAAATTCAGGGAAAATCCAGGAATTTTTTTTTTGTAATACTTTGGAACATTCAGAACATTTGTGTGAAAATTCCAGAAATATTCTGGGAAATTCTGCAAAAATTCCAGAAAATTTTGGGGGAAATCTGGAAAAAATTCTGGGAAAAAAACCTGAAAAAATCGCAACAATTCACTAAAAATTTGGGGGGAAAGTCCAGAAAAATGCTGGAAAATTATGCAAAAATTATTTTTTAAAAAATGCTGAAAAATCCCAGAAAAAAGGGTAAAAATTTAGAAAAAAGTCCCAAAAAATTCTGATGAAATTCTGTAAAAATCCCCCAAAAATTATTTAAAAATCCTGGAAAATTACGAAAAAAAAAAATCCAGGAAAATTATGGAAAAATTATGAAAAAAAAAAGAAAGAAAAAATCCCAGAAAAATCCTAGAAAAATATGGAAAAATTCTAAAAAAATCCTGAGAAAAATCTGGGGGGGGGGAAATCCAGAAAAATATGAAAAAAAATCCAGAAAATGGTGAAAAAATCCTGGAACAATCCCAGAAAAACACTGAAAAAATTCTGAAAAAAATTCTGAAAAAATCCCGAAAAAATTCTGAGGGGGAAAAAAAAATCCCATAAAAATGCCGAGAAATTCAGAAAAAATTCAAAAAAAATCTGAAAAAAATTCTGGAAATTTCAGAAAAAATTCTGAAAAAGTTCTGAAAGAATCCCAGATAAATCCCAGGAAAAAAAAAAATCTGAAATAATCAGGTTAAATTGCTGAAAAATCCCAGAAAATTTCAGGAAAATCCTGGAAAAAATCCCCCAAAAATTCAGTAAAAATTCCAGAAAATACCAGGAAAATTCTGAAAAAAATTCAGAAAAAAAATCCCCCCCAGAATTCTGAAATAATCAGGAAAAATTCCCAGAAAATTTCAGAAAAATCCTGAAAAAATCTCCCAAAAAATCCGGAAAAAATTCTGGAAAAATTCCAGAGAAATCCTAAAAAATAGGAAAAAATTCTGGAAAAGTCCTGGAATAATTCCTGAAAATTATGGGGAAAAAAATCCCTAAAAAATTCCGTAAAAATTCTGTAAAAAATCCCAGAAGAATTATTTTAAAATTCAGGAAAATCCCAGAAAAATTCTGAAATAATCAGGAAAAATTCCCAGAAACATCGCAGAAAATTTCCGAAAAATCCTGAAAAAAATCTCCAAAAAATCCTGAAAAAAATTCCAGGGAAAAAAAAAAATCAGAAAAAATTCCCTGAAACATTCTGAAAAAATTCTGAAAATGTTTGGTAACAATCCCAGAAAAATCCTGAAAATTTTCTGAAAAATCCCAGAAAAATTACGGAAAAATTCTGAAAAAATGGTAAAAAAATTCTGAAAAAAATCCCAGAAAAATTCTGAAAAATCCTGAAAAAAATCCCTGAAAAATTAAAAAAAAAAAAAAAAAACAAAAAAAAACCCTCTGTAAAAATTCCAGAAAAATCCCAGAAAAATTCTGAAAAAAATCCTGAATATTTCCTGAAAAATCCCAGAAAAGTTATGGAAAAATTCTGGAAAAATTCTGAAAAAATTCTGAAAAAAATCCCAGGAAAATCCCAGAAAAATCCTAGAAAAATATGAAAAAATACTGAAAAAATCCCCAAAAAATTTTGAAAAAACCCCCAGAAAATTCTGAAAAAATCCTGAAAAAAATTCAGAAAAATCCTGAAAATTTTCTGAAAAATCTCAGAAAAATTCTGGAAAAATTCTGGGGAAAAAAAAATTCTGAAAAAATCTCCAAAAATTGTGAAATAATCAGGAAAAATTCCCAGAAAAATCCTGAAAAAACCCCAGAAAATCCTGAAACGAATATCGAAAAAAAACCTGGAAAAATCCTGAACCTTTTCTGGAAAATCCCAGAAAATTAGGGAAAAATTTAGGGAAATTTCTGAAAAAAATTTCGGAAGAATCCTGAAAAATTTCTGAAAACTCCCAGAAAAATGATGAAAAAATTCTGAAAAAAATCCTCAGAAAATTCTGAAAAAATCTCAGAAAAATTCTGAAAAATCCTGGAAAAATTCTGAAAAAATCCCAGAAAAAATTCAGAAAAAAATCCTGGAATAATTCTGAAAAAATCCCAGAAAAATCCATTAAAAATTCTGTAAAAATCCTCAAAAAATCCCCCAAAAATCTCCTAAAAATCCAATAAAAATCCATTAAAAATCCAATTAAAATCCAATTATAATCCAATAAAAATCCATTTAAAATCCAATTAAAATCCAATTAAAATCTACTAAAAACCCATAAAAAATGCATTTAAAATCCAATTCTGGCACCGAGTCCGCCTGCCACACTGAGCGCACCGGCCCTGAAAAAAAATCCCGTTTTCCCCCCATTTTTTACCAAAGTTTTGACAATTTTGTCACCATTTTTTGCAATTTTTTTCACAACTTTTTACCTTTTTTTCCTCCAATTTTCCCCCAATTTTTCTCTCCTTCTCACATAATTTTCCCCCTATTTTCCCCCATTTTATCCTAAATTTTCCCAAACTTTCTCCCAATTTTTCTCCACTTTTTCCCCATTTTTTCCCAAATTTTATCGATTTTTCCTCCATTTTCCCCAAATTTTCCCCCATTTTTCGCCAATTTTCTCTGAATTTTTCTCTCCTTCTAACACCATTTTTCTCCTATTTTCCGCCAATTTTTCTCAAAATTTCCCCATTTTTCTCCCACTTTTTCTCCACTTTTCCCCCGTTTAACCTCAAATTTTTCCCCATTTTTCCTCCATTTTTCCTTAATTTTCTCCCAATTTTCCCCAATTATTCCCCAATCCTTCTCTCAATTTTCCCCATTTTTCTCCCAATTTTTCTCCACTTTTTTCCCAATTTTCTCCCAATTTTCCCCATGTATTTCGGCCAATTATTACCGTATTTCTCCTAATATTCCCCCAATTTTTACCATGTTTCTCCTAATATTTCCCTCAAATTTTCCACATTTCTTTCCTAATTTCCCCCCAATTTTTCTCCAATTTTATGCCAATTTTCCCCAATTTTTCCTCCATTTTCCCCCAATTTTCTCTGAATTTTCTCTCCTTTTCACACCTTTTTTCTCTTATTTTCCCCCAATTTTTCCCAATTTTTCCCCAATTTTCTCCCATTTTTCTCCACTTTTTTCCAATTTTTTCTCAATTTTTTCCCAATTTTCCCCAAATTTCCCCCAATTTTCTCTAAATTTTTCTCTCCTTTTCACACCATTTTCCCCCTATTTTCCCTCATTTTGTCCTAAATTTCCCTCAAATTTCTCCAAATTTTTCTTCACTTTTCCCCCATTTTTTCCCAATTTTTCCTCAATATTCCGCCATTTTTTCTGTCCTTCTCACAGCATTTTCCACGTATTTTCTCTCAATTTTTTCCTAATTTTCCCCAATTTTTCCCCAATTCGTCCCCAATTTTTCTCTCCTTCTCACACCATTTTTCTCATATTTTTTCCCAGTTTTTCTCAAAATTTCCCATATTTTCTCCCAATTTTTTTCCACTTTTTTCCCAATTATCTCCCAATTTCCCCCATATTTCCGCCAACATTTTACCGTATTTCTCCTAATATTCTCCCAGTTTTTAACTGTATTTTTCCTAATATTTCCACCAAATTTTCTCAAATTTTTCCTAATTTTCCCCAATTTTACCCCAAATTTTCCCAAAATTTTTCCCCAATTTTTCCCCAATTTTTTCCAATTTTTCCCCAATTTTTTCCAATTTTGTCCCAATTTTTTCCCAATTTCCCCCAGTTTCTCCCCCTGTGGCCCTGGGCACCGCCGGGCTGCTCCCGCTGCCAGCGGAGGGGCCCCGAGCCCTCCCCCTGCCACTGGCACTGCAGGAGGACGCAACCTCCTGGCACGGCTGGCACCGAGTCCGCCTGCCACACCGAGCGCACCGGCCCTGAAAAAAATCCCGTTTTTTCCCCATTTTTTACCAAAGTTTTGAAAATATTTTTACGATTTTTAACCAATTTTTTCATGGTTTTTCCAGAATCTTTTCCTCATTTTTAGCCCAATGTTTCTCTCCTTTTCACACCTTTTTTCTCCTATTTTTCCCCAATTCTTTCCAAATTTACCCAATTTTCTCCCATTTTTTCTCCAATTTTTCCTCATTTTTTCTCCAATTGTCTCCCTATTTTCTGCAATTTTTCCCCAATTTTTCACCATTTTTTCTCTCCTTCTCACATAAATTTTCTCCTATTTTCCCCCAATTTTTCTTCAATTTTCTCAATTTTTCTCCCAATTTTTCTTCACTTTTTCTCTATTTTTTCTCAAATTTTCCCCAATTTTCTGCCATTTTTTCTCTCCTTCTCTCAGCATTTACCCCGTATTTTCTCTCAATTTTTTTCCTAATTTTCCCAAATTTTTCCCCAATTTCCCCCCAATATTTCTCTCCTTCTCAAACCATTTTTCGCGTAATTTCCCCCATTTTTTCCCAAAATTTCCCAAATTTTCTCCCAATTTTTCTCCACTTTTTTCTCATTTTTTCCCAAATTGTGCCAATTTTTCCTCCATTTTTCCCAAACTTTTCCCCCATTTTCTCTAATTTTCCACCAATTTCTCTCTGGTTCTCACACCTTTTTTCTCCTATATTCCCTCATATTTTTTCAAAATTACCCCAATTTTCTCCCATTTTTCTCCACTTTTTTCCAATTTTTTCTCAATTTTTTCCCAATTTTCCCCAAATTTCCCCCAATTTTCTCTAAATTTTTCTCTCCTTTTCACACCATTTTCCCCCTATTTTCCCTCATTTTGTCCTAAATTTCCCCCAAATTTCTCCCAATTTTTCTTCACTTTTTCCCCATTTTTTCCCAATTTTTCCTCAATTTTCCGCCATTTTTTCTGTCCTTCTCACAGCATTTTCCACGTATTTTCTCTCAATTTTTTCCTAATTTTCCCCAATTTTTCCCCAATTCGTCCCCAATTTTTCTCTCCTTCTCACACCATTTTTCTCATATTTTTTCCCAGTTTTTCTCAAAATTTCCCATATTTTCTCCCAATTTTTTTCCACTTTTTTCCCAATTATCTCCCAATTTCCCCCATATTTCCGCCAACATTTTACCGTATTTCTCCTAATATTCTCCCAGTTTTTAACTGTATTTTTCCTAATATTTCCACCAAATTTTCTCAAATTTTTCCTAATTTTCCCCAATTTTACCCCAAATTTTCCCAAAATTTTTCCCCAATTTTCCCCCAATTTTTTCCAATTTTTCCCCAATTTTTCCCCAATTTTTTCCAATTTTGTCCCAATTTTTTCCCAATTTCCCCCAGTTTCTCCCCCTGTGGCCCTGGGCACCGCGCGCTGCTCCCGCTGCCAGCGGAGGGGCCCCGAGCCCTCCCCCTGCCACTGGCACTGCAGGAGGACGCAACCTCCTGGCACGGCTGGCACCGAGTCCGCCTGCCACACCGAGCGCACCGGCCCTGAAAAAAATCCCGTTTTTTCCCCATTTTTTACCAAATTTTTGACAATTTTTTCATCATTTTTTTCAATTTTTTCACAATTTTTCCAGAAGTTTTTCCTCAGTATTAGCCCAATTTTTCACTCCTTCTCACACATTTTTTCTTCTATTTTCCCCCAGGTTTCCCCAAAATTTCTCCAATTTTCTCCCAATTTTTCTTCACTTTTTCTCCATTTATCTCCAATTTTTCCTCATTTTTTCCTATTTTTTTCCCAATTTTTCTCCCATTTTCCCCAATTTTTCCCCAATTTTTCTCTCCTTCTCAAACCTTTTTTCTCCTATTTTCCCCCGGTGCTTCCCAACATTTCCCTAATTTATTCCCATTTTTTCTCCACTCTTCCCCCATTTTTTCCAAATTTTGCCCACGTTTGCTCCATTTCACCCCAATTTTCTCCAATTTTTCCTCAATTTCCCCCAATTTTTCTCCAATTTTCCTCCAATTTTTCTCTCCTTTTCAGGGCATTTTACTCCTATTTTCCCTCATTTTATCCCAAATTTTCGCCAATTTTGTCCCAATTTTTCTCCACTTTTCTCCATTTTCCTTCAATTTTTCCTCATTTTCCCCCAATTTTCTCCCTATTTTCTACAATTTTCCCCCAAATTTCCCCCAATTTTTCTCTCCTTTTCACACCTTTTTTCTCCTATTTTCCCCCATTTTATACCAAAATTTCCCAAATTTTCTACTAATTTTTCTCCACTTTCCCCCAATTTTCCACCAACTTTTTACCATATTGCTCCTAATACTCCCCCATTTTTTAAACCATATTTCTCCTAATACTCCACCAAGCTTTTTCCGATTTTTCCCCAATTTTTTCCCAATTTCCCCCCAGTTTTTTCCTGATTTTCCCCGACTTTTCCCCACCCACCACGCTGACTTTGGCCTCGCGGCTGCCCCCAGCCCCTCCTCCCTGCCTCCCTCCTCCCTTTGTGCTTCAAAATTTTCCCAATTTTCCCCAATTTTTCCCTAATTTTCTCCGAATTTTTCTCTCCTTCTCACACCATTTTCCCCCTATTTTCCCCCAACTTTCCCTCAATTTTCCCCCAATTTTTCTCCAATTTTTCTCTTCTTCTCACACCTTTTTTCGCCTATTTTCCCCAAATTTTTCCCAAATTTTTCTTTTTATTTTCTTCACTTGTTCTCTATTTTCACCCAAATTTGCCTATTTTTCCTCCATGTTCCCCCAATTTTCCCCAGTTTTCTCCAAATTTTTCTCTCCTTCTCACACTGTTTTTCTCCTATTTTCCCCCAATTTTTCCCAAAATTTCCCAAATTTTCTCCCAATTTTTTTCTACTTTTTCTCAATTTTTCCTCATTTTCCCCTAATTTGTACCAAATTTTTCCCAATTTTTCCCCAACTTTCCCCCAATCCTTCTCTCCCTTTTTCTCCATTTTCCCCCTATTTTCCCCCAACTTTCCCTCAAATTTCCCAAATTTTGTCCCAATTTTTCTCTACTTTTTCCCCAATTTTTCTCCAATTTTCCCCATTTTTTCTCCAATTTTCCCCAATTTTTCCCCTACTTTTCTCTCCTTTTCACACCTTTATTCTCGTATATTCCCCCATTTTATCCCAAAATTTCCCAAATTTTCTCCCAATTTTTCCCAATTTTTCCTCAATTTTTCCCTAATTTTCTCCCAATTTTCCCCAATTTTCCCCAAATCCTCTCTCCCTTTTCCCCCATTTTCCCCTTATTTTCCCCCAACTTTCCTCAATTTTCCCCAATTTTCTCTCAATTTTTCTCCACTTTTTTCCCAATTTTCCGCCAACTTTTTATCGTATTTCTCCTAATACTCCCCTGATTTTCACCCAATTTTCGCCCAATTATTTCCTAATTTTTTCCTAATTTTCTCCGAATTTTTCTCTCCTTCTCACACCATTTCTCTTCTGTTTTCCCCCATTTTATCCCAAAATTTCCCAAATTTTCTCCCAATTTTTTTTCTACTTTTTCTCCAATTTTTCCTCAATTTTCCCTAATTTTCCCCAAAATTTTTTGCAATTTTCCTCCAATCCTTCTCTCCCTTTCCCCCCATTTTTCTCCTATTTTCCCCCAACTTTCCCTCAATTTTCCCCAATTTTCTCCCAATTTCCCCCGTATTTCCGCCAACTTTTTACCATATTTCTCCTAATACTCCCCCAATTTTCCTCAATTTTTCCCCAATTTTCTCCAAATTTTTCTCTCCTTCTCACACCATTTCTCTCCTATTTTCCCCCATTTTATCCCAAAATTTCCCAAATTTTCTCCCAACTTTTCTCCACTTTTCCCCCAATTTTTCTCCAATTTTCTACGAATTTTCCCAAATTTTTCCACAATTTTCCTCCAACTTTTCTCTCCTTCTCACACCATTTTTCTCCTATTTTCCCCCATTCTATCCCAAATTTTCTCCCATTTTCTCCACTTTTTCTCAATTTTTCCTCATTTTTTCCTAATTTTTACCAAATTTTCCCCAAATTTTTCTCCACTTTTTTTTCTAATTTTCTCCCAATTTCCCCCCATATTTCCACCAACTTTTTACCATATTTCTCCTAATACTCCCCCAATTTCCACCAATTTTTCCCCAATTTTCCCCAATTTTCCCCAAACTTTCTCCGAATTTTTCTCTCCTTCTCACACCATTTTTCTCCCATTTTCCCCCAACTTTTCCTCAATTTTCCTCAATTTTCTCCCAAATTTTCTCCACTTTTTCTCCATTTTTCCCAATTTTTTCCCCATTTTCCCCCAATTTTCTCCGAATTTTTGTCTCCTTTTCACACCTTTTTTCTCCTATTTTCCCCCATTTTATCCCAAAATTTCCCAAATTTTCTACTAATTTTTCTCCACTTTTTCCCCGATTTTCCACCAACTTTTTATTGTAATTCTCCTAATATCCCGCCAACTTTTTACCGTATTTCTCCTAATATTCCCCCAATTTTTCCCCGATCTTCACCAAATTTTTCCCGATTTTCGCCCAATTTTTCCCCAATTTTCCCCAATTTCCCCCACCTGCCAGGCTGACTTTGGCCTCGCGGCTGCCCCCAGCCCCTCCTCCCCGCAGCCGCACGCCGCACTGGTAAATCCCCTCGTCGGGTTGGTGATGCCGCGAGTGCAGAACGTTCCGGATCCACAGGGATCCATTCCCCAGCTGCTTCCTCCTCTTGTCCTCCTCCAAATCCAAAATTTTCCCGTCTTTTTTCCAGAATATTCCCAGAATTTCTCCGTCAGACTCCACGGAACATTCCAGGATGAGGTCGGAGCCGCGGGCGACGACGACGTCCGAAGGTTCCTGCAGGAATTTCACCTCGGTGAAGGGAGGGAGGTGAAATCCTGCAAAAAAAAAATGGAAATTTCTATTAAAATTTTTCCTGAAATTGCCACAAATTTTTTCCCCAATTTTTCCTGAATTTTTCCCAATTTTTTCCCTATTTTTAAATCATTTTCCCCCTATTTTTTGCCAATTTTTCCTCCAATTTTCGTCCCATTTATTCTCTTTTTTTGTCCAATTTTCCCCATTTTTTCCCAATTTTTCCTTAATTTTTTCCCATTTTTCCCCTATTTTTACCTAATTTTATTCCAATTTTTCCCCCAAATTTCACCCAATTTTTCCCGATTTTTCCCAATTTTCTCCTATTTTCTGCCTTTTTCCCTATTTTTTTCCCATTTTTTCTCCAATTTTTCCCAATTTCCCCCAATTTTTCTCCTATTTATATCCATTTTTCCCTCATTTTTTCCCTAATTTTCCCCCAATTTTTCCTTATTTTTACCATTTTTCTCTCCAATTTTTATAAATTTTTTCTCACATTTTTCCTAATTTTTTCCTGATTTTTTTGTCAATTTTTCCCTATTTTTTACCATCTTTCCCCAAATTTTTTTCCCATTTTTTCTCCAATTTTCCTCCATTTTCCTCCAATTTTTTCCCTTATTTTTGTCCAATTTTCCCCTATTTTTTTACTATTTTTCCTAATTTTCCCCCATTTTTTCTCCAATTTTCATAATTTTTTTCTCACATTTTTCCCATTTTTCCCGTATTTTTGTCCAATTTTTCCCCTAATTTTCCCAAATTTTTTCCCAATTTTTTCTGATTTTCCACCCAGTTTTTCTCTAATTTTTGTCCAATTTTCCTTCAACTTTCGCCCAATTTTTCTCCAATTTTCCCCCAATTTCTCCCGCAATTTTTCCCCAATTTTTCCAATTTTTTCTCCAATTTTCCCCAATTTTTCCCCATTTTTGGGCCACCCCAGCACCCGAAGGTTCCTGTAGGAATTTCACCTCGGTGAAGGGAGGGAGGTGAAATCCTGCAAGAAAAAAATGGAAATTTTTATAAAAATTTTCCCTGAATTTGCCACAAATTTTTCCCCAATTTTTTTTTCCTAATCTTCCCCTATTATTCCCATTTTGTCTGGATTTTTCCCAATATTTTCCTGATTTTTTGCCATTTTTCCCCTATTTTTTCCCATTTTTTTCTCCAATTTTCCCCTCATTTTTAGCAACTTTTTGTCCATTTTTTACCTATTTTTTCTCAATTTTCCTCCAATTTTTTCTCTTATTTTTGTCCAATTTTTCCCTAACTTTTCCCCCAATTTTTCCTTGAGTTTCTCCCAATTTTTCCCAAATTTTTCTCATTTTTTGGACCCATTTCCCCCCTTTTTCAAACTATTTTCTCCCAATTTTTCTCAATTTTTTGACATTTTTCCCTAATTTCTCCCCATTTTTCTCCATTTTTTCTCAATTTTTTCTCAATTTTCCTCCAATTTATTCTATATTTTTGTCCAATTTTTCCCCAATTTTTCCCACTATTTGTCAACATTTTTCCCTAATTTTTTCCATTTTTTCTCCATTATTTTCCCATTTTTTCACCAATTTTCCCCCGAATTTTCACTTATTTTTTGTCCAATTTTTGTCTAATTTTTCCCTATTTTCCTCCAATTTTCCTCCAAATTTTCTCCTACTTTTGCCCAATTTTCCCCCAATTTTTCCCTATTTTTTACCATTTTTCCCTAATTTTTCCCCATTTTTTCTCCAATTTTTACAAATTTTTTCTCACATTTTTCCCATTTCCCCCCCAATTTTTACCTATTTTTTCCAAATTTTTCCCAATTTTTTCCTATTTTTTTGTCATTTTTTCCTAAATTTCCCCCATTTTTTCTCCAATTTTTCCCATTTTTTCTCAATTTTTCTCCAAATTTTTCTCTTCTTTTTGTCCAATTTTTCCCTAAGTTTTTCCCATTTTTTCATAATTTTATCCCAATTTTCCTTCGATTTTCCTCCATTTTTTCCCAATATTTTCCCCCAATTTTTCCCTAAATTTTTTGGATTTTTGGGGGATTTTTTGGGAATATTTGGGGCATTTTTGGGGAATTTTTCTTGGATTTTTGAGGGATTTTCTCAGGATTTTTTGGGAATATTTTGGGCATTTTTGTGGAATTTTTGTAGATTTTTTCTGGACTTTTCAGAATATTTTGGGCATTTTTGGAGGATTTTTTAAGGAATTTTTGGGGGAATTTTGTAGGATTTTTTTTAGGATTTTTTCTGGATTTTTTGGGAATTTTTTGGTAATTTTGGGGATTTTTTGTGGATTTTTGGGGGAATTTTTGGGCATTTTTTGTGGAATTTTTGAGTTTTCTGGGAAATTTTTAGGATTTTCTCAGGATTTTTGGGAATATTTTGGGCAATTTTTGAGGATTTTTTGGGAATTTTGGGGGATTTTTTGGGGGATTTTTTCAAATTTTTTTCAGAATATTTTGGGCATTTTTGAGGAATTTTGGGGATTTTTTAGGATTTTTTGGGAATATTTTGAGGATTTTTTCAATATTTTTGGGGAAATTTTTAGGATTTTTTAAGGAATTTTTCAGAATTTTTGGGAAATTTTGGGCATTTTTTGAGGATTTTTTTGGGGAATATTTGGGGATTTTTTCAGGATTTTTTGGGATTATTTTGGGCATTTTTGGAGGATTTTTTGGGGAATTTTTGGGGATTTTGGGGGAATTTTGTGGGGATTTTTGGGAATTTTTAAAAAAGTTTGGAGCATTTTTAGGGATTTTTGGGGGAATTTTTCTTAGATTCTTTTCAGGATTTTTTGGGAATATTTGGGGCATTTTTGCGGATTTTTGGGGGAATTTTTGGGCATTTTTGTGGATTTTTAAGAATTTTTTAGGAATATTTTCGGATTTTTTGATGATTTTTGGGGAAATTTTTAGGATTTTTTAAGGATTTTTTCAGATTTTTTTTGGGATAATTTTGGGCATTTTTGAGGATATTTTTTGGGAATTTTTGGGGATTTATTTTAGGATTTTTTGGGAATTTTTGGGGATTTTTTTGGATTTTTTGGGGAATATTTGGAGCATTTTTGGATGATTTTCTGGGATTTTTTTTTTATTTTTTGGGGAATTTTGGGGGGATTTTTGGGGAATTTTAAAAAATTTTGGAGCGTTTTTAGGATTTTTTAAGGAATTTTCTTGGTTTTTTCAGGATTTTTTGGGAATAATTTGGGTATTTTTGAAGATGTTTTGTGGATTTTTTGGCAATTTTTTAGGGTTTTTTTAGGATTTTTTTTTTTCAGGATTTTTGGTGATTTTTGGGGTATTTTTGAGGATTTTTTGGGAGTATTTTGAGGATTTTTTGGGGAATT
This sequence comes from Passer domesticus, assembly GCF_036417665.1. Taxonomy (NCBI): domain Eukaryota; kingdom Metazoa; phylum Chordata; class Aves; order Passeriformes; family Passeridae; genus Passer; species Passer domesticus. The sequence goes on from NC_087512.1 coordinate 681,438, forward strand.
TTTGGGGATTTTTTCAGGACTTTTTCAGGATTTTTTGGGGGATTTTTTTAGGATTTTTTGGGGAAATTTTCAGGATTTTTTGGGCATTTTTTAGGTTTTTTTTGGGATTTTTGGGGGATTTTTTGGGGAAATTTTTAGGATTTTTAAAGGAAATTTTTTGGGCATTTTTGGGAATATTTTGGGCATATTTTGTGGCTTTTCGGGGGATTTTTTGGGGATATTTTGGTCATTTTTTCAGAATTTTTTCAGAATATTTTGAGCATTTTTTGAGGATTTTTTTGGGAATATTTGGACATTTTTTCGGGATTTTTTGGGATTATTTTGGGCATTTTGGGGGGATTTTTTTTGAATTTTTGGGAATTTTTGGGGGAATTTTTTAGGACTATTTGGAGCATTTTTGGATTATTTTCTGGGAATTTTTTTGGTAATTAAAAAAAATTGGAGAATTTTTAGGGATTTTTTGGGGAATTTTTCTTAGATTCTTTTCAGGATATTTTTGGGAATACGTGGGTCTTTTGGGGGATTTTTGGGGAATTTTTTAGGAATTTTTAGGATTTTTTTATTATTATTTTTTCAGGATTTTTTGGGAATTTTTTGGGTATTTTTGTGGATTTTTGGGGAATTTTTGGGAATTTTTTTCAGGACTTTTTCAGGATTTTTTGGGAATATTTTGGGCAATTTTTGATTATTTTTTTGGGAATTTTTGGGGATTTTTTCAGAATAGTTTGGGCATTTTTTGAGGATTTTTTGGGGAATATTTGGAGATTTTTTTCAGGATTTTGGGGGGATTTTTTCGGGATTTTTTGGGGATATTTTCAGGACTTTTTCAGGATATTTTGGGCATTTTGGGGGGAATTTTTGGGAATATTTTAGGGATTTTTTGGGGAATTTTTGGGAATATTTTGGGGATTTTTTGGGGTCTCACCTGTGGCACTGGGCAGCAGCAGCAGGAGCCAAATCCGAGCGATGGATTCCATCCCGCCCTGCAGAGGGAAGGGAAAAAGGGCTGAGAAATCCCAAAAATATCCCAAATATAAAAAAAAAATCCCAAAAAAATTCCCCAAAAAAATCCCCAAAAACCCCCAAAAAATCCCCCCAAAAAATCCCACAAAAATTCCCCAAAAATTTCCAAAAAAATAGAAAAAAAATCCCCAATAATTTAAAAAAACCCCACAAAAATATCCCAAAAAAGTCCCCAAAAAAGTCCCAAAAATATCCCAAAAATTCACCAAAAAATTCCCAAAAATATCCCAAAAAAACCCCATAAAATAAAAAAAATCCCCCAAAAATTCCCAAAAAAATCCAAAAAATTAAAAAAAAATTCCAAAAAATCCCACAAAAATTCCCCAAAATTTCCAATAAAATAGAAAAAAAATCCCCAATAGATTCCAAAAAAATCCCAAAAAATATCCAAAAAAAATCCCCAAAATATCAAAAAAATCCCCCAAAAATTCCAAAAAATACCCAGAAAATTCCCCCCAAAATCTCCCAAAAAAGTTCCAAAAAAAGTCCCAAAAATATCAAAAAATTATCCCAAAAATATAGCAAAAAAATCCCCAAAAATTCCCCAAAAATATCCCTAAAAGATCCCAAATATATCTCAAAAATATTCCAAAAAAATCCCAAAAAAGACCAAAAAAATTCCCAAAAAAATCCCAAATATAAAAAAAAATTCCCCAAAAATTCCCCAAAAATCTCAAAAAATATCCCAAAAAAATCCCCAAAAATTCCAAAAAAATTCCCAAAAAATTCCAAATATTAAAAAAAATCCCCAAAATTCCCCAAAAAACCCCCAAAATTCCCCAAAAAATCCCAAAAACATTCCCAAAAAAATCCCCCAAAAATAAAAAAAATCCCAAAAAATCCCAAAAAAATCCAAAAAGTCCCAAAAAAGTCCCAAAAAATCCCACCAAAAACCAAAAAATTCCCCAAAAAAATCTCCGCCCAAAAAAATCCCCAAAAAGACCAAAAAAATTCCCCCCAAAAAATCACAGAAAAGTCCCAAAAATATCCCAAAAATTCCCCAAAAAATCGCCCAAAAAATCCCAAAAAACCCCAAAAAATTCCCACCCCCCCCAAATTCCCAAAAATATCCCCAAAAAAATCCCCGAAAAATCCCAAAAAAACCCCCAAAAATTCCGAAAAAATCCTCAAAAAATCCCAAAAGAATCTCCAACATTCCCCAAAAAAATCCCAAAAAAGTCCCCAAAAATCCCGAAAAAAATCCCCCAAAAAATCCCCGGAAAATCCCCCCCAAATCCCAAAAATTTCCCAAAAAATCCCCCCAAAATTTCCACAAAAATCCCAAAAAATATCCCATAAAATCCCCAAAAAAATCCCCAAAAATCCCATTAAAAATCCCCAAAAAATCCCCCCAAAATTCCAAAAATTATCCCAAAAATCCCATAAAAAAATAAAAAAATCCCCAAAAAATCCTCAAAAAATCCCAAAAATCCAAATAAAATTCCCGAAAAAATTATCCACAAAATTTCCAAAAAATTTTTTAAAATCCCCAAAAGTATCCCCAAAAAATCCCCAAAAATTCCCAAAAATATCCAAAAAAGTCCCCAAAAAATGACAAAAAATATCCCAAAAGAAACAAAAAAAAATTCCCCAACAATCCTTCAAAAAAATCCAAAAAAAGTCCCAAAAAATTCCCCAAAAATCCCCAAAAAATCCTAAAAATATCCAAAAAAGTCCCAAAAAAATCCCAAAAATATCCCAAATATAAAAAAAAATCCCCCCAAAATCCCCAAAAAATCCCCAAAAAATCCTCAAAAAATCCCCCAAAAATTTTAAAAATTCCCCCCATAATTCCCAAAAATTTCCCCCCAAAAATCCAAAAAAATCCTAAAAAATTTCCTGAAAATCCCCCAAAATTTCCCCCCAAAATTAAACAAAAATACTTTAAAAATTCCCCAAAAATCTAAGATTCCCCAAAAAATAAAAAAAAAATTTCCCAAAAATTTCACAAAAAATCCACAAAAAATTCGCCAAAATCCCCGGAATTTTGGTGGGAAATCTCTGGAATTTTGGGGTGAAAAATTGGGAATTTTGGAGTTAAAAATTGGCAATTTGGGGTTAAAAATGGCGATTTTTAGGTCCTGTAAGGGGAAAAAAAATATGGGATTTTTGGGTTAAAATTTGGAATTTTTGGGGTTAAAAAGTGGAATTTTTGGGTTTAAAAATTGGGAATTTTGGGGGATGGATCCAGGGATTTTTGGGTTAAAAATAGAGATTTTTGGGGAAAAAAATCGGGGATTTTTGGGGTTAAAAAATTGGGATTTTTTGGGTCCTGGAAGGGGAAAAAAAAAAATCGGGATTTTTGGGTTAAAAATTGCAATTTTTGGGGTTAAAAATTGTTAATTTTAGGGGATGGATCCAGGGATTTTTGGAATAAAAAATGGGAATTTTGGGGGAAAAGTCGGGGATTTTGGGGTTAAAAATGGGGATTTTTTTGGGGGGGTCCTGGAAGGGGAAAAAATTGGGATTTTTTGGGTTAAAATTTGGAATTTATGGGGTTAAAAAGTGAAATTTTTGGGGTTAAAAATTGGGAATTTTGGGGGATGGATCCAGGGATTTTTGGGTTAAAAATCGGGGATTTTGGTTTAAAAAATTGGGATTTTGGGGTTAAAAATTGGAATTTTTGGGATTAAAAATTGGAATTTTTGGGGATGGAATCCAGGATTTTTAGGGATAAATCCCTGAATTTTTGGGGCTAAAAATCGGGATTTTTTATGGTTATAATCCGGTAAATATTGGGTTAAAAATCGGGACTTTTGGGTCCTGGAAGGGCAAAAGAATGGGAATTTTGGGGTTAAAAATCGGAATTTTTGGGTCTGAAAAGGGGAAAATGTTGGGATTTTTAGGATTAAAATCTGGGATTTTTTGGGTTAAAATCCGGGAAATTTTGGGTTAAAAATCGGGACTTTTGGGTCCTGGAAGGGGAAAAAGTCGGGTTTTTTGGGTTAAAAATGGGATTTTTGGGGGTTAAACGCTCCAATTTTGGGGGATGGATCATGGGAATTTTGGGGTTAAAAATCGGGATTTTGGGGAAAAAATCGGGAATTTTGGGGTTAAAAATGGGGAGGTTTTGGGTCCTGGAAGGGCAAAATGATGGGATTTTTGGGGTTAAAAATTGGATTTTTTGGGGTTAAGTCACGGCAATTTTGGGGATGGAGTCCGGGATTTTTAGAGATGAATCTCTGAATTTTTGGGGTTAAAAATCGCGATATTGGGGGTAAAATCGGGAATTTTTGGGGTTAAAAATGGGTCCTGGAAGGGGAAAAAAAAATCCGGATTTTTGGGTTAAAAATCGGGTTTTTTGGGGTTAAGTCCCCGCAATTTTGGGGGATGGATCCAGGAAATTTTAGGGAGGAATCCCTGAATTTTTGGGGTTAAAAATCGGGATTTTGGGGAAAAAAAAGGTGATTTTTTAGTTAAAAATGGGGATTTCTTGGGTACTGGAAGGGCAAAGGAATGGGAATTTGGGGGTTAAAAATCGGATTTTTTGGGGTTAAATCCCTGCAATTTTGGGAGATGGTTGTGGGCACTTTGAGGCTTAAAAATCAGGATTTTTTTGGGGTGAAAACGGTGAATTTTGGGGTGAAAAATCCGATTTTTCTCGCGCGTTCAACCCTCCGGCACCACGGACAGATCCCTCCCCTCACGCGAACAAAACCCTCCCAAAACCCTTTAAAAAACCCCCCCAAAAAACTGAATTTTTCTCTTCTAAATCCTCTTCAGCATCTGCGGCAAGTCAGGCGAGAAATCCCAAGGAATTCTGAGGGGAAAATGAGGGGAAAAAAAGGAAAAAATGGGAAAAAAAGAGGTAAAAATGGGAATAAACGGGAACGGAGGGGGAGGGAGCGGCTGCCGAGCGCCCCCTGCGGTTCCTGAGGGGAAAAGGGGGGGGAAGGGGAATAAATCAACTTTTTTGGGGATTTTTAGGGGTTTTTAAGGGTTTTAGATGTTTCCTATTTTTTCCCAATTTTTTCCCATTTTTTCTCAATTTTTCCCCATTTTCCGCCATTTTATTCCCCTTTATTCCCCAATTTTTCCTCAAATTTCTCCCATTTTATTCCCATTTTTTCCTAATTTTTCCCCAATTTTCCGCAATTTTATTCCCCAATTTTCCCCCAATTTTTCCTCAATTTTCCCCCACTTTATTCTCATTTTTTCCCCATTTTCCCCTCATTTTTACCCAATATTTCCTCACTTTCCCCCCAGTTTTTCCCCATTTTTTCTTTATTTTTCCCCATTTTTCCCCATTTTCCCCTAAGTTTTTACCCAATTTTCCCAGATTTCCCCCCCTTTTCTTCCACTTTCCCCCTATTTTTCCCTGAATTTTTCTGCCACTTTATTCCCCTTTATTCCCCATTTTCCCCCCAATTTTTCCTCAATTTTCCCCCATTTTATTCCCATTTTTTCCTAATTTTCCCCAATTTTTCCCCATTTGTTCCTAATTTTTCCCCATTTTTCCCTCATTTTGTCCCAAAATTTCCAGGTTTTTTCCCCCCATTTTTACGCAATTTCCCCCCTATATTTCCCCAATTTTTCCCCATTTCTTCCTCATTTTCCCCCAATTTTTCCCCATTTACCCCACATTTTTACTTAATTTTCCCCATAATTTTCCCCCATTTTTTCCAGCTTTTTCCCCATTTTCCCCCCATTTTTTTCCTCAATTTCCCCCATTTTTCCCCGAATTTTTCCCAATTTCCCCCAATTTTTCCCCAATTTTCCCCTCCAAAATATTCCCATTCCAAACAAACCCCACTCTCACCAATTTATGCAAATAAATTCAAATGTATGTAAATCAATGCAGATTTATGGAAATTTACTCAAATCCTGCCACATTTAGGGAATCCCGGTGGGAATTCCGGGATTTTGGGATGGATCCAAAGGAGGAGAAAAAAATCGGGATTTTTTCCCTATTTATTCCAAATTTTTTCCCCATTTTTTTCACCCCAAAGGAGACCCAAAAATTCCCTAAAATACCACAAAAACTGCCCTAAAAATGCCCCAAAAAGGGCCCCAAAAGGGCCCAAAAAACCCCAAAAACTCCATAAAAAATGTCCTAAATTTGTCCCAAAAGGGGGAAAAAATTCCTCAAAAAAGGGGAAAAAAGAGCCCAAAAACGCTCCCAAAAATGCCCTAAAAAGGTCGAAAAAATGCCCCAAAAAACCCCCCAAAACTCCCTAAAAATCCCCCAAAAAATTCTCAATTCAAAAAAAAATTCCCCAAATCATCCTCAAAAATATTTTTAAAAATTCCCAAAAAAAAATCCTCCAAAATTCCCAAAACGTCCTCAAAAAAATAATTAAAAATCCCTGAAAAATAATCAAAAATCCCCCCCAAAAATCCGCCAAAAAATTTAAAAAAATTTAAAAACCTCCAAAAAATCCCCAAAAAATCCAAAACATATGTCAAAAAATCCCACAATTTTCCCCCAAAAATCCCTAAAAAATGTCAAAAATTACCCCCAAAAAACCCCAAAAATATTTTAAAAATTAAAAAAATCCCCAAAAATCCCCCCAAAATCTCAAAAAAAAATATCCCCAAAAAAGAAAAAAAATTTCCAAAAAATTCCAAAAAATACCCCCAACAATCCTCATAAAGTCCCCAAAGAATCCCAAAATATTGGGGATTTTGGGGGGGATTTTTCGCTGGATTTTTTGGGATTTTTAAGGGAGCTTTTTTTGGATTTTTTCTTATTTTTTGGGGAATTTCTGGGGGATTTTTGGAGATTCCTGGGGAATTTTTGGGGAGAATTTTTTTGACTTTTTGGGCCATTTTGGGGGCATTTTTTTTGTGTTTTTAAGGGCATTTTTGGGCTTTTTTTGTTTTTTTTTTTTTAACCATTTTTGGTGCATTTTTAGGGCATTTTTGGCCCTTTTTTGGTCTCTTTTGGTCCCTTTTTGGACTCTTTTGAATCACTTTGGGATTTTTTGGGGTCTTTTGGGCCACTTTTGGCATTATAACCCAAATTTCAAGGATCTAATCCTGATTTTTTTGAGGATTTCCATCCTGATTTTTTTTTTTTGGGATCCAAATCCGGATTTTTGTCTTCCAATCCCGCTTTTTTGAGGATTCTAACCCAAATTTTTGGAATTTTTGGGGAGATATTAATGGAAATTTTTGAGATTCCAACCGCCATAAGGATTGGGAAAGGGATGATGATAGAAATCCCAAAAAAATCGGGATTAAAATGCCAAAAATTGGATTAAAATCCCGAAAATTGGATTAAAATCCCCAAAAAAGTCCTTCTCCCTCACGCCTCACCTGTCAATCACTCTAAAGCCACGCCCCTTCTTTGATCAGCCAATAAGAACACACGGAGTTCGGGGCGTGGCTTACGAGTGATTGACAGCCCGCCTCTCTTTACCCAACCAATGAAACCGCTCAAAACGCGGGGCGTGCCCTGTCAATCACCACAAAACCCCGCCCCATCCTCTCCTCAGCCAATCACGCCTCTCCTTCCCCCTCCGCTTCCGCCGCCATGGCCGCCGCGCCGCGCTGAGCCCCGGCCCCGCCGCTCAGCCCCGGCCATGGCGGCTCCGCTCTCGTAGCCGCCAGCGCCATGCCGAGCGGAGCCGCCGAGGCCAACGAGGCCGCCGAGCCGGCGCTGCTGCTCCTCCAGCAGCGCCTGCAAGGACTCGGCCTCCCGCAGCCCGGCGCGGAGGAGGAGGAGGAGGAGGATGATGGCGGCGAGGCGGAGCTGAGGGAGGATGAGGACGAGGAAGCCGCGCTGTTGTTGCCGGCGCTGCTACCGCGCGGCCTCGATGTTGCGGGCGGCCGGGGGATGATGGCGGCGATGCTGCCGCGCACCTACGGCGATGTCGGGGCTGCGGGAGGCGAGCAGGCGGCGCTGCCCCGAAGGAAAAGCGTCAACACCACCGAGTGCGTGGCCGTGCCCAGCTCCGAGCATGTGGCCGAGATCGTGGGGCGCCAGGGTGAGTGAGGGGCGCTAATGGCGGCGCTTGGGGCCGTGAGGGTCAGGTCCTGCTTCAGCTTCTCCCGCCTTTTTTGGGACCTTCAGACTCAAGGTGGGACCCTCATCTTCATCTCCGGAGGGTCAGGTCCTGCTTCAGCTCTTCCCGCCTTTTTGGGACCCTCAGAGCCAGGGTGGGACCCTCATCTTCATCTCCGGAGAGTCAGGTCCTGCTTCAGCTCTTCCCGCCTTTTTTGGGACCCTCAGAGCCAGGGTGGGACCCTCATCTTCATCTCCTCAGGGCTGGCTCCTGTTTCAGCTCTTCCCGCCATTTTTGGGACCTTCATACCTGGGGTGGGACACTCATCTTCACCCCCTGAGGGCTGGGTACTGCTTCAGCTCTTCCCGCCATTTTTGGGACCCTCATACCTGGGTGGGACCTTCCTGTGTCTCCTCCCAGTGAGGACCCTCCTCTTCCTCTTCCTCCCATCATGGGGCCCCTCCTGTCCCCTCACACCCCAAGGTGGGACCCTCATCTTCACCCCCTGAGGGTCCTGACCCCCTTCTCCTCTCCCCACCATTTTGGGGACCCTCCGTCCCCTCACACCCCAGGATGGGACCCTCATCTTCACCCCCTCAGGGCTGACTCCTGCTTCAGCTCTTCCTGCCATTTTTGGGGACCCTCATACCCAGAGTGGGACCCTCATCTTCATCTCCTGAGATTCCTTACCTGCTTCTCCTCTTCCCGCCATTTTGGGGACCCTCCGTCCCCTCACACCCCAGGATGGGACCCTCATCTTCACCCCCTCAGGGCTGGCTCCTGTTTCAGCTCATCCCGCCATTTTTGGGACCCTCATACCTGGGTGGGACCTTCCTGTGTCTCCTCCCCGTGAGGGACCCTCCTCTTCCTCTTCCTCCCATCATGGGGCCCCTCTGTCCCCTCACACCCCAAGGTGGGACCTTCATCTTCACCTCCTTTTCTGTCCCCTCATCCTCACCCCCTGAGGGTTCTGATCCCTTCTCCTCTTCCTGCCATTTTGGGGACCCTCCTGTCCCCTCATACCCCAAGGTGGGACCTTCCTGTCCCCAATTAACCCTTAAACCCGGCCTGTCTGTCCCCAAACCCGGTCTGTCTGTCCCCAAATGCGCCTTATCTGTGTGCAATGAAGGATTGTGTCACTGTGTGTGTGTGAGCTGTGCTGTGAGCTCCTCATTTCCATCCTCTGAATCTGACCCTGGAGTTTGTAGTAAATCGGAGATAGAGATAACAACGGAGATATGGAGACAGCGCTGTGGGGCAGGCAGGGAGCAGTGGGCGATGCAGCGTGTGGGGCTGAGCCTGGAGCTGGAGCTGAGCCTGAGCCTGGGGCTAGGGCTGGGGCTGAGGCTGAGAGTGGGGCTGGGGCTGGGCTGGGGCAGGCAGTGTGGTGTTCTGCAGTCACTCGCTGCCTCTGTGGCACTGCCTGTGCCTCCCTGGCCCTGCCCGAGCCCTCCCGGGGCTGCCCGGGACAATGAAACTCCTCCTCCTCCTGCTGCTCCTCCTGCTGCTCCTCCTGCTGCTCCTTCCCAGCTGGGCCGGCCCTGGCTCGCTCCCTGCCTGCCTGCGGGGCCCTGCAGGATGGGACCTCCATGAGCGGCCCCTCCTGCCCTGCCCCTGCTCCTGCCCTGCCCCAGCTCCTGCTCCTGCCCCTGCCCCTGCCCCTGCCCCTGCCCTTGCCCCTGCCCCTGCCCTGCTCCTGCCTCAGCTCCTGCTCCTGCCCCTGCCCCTGCCCCTGCCCCTGCCCCTGCCCCTGCCCCTGCCCCTACCCTGCTCCTGCCCCAGCTCCTGCTCCTGTTCCTGCCCCTGCCCCCACTCCTGCCCCTGCCCCAGCTCCTGCCCCAGCTCCTGCCCCTGCCCCTGCTGCTGCCCCTGCCCCCGCTCCTGCCCCAGCTCCTGCCCCTGCCCTGCCCCTGCCGGTGCCGCTGCTGCTGTGGAGTGTCCCCGGGCCTGGGGAGCCGGGGCTGGCCTGGGACGCGGCTCCGTGTGCCCGGCGGGGCTGGGGCGCCCCGCGGGAGCAGAGGGCAGCGAGCGGCTGCGGGAGCCGTGCCGGAGCCCCTCGTGCCAGCTCTGTGCCCCACTGGCAGCTGGCTCAGCAGCTCAGCCAGGCGGAATCCCGGCGTGTTGGGAATGCCGCGGGCCTGCTCATTTCACACTGCCTGCTCTCCTGGTGCTCCGCTGGGTAAACTGGGCTCTCTGCACCCCACCTGAGCACCTGGAGCGCCTCAGGGAAGGGCCCACTGTGTCCCACAGACTGCCATCCCGTCCCTAGACATCAAAGGGAAACATTCCACTGTTCTGATTTCTGTTTGGGGCAGCATTCCCTCGGGAGAGGAGGGAATCCCCTCGTGTGCAGTCCATTTGTGTGCTGGGGCGGCTGGAGAGGGGCCCTCATCCCTCAGGGGATAGCGGGGTTTGGATGGCAGTCCTGGCAGAGGGCAGTTCTGGGGGGTTTGGGTGGCACTCCTGGCAGGGGCAGAGGGAGTTCTGGGCGAGCTGCTGAGTGACTCTGAGTCTGGCACATGGGCTGTGCTGCAGCCCTGCTCCCAGGAAATGTTTGCCGGCTCCCAGGCGGCCGGGGTGCAGGGCTGGTGTGTCAGCAGAGCTCGGTGTGTGAGAGGCTCCTGCAGCGCCTCGCACAGCCGAGGGACACGCGGTCAGGAGAGAGGGGAATTCAGGGATCCCTGCAGGCACGGCTGGCACGCAGGGACCGTGGTGGCACTCACCACCGAGCGGGCAGCTCGCTCGGAGCGCTGCTGAGCTGCAGCCCGAGCTGTCCCCGCTGCTGTCCCTGCCCGGGGTGGGGCTCTGGCATGGGGCAGGCAGTGCTCTCTCCCGTGGGCCGCCCGCTGACGCGCTGTGTTTCCCGCACAGGCTGCAAGATCAAGGCGCTGCGGGCCAAGACCAACACGTACATCAAGACGCCGGTGCGCGGCGAGGAGCCGGTGTTCGTGGTGACGGGGCGCAAGGAGGACGTGGCCACGGCCAAGCGGGAGATCCTGTCGGCGGCCGAGCACTTCTCGCTGATCCGGGCGTCGCGCGGCAGGGGCGCGGGGCCGTGCGGCGCGCCCGCGCTGCCGGGGCAGACCACGGTGCAGGTGCGGGTGCCGTACCGCGTGGTGGGGCTGGTGGTGGGCCCCAAGGGCGCCACCATCAAGCGCATCCAGCAGCAGACGCACACGTACATCGTGACGCCCAGCCGCGACAAGGAGCCCGTGTTCGAGGTGACGGGCATGCCCGAGAACGTGGACCGCGCGCGCGAGGAGATCGAGGCGCACATCGCCCTGCGCACCGGCGCCTTCCCGCAGCTCGGCCGCCACAGCGACTTCCGCGCCAACGGCACCGACGTGGGCCTCGAGGGCGCCTGGCCGGGCACCCGCGCCCGCTCCAGGATGGTCTCCAGCTACCGCCACGACAGCTCCAGCTCCCTGGGCAGCGGCTCCACCGACTCCTACTTTGGCGGCAGCCGGCTGGCCGACTTCAGCCCCACCAGCCCCTTCGGCGCCGGCGGCTTCTGGATCGGGGAGGCGCTGCCGGCCGTGGGCGCGGAGGAGCCGGCGCTGGACTCGCCCGCCTACGAGCCCCTGCCCGCGCCCTCCCCGACCATATGGGCGCCCTATGAGCCCGCGGCCGGGCTGGCTGGCACCAGGGCGCCGTGCCGCGGCAGCCGGCCCCCCACGCCCCGCCTGTCGCCCACCTTCCCCGAGAGCCTGGAGCTCCCGCCGGCCGGGCGCGCCCGCAGCGAGGCACCGAGCTGCGGCCCCCCGCCCGGGCTGCCCGTCTGCATCCCCGCCTTCTCCAACGGTACCAACAGCTACTCCTCGTCCAACGGCGGCTCCGCCTCCAGCTCGCCCCCCGAGTGCCGGCGCAGGCACGACTGCGTCCTCTGCTTCGAGAGCGAGGCCGCGGCCGCCCTCATGCCCTGCGGCCACAGCCTCTTCTGCCCGCAGTGCGCCGGCCGGATCTGCGCCCGCGACGCGCCCGCCTGCCCCGTGTGCCAGGCCGCCGTCACCCAGGCCATCCACATCCACTCCTGAGCCGCGCCGCGGGCCCGGGAGCGGCCGCGCTGCCGGCTGACCCACGCCGGGCGGGCTCTGGCTCCGTGCGGGCAGCGGGGTTCAGCACAGGGCGACTGGGGATGCGATGCCACGTGCGGCGGGGTCTCGTCCATCACACACAGCTGGAAACACAAACGCTGTGGGCGCTGCCAGGGCCTCTGTCGTGGCCAGGCCTCTGCTGGCAGCTGAGCCTCGCTGCCCCACAGGGGTCACCTGCCCTCGGCTACCCGCACTTCCAATGCTGCCTTCTCTACACTGCCAGTGCTCAAAGCAGGTTTGGGAAACTCCTTCTCTTCCGCGCTCTGCGTCCACTCACGCCTCATCCTCCAGCACAGCAAACAACTGCTCCGTGGGAGCCGCCGGCAGGGCCGGGCCACGGGCAGGGCCAGGAACAGCCCCAGGCAGCCCAGCCAGGGCCCTCGGGGTGTGTGATTCCCACGGGAAGCGTGTCCCAGGAGCCTGCCCCAGGAGCCTGCCCCAGGAGCGCGCCCGAGGTCCATGATCCCGCGGTGAGGGCGCTGACATTCCGTTTGTCCGATCAAGCTGTTCCGAAATCACCTCCTGGCGAGTCTGCAGATCAGAATGTGACGCATCGTTATGTCCAGTCTTCGTCTTGCACATACCATAGATTTATGTTTTATTTTTGGTAAGGATAAGGAAAGTCGGGGAGTTGCGTGCGTGCCCTGGTGGTGTTATTAATTTCTCCGTGACAGTGGCCCTGCAGTCGGTTTGCTTCATTTCAAAAATGTCTTTCCAATCACTGGTTTAAAGGAGAAAAAGGAAAAGAGTCTCTTGAATTCCTGCATTTCAACCTGTGGATGTTTCCAGCTCCTCCATCCTCAGTATGTTCCCAAATCTGTGCTGGCGTATGTTGAAGCAACAAAAACAGGCAACCAGAACAACATGAAAAACCAAAAGAAAAAAAGGAAGAAAGGAAGAAAGAAAGGAAAAAAGAATATATGCCAAGTGGAGTTCTGGTGGATTTTTTTCTATTTTTGTTTTGGAAGCATTATTTTCCCAAGATAAAAGTTTTTTTCTCAGTATAACAGAAAAAAAAAAAGAAAAAAGATGAAGTGAAATTACACCTATGTTGAACTAGTAAATACGCAGAAAACTTTATTTTTTATTTCCACTTGAAGAGTTACATTTCGTATTAAAAGTTTACAGATAACGGTTTTTATTTTGTGATTCCAAGTCTGGGAGCTGCCCTGAGGGCAGGGCCGTGTCCGAGCGGGGCCGTGTCCCAGCAGGGCCGTGTCCCAGCAGGGCCGTGTCCGAGCACAGCCGTGTCCGAGCACAGCCGTGTCCGAGCACAGACGTGTCCCAGCAGGGCCGTGTCCCAGCAGGGCCGTGTCTGAGCAGGGCCGTGTCCGAGCAGGGCCGTGTCCGAGCACAGCCGTGTCCCAGCAGGGCCGTGTCCCAGCAGGGCCGTGTCCGAGCGGGGCCGTGTCCCAGCAGGGCCGTGTCCGAGCACAGCCGTGTCCGAGCACAGACGTGTCCCAGCAGGGCCGTGTCCCAGCGGGGCCGTGTCCGAGCACAGCCGTGTCCGAGCACAGCCGTGTCCGAGCACAGCCGTGTCCCAGCAGGGCCGTGTCCGAGCAGGGCCGTGTCCCAGCAGGGCCGTGTCCCAGCACAGCCGTGTCCCAGCACAGCCGTGTCCGAGCAGGGCCGTGTCCGAGCACAGCCGTGTCCGAGCAGGGCCCTGTCCCGCAGTCCGGGGCCCAGGGGCGGCCGAGGCTGGTTTAGAATTTGCTAATTTTGCTACACTTTTTGTTATGTATATGTAGGGGTTACAGATCCGATTTGAATAAAGTTTAAAAAAAATCCATATATTTTATGATAAAGGGCCTTTAACTTATGACGGCCAAAGCACTGATATTATATATTTGCTGTAAAGAGAATTACAAGAGTTTTATTTTTCTGATATTAAAAGTTAATAAACACTTGTTTCCATTAACTTGAGCGTCCATCTGTGGGACGGGGCAGAGAAACCCCAAAATGCCCCGGGGGGTTCCCAGTGTCAGGCATTTGGGTCTGGGGGCTCTGGGTGTGTCAGGGATTTGGGTCTGGGGGCTCTGGGTGTGTCAGGGATTTGGGTCTGGGGGTTCCCAGTGTCAGGGATTTGGGTCTGGGGGCTTGGGGTGTGTCAGGGATTTGGGTCTGGGGGCTCCAAGTGTCAGGGATTTGGGTCTGGGGGCTCTGGGTCCATCAGCATTGCCGCTCTCTGGGAGCCGCGCCGCGAGCGGGGCCGGGAGCTGGGAGCAGAGCAGGGCTGGAGCCGTGCCGGAGTGGGGCTGGGAGCCGTGCCGGAGCCGTGCCGGAGCCGTGCCAGAGCCGTGCCGGAGCCGTGCCGGAGCCGTGCCGGAGCCGTGCCGGAGCGGGGCCGGAGCGGGGCTGGCGGTCCCTGTGCCGCCCCAGCACTGCAGCGAGCTGGGCTCGGGGGCCCTTCCCGAGCCACGGCTGCGGAGGGAGCAGAACGGGCACCAACAAAAGAGGAGCAGCTTCTGTTGGTTTCTTTTTTTTACACCCTGGACCGATTTTTTATGAAATTGCAGCGCATTCCCAAAACCTGCTTGGGCGAAGTTTGAAGTAAAGGCATCTCAGCGAGCTGGGGGCGCCGGCTCTGAGGGAATAACCGGATTCTGGGCTGAGGAGCTGGCGCAGGAGCTGCGGGAGATCCCGCACCCAATGGGTCTGGGGCTGCGGCGGGCTGGGGAAGGCCGGGCTCAGGGACGGCCAGGCCGGGCTCAGGGATGCTCAGGCCGGGCTCAGGGATGCTCAGGCCGGGCTCAGGGATGCTCAGGCCAGGCTCAGGCTGGATTCAGGCCGGGCTCAGGCTGGATTCAGGGATGGCTCTCTGAGCCCGGGCAGGGCGGGGGACCCGCGGGCCGCGGGGCTGAGGCTGCCCAAAGCCAGCGAGAGAACACGGCTGCCAAAACCCGGGAAATGGCGGGATCACAGCGGGATCACGGCGATCGTGGCAGGGCCTGGAAGCCCCCGGGAGAGCCACGGAACCGCAGCGGCTTCTCCCCTGGAACGGCCCAGCACGGCCAGGAGCCACCTCGTGTCCCCAGTGCCACAACCGCCTGGCTCAGGGGACGGGCGCTCAGTGCCCGGGGCAGCTGTGCCGGGGCTGGGCAGCCCTTTCCAGGGGAAATTCCTGCTGTGCCCACCCTGAGCCTGCCCTGAGGCTGCTCCCTCAGCTGCTGTCCCCGTTCCTGGCGTGCTGCACAGCTCCGTCCCCAGCCCCTCTGCCCCTGCCCGGCCACTGCCAGCACCTGCCAGCCGTCCCCGGCCACCGCAGCCGCGCAGTCCCCGCGGGGCCTCAGCTCCCAGGGCAGCGCCAGCAACAGCCCTGCCAGCACAGAGACCCCTGCCAGGACAGAGACCCCTGCCAGCACAGAGACCCCTGCCAGCACAGAGACCCCTGCCAGGACAGAGACCCCTGCCCGGCACAGAGACCCCTGCCAGGACAGAGACCCCTGCCCGGCACAGAGACCTCCTGCCGCTCGGGACATCCCCTCGGGAATGAGAACGGGAACAGCGTGGGCAGGGGGCTGGCAGAGGGACAGGAATGTCCCCAGCCCCTCAGGATGTCCCCAGGAATGTCCCCAGCCCCTCGGGCAGGGCAGGGTGCCCTTCATCCCGACACGAGGCACAAACCCGAGCCCGGGCGGTGCTGTGGCCACCACGGGGACACCGCTGCGGGACCGCAGCTCCCGCCGGTCCGGGGTGGCTCCGGCGTCCCCTGTCCCCAAGTGGCTCCGAGGGCGGGCGTGCGGCCCGGCCGCAGTGCAGCTGCGGGTCAGTAAAAACAAACAAAAAAAAGACATTTGAGAAACCCCAAACCACCCAAAACCACCTGGCAACGCCTTCATTTTGGCAGGATCCAAACGTCCGCAGCTCACCGCCCGAGCTGGCCCAGGTGTGCCCGCGGGAAAAGCTCTCCCTGGGGCTGCCCGGCCCCGGCCCCGATCCCGCAGCCCCAGTCCCAGCCCCGGCCGTCTGTCTGCCCGTCCCGCTCCCCGCGGCTCCCTGCAGGAGGCTCAGAGCTCAGCGCAGGTGACATGTGGCGCATGTGGCGCTGCAGATGGCCGGGGGGGCCCTCGGGGCCCGCGCTGACCGCAGCACGGCTGGGCCGGGCTGGGACAGCGGATCTCCCGGGACACGGGCTGTCCCGGCAGCTGGCACCGCGCCAGGCTCGGGGGGAGCAGCGGACTGATCGGCAGAGCTCCGTGCTCGGCACAGCCATGAGCTCAACCCAGCTCCGTGCTCACACCAGCCCTGAGCTGACCCTGGCCCCACGCTCTCCTCAGCTCCACGCTCATTCCCAGCTCCGTCCTTACCACAGCTCCACACTCACTCCCAGCTCCACGCTCATTCCCAGCTCCACGCTCACTCCCAGCTCCACGCTCATTCCCAGCTCCACGCTCACTCCCAGCTCCACGCTCAGTCCCAGCTCCACACTCATTCCCAGCTCCAAGCTCACTCCCAGCTCCACGCTCACTCCCAGCTCCACGCTCACTCCCAGCTCCACGTTCACTCCCAGCTCCAAGCTCACTCCCAGCTCCACGCTCATTCCCAGCTCCACGCTCACTCCCAGCTCCACGCTCACTCCCAGCTCCACGCTCATTCCCAGCTCCACGCTCATTCCCAGCTCCACGCTCATTCCCAGCTTCACACTCATTCCCAGCTCCACGCTCACTCCCAGCTCCACAAGAGTTCCCAGCTCCACGCTCACTCCCAGCTCCATCCTCACACCCAGCTCCACGCTCATTCCCAGCACCATCCTCATTCCCAGCTCCACGCTCATTCCCAGCTCCACGCTCACTCCCAGCTCCACGCTCACTCCCAGCTCCACGTTCACTCCCAGCTCCACGCTCACTCCCAGCTCCATCCTCACTCCCAGCTCCACGTTCACTCCCAGCTCCACGCTCACTCCCAGCTCCACGCTCACTCCCAGCTCCACGCTCACTCCCAGCTCCACGCTCATTCCCAGCTCCATCCTCACTCCCAGCTCCACGCTCATTCCCAGCTCCACGCTCACTCCCAGCTCCACGCTCACTCCCAGCTCCACGCTCACTCCCAGCTCCACGCTCACTCCCAGCTCCACGCTCATTCCCAGCTCCACGCTCATTCCCAGCTCCACGCTCATTCCCAGCTCCACGCTCACTCCCAGCTCCACGCTCATCCCCAGCTCCACGCTCACTCCCAGCTCCACGCTCATTCCCAGCTCCACGCTCATTCCCAGCTCCACGCTCATTCCCAGCTCCACGCTCATTCCCAGCTCCACGCTCACTCCCATCTCCACGCTCATTCCCAGCTTCACACTCACCCCAGCTCCACGCTCACTCCCAGCTCCACGCTCACTCCCAGCTCCACGCTCACTCCCAGCTCCACGCTCACTCCCAGCTCCACGCTCATTCCCAGCTCCACGCTCATTCCCAGCTCCACGCTCACTCCCAGCTCCACGCTCATTCCCAGCTCCACGCTCACTCCCAGCTCCACAAGAGTTCCAAGCTCCACGCTCATTCCCAGCTCCACACTCACCCCAGCTCCACGCTCACTCCCAGCTCCACGCTCATTCCCAGCTCCACGCTCATTCCCAGCTCCATCCTCACTCCCAGCTCCACGCTCACTCCCAGCTCCACGCTCATTCCAGCTCCACGCTTACTCCCAGCTCCACGCTCACTCCCAGCTCCACGCTCATTCCCAGCTCCATGCTCATTCCCAGCTCCACGCTCACTCCCAGCTCCACGCTCATTCCCAGCTCCACGCTCACTCCCAGCTCCACGCTCAGTCCCAGCTCCACACTCATTCCCAGCTCCAAGCTCACTCCCAGCTCCACGCTCACTCCCAGCTCCACGCTCACTCCCAGCTCCACGTTCACTCCCAGCTCCAAGCTCACTCCCAGCTCCACGCTCATTCCCAGCTCCACGCTCACTCCCAGCTCCACGCTCACTCCCAGCTCCACGCTCATTCCCAGCTCCACGCTCATTCCCAGCTCCACGCTCATTCCCAGCTCCACAAGAGTTCCCAGCTCCACGCTCACTCCCAGCTCCATCCTCACACCCAGCTCCACGCTCATTCCCAGCACCATCCTCATTCCCAGCTCCACGCTCACTCCCAGCTCCACGCTCACTCCCAGCTCCACGCTCATTCCCAGCTCCACGCTCATTCCCAGCACCATCCTCATTCCCAGCTCCACGCTCATTCCCAGCTCCACGCTCACTCCCAGCTCCACGCTCATTCCCAGCTCCACGCTCACTCCCAGCTCCACGCTCACTCCCAGCTCCACGCTCATTCCCAGCTCCACGCTCACTCCCAGCTCCACGCTCACTCCCAGCTCCACGCTCACTCCCAGCTCCACGCTCACTCCCAGCTCCACGCTCATTCCAGCTCCACGCTCACTCCCAGCTCCACGCTCATTCCCAGCTCCACGCTCATTCCCAGCTCCATCTTCACTCCCAGCTCCACGCTCATTCCCAGCTCCACGCTCACTCCCAGCTCCACGCTCACTCCCAGCTCCACGCTCACTCCCAGCTCCACGCTCACTCCCAGCTCCACGCTCACTCCCAGCTCCACGCTCACTCCCAGCTCCACGCTCATTCCCAGCTCCACGCTCATTCCCAGCTCCACGCTCACTCCCAGCTCCACGCTCATTCCCAGCTCCACGCTCACTCCCAGCTCCACAAGAGTTCCAAGCTCCACGCTCATTCCCAGCTCCACACTCACCCCAGCTCCACGCTCACTCCCAGCTCCACGCTCATTCCCAGCTCCACGCTCATTCCCAGCTCCATCCTCACTCCCAGCTCCACGCTCACTCCCAGCTCCACGCTCATTCCAGCTCCACGCTTACTCCCAGCTCCACGCTCACTCCCAGCTCCACGCTCATTCCCAGCTCCATGCTCATTCCCAGCTCCACGCTCACTCCCAGCTCCACGCTCATTCCCAGCTCCACGCTCACTCCCAGCTCCACGCTCAGTCCCAGCTCCACACTCATTCCCAGCTCCAAGCTCACTCCCAGCTCCACGCTCACTCCCAGCTCCACGCTCACTCCCAGCTCCACGTTCACTCCCAGCTCCAAGCTCACTCCCAGCTCCACGCTCATTCCCAGCTCCACGCTCACTCCCAGCTCCACGCTCACTCCCAGCTCCACGCTCATTCCCAGCTCCACGCTCATTCCCAGCTCCACGCTCACTCCCAGCTCCACGCTCACTCCCAGCTCCACGCTCATTCCCAGCTCCACGCTCATTCCCAGCACCATCCTCATTCCCAGCTCCACGCTCATTCCCAGCTCCACGCTCACTCCCAGCTCCACGCTCATTCCCAGCTCCACGCTCACTCCCAGCTCCACGCTCACTCCCAGCTCCACGCTCATTCCCAGCTCCACGCTCACTCCCAGCTCCACGCTCACTCCCAGCTCCACGCTCACTCCCAGCTCCACGCTCACTCCCAGCTCCACGCTCATTCCAGCTCCACGCTCACTCCCAGCTCCACGCTCATTCCCAGCTCCACGCTCATTCCCAGCTCCATCTTCACTCCCAGCTCCACGCTCATTCCCAGCTCCACGCTCACTCCCAGCTCCACGCTCACTCCCAGCTCCACGCTCACTCCCAGCTCCACGCTCACTCCCAGCTCCATCCTCACTCCCAGCTCCACGCTCACTCCCAGCTCCACGCTCACTCCCAGCTCCACGCTCACTCCCAGCTCCACGCTCATTCCCAGCTCCACGCTCATCCCCAGCTCCACGCTCATTCCCAGCTCCACGCTCATCCCCAGCTCCACGCTCATCCCCAGCTCCACGCTCATTCCCAGCTCCACGCTCATTCCCAGCTCCACGCTCATTCCCAGCTCCTCGCACACTCCCAGCTCCACGCTCACTCCCAGCTCCTCGCTCACTCCCAGCTCCTCGCTCACTCCCAGCTCCACGCTCATTCCCAGCTCCACGCTCACTCCAGCTCCATCCTCACTCCCAGCTCCACGCTCATTCCCAGCTCCACGCTCACTCCCAGCTCCACGCTCACTCCCAGCTCCTCGCTCACTCCAGCTCCACGCTCACTCCCAGCTCCACGCTCACTCCCAGCTCCACGCTCACTCCCAGCTCCACACTCATTCCCAGCTCCACGCTCACTCCCAGCTCCACGCTCACTCCCAGCTCCACGCTCACTCCCAGCTCCACGCTCACTCCCAGCTCCATCCTCACTCCCAGCTCCACGCTCACTCCCAGCTCCACGCTCACTCCCAGCTCCTCGCTCACTCCCAGCTCCACGCTCATTCCCAGCTCCTCGCTCACTCCCAGCTCCACGCTCATTCCCAGCTCCACGCTCACTCCCAGCTCCACGCTCATTCCCAGCTCCTCGCTCACTCCCAGCTCCTCGCTCACTCCCAGCTCCACGCTCATTCCCAGCTCCACGCTCATTCCCAGCTCCACGCTCACTCCCAGCTCCACGCTCACTCCCAGCTCCACGCTCATTCCCAGCTCCACGCTCATTCCCAGCTCCACGCTCACTCCAGCTCCATCCTCACTCCCAGCTCCACGCTCACTCCCAGCTCCACGCTCACTCCCAGCTCCACGCTCACTCCCAGCTCCACGCTCATTCCCAGCTCCACGCTCATTCCCAGCTCCACGCTCATTCCCAGCTCCACGCTCACTCCCAGCTCCACGCTCATTCCCAGCTCCACGCTCACTCCCAGCTCCACGCTCACTCCCAGCTCCACGCTCATTCCCAGCTCCACGCTCACTCCCAGCTCCACAAGAGTTCCAAGCTCCACGCTCATTCCCAGCTCCACACTCACCCCAGCTCCACGCTCACTCCCGGCTCCACGCTCATTCCCAGCTCCACGCTCAGTCCCAGCTCCACAAGAGTTCCAAGCTCCACGCTCATTCCCAGCTCCACACTCACCCCAGCTCCACGCTCACTCCCAGCTCCACGCTCATTCCCAGCTCCACGCTCATTCCCAGCTCCATCCTCACTCCCAGCTCCACGCTCACTCCCAGCTCCACGCTCATTCCAGCTCCACGCTCACTCCCAGCTCCACGCTCACTCCCAGCTCCACGCTCATTCCCAGCTCCATGCTCATCCCCAGCTCCACGCTCACTCCCAGCTCCACGCTCAGTCCCAGCTCCACACTCATTCCCAGCTCCAAGCTCACTCCCAGCTCCACGCTCACTCCCAGCTCCACGCTCACTCCCAGCTCCACGTTCACTCCCAGCTCCAAGCTCACTCCCAGCTCCACGCTCATTCCCAGCTCCACGCTCACTCCCAGCTCCACGCTCACTCCCAGCTCCACGCTCATTCCCAGCTCCACGCTCATTCCCAGCTCCACGCTCACTCCCAGCTCCACGCTCACTCCCAGCTCCACGCTCACTCCCAGCTCCACGCTCACTCCCAGCTCCACGCTCATTCCCAGCTCCACGCTCATTCCCAGCTCCACGCTCATTCCCAGCTCCACAAGAGTTCCCAGCTCCACGCTCACTCCCAGCTCCATCCTCACACCCAGCTCCACGCTCATTCCCAGCACCATCCTCATTCCCAGCTCCACGCTCACTCCCAGCTCCACGCTCAGTCCCAGCTCCACGCTCATTCCCAGCTCCACGCTCATTCCCAGCACCATCCTCATTCCCAGCTCCACGCTCATTCCCAGCTCCACGCTCACTCCCAGCTCCACGCTCATTCCCAGCTCCACGCTCACTCCCAGCTCCACGCTCATTCCCAGCTCCACGCTCACTCCCAGCTCCACGCTCATTCCCAGCTCCTCGCACACTCCCAGCTCCACGCTCACTCCCAGCTCCTCACTCACTCCCAGCTCCTCGCTCACTCCCAGCTCCACGCTCATTCCCAGCTCCACGCTCATCCCCAGCTCCACGCTCACTCCCAGCTCCACGCTCACTCCCAGCTCCTCGCTCACTCCAGCTCCATCCTCACTCCCAGCTCCACACTCATTCCCAGCTCCACGCTCATTCCCAGCTCCACGCTCACTCCCAGCTCCACGCTCATCCCCAGCTCCACGCTCACTCCCAGCTCCACAAGAGTTCCAAGCTCCACGCTCATTCCCAGCTCCACACTCACCCCAGCTCCACGCTCACTCCCAGCTCCACGCTCATTCCCAGCTCCACGCTCATTCCCAGCTCCATCCTCACTCCCAGCTCCACGCTCACTCCCAGCTCCACGCTCATTCCAGCTCCACGCTCACTCCCAGCTCCACGCTCACTCCCAGCTCCACGCTCATTCCCAGCTCCACGCTCATTCCCAGCTCCATCCTGACTCCCAGCTCCACGCTCATTCCCAGCTCAACGCTCATTCCCAGCTCCATCCTCACTCCCAGATCCACGCTCATTCCCAGCTCCACGCTCATTCCCAGCTCCACGCTCATTCCCAGCTCCACGCTCACTCCCAGCTCCACGCTCACTCCCAGCTCCACGCTCATTCCAGCTCCACGCTCATTCCCAGCTCCACGCTCATTCCCAGCTCAACGCTCATTCCCAGCTCCATCCTCACTCCCAGATCCACGCACATTCCCAGCTCCACGCTCATTCCCAGCTCCACGCTCATTCCCAGCTCCACGCTCACTCCCAGCTCCACGCTCACTCCCAGCTCCACGCTCATTCCAGCTCCACGCTCATCCCCAGCTCCACGCTCACTCCCAGCTCCACGCTCATTCCCAGCTCCACGCTCACTCCCATCTCCACGCTCATTCCCAGCTTCACACTCACCCCAGCTCCACGCTCACTCCCAGCTCCACGCTCACTCCCAGCTCCACGCTCATTCCCAGCTCCACGCTCATTCCCAGCTCCACGCTCACTCCCAGCTCCACGCTCATTCCCAGCTCCACGCTCACTCCCAGCTCCACAAGAGTTCCAAGCTCCACGCTCATTCCCAGCTCCACACTCACCCCAGCTCCACGCTCACTCCCAGCTCCACGCTCATTCCCAGCTCCACGCTCATTCCCAGCTCCATCCTCACTCCCAGCTCCACGCTCACTCCCAGCTCCACGCTCATTCCAGCTCCACGCTCACTCCCAGCTCCACGCTCACTCCCAGCTCCACGCTCATTCCCAGCTCCATGCTCATCCCCAGCTCCACGCTCACTCCCAGCTCCACGCTCACTCCCAGCTCCACGTTCACTCCCAGCTCCAAGCTCACTCCCAGCTCCACGCTCATTCCCAGCTCCACGCTCACTCCCAGCTCCACGCTCACTCCCAGCTCCACGCTCATTCCCAGCTCCACGCTCATTCCCAGCTCCACGCTCATTCCCAGCTCCACAAGAGTTCCCAGCTCCACGCTCACTCCCAGCTCCATCCTCACACCCAGCTCCACGCTCATTCCCAGCACCATCCTCATTCCCAGCTCCACGCTCACTCCCAGCTCCACGCTCATTCCCAGCACCATCCTCATTCCCAGCTCCACGCTCATTCCCAGCTCCACGCTCACTCCCAGCTCCACGCTCATTCCCAGCTCCACGCTCACTCCCAGCTCCACGCTCACTCCCAGCTCCACGCTCATTCCCAGCTCCACGCTCACTCCCAGCTCCACGCTCACTCCCAGCTCCACGCTCACTCCCAGCTCCACGCTCATTCCAGCTCCACGCTCACTCCCAGCTCCACGCTCATTCCCAGCTCCACGCTCATTCCCAGCTCCATCTTCACTCCCAGCTCCACGCTCATTCCCAGCTCCACGCTCACTCCCAGCTCCACGCTCACTCCCAGCTCCACACTCATTCCCAGCTCCACGCTCACTCCCAGCTCCACGCTCACTCCCAGCTCCACGCTCACTCCCAGCTCCACGCTCACTCCCAGCTCCACGCTCACTCCCAGCTCCACGCTCATTCCCAGCTCCACGCTCATCCCCAGCTCCACGCTCATTCCCAGCTCCACGCTCATCCCCAGCTCCACGCTCATCCCCAGCTCCACGCTCATTCCCAGCTCCACGCTCATTCCCAGCTCCACGCTCATTCCCAGCTCCTCGCACACTCCCAGCTCCACGCTCACTCCCAGCTCCTCGCTCACTCCCAGCTCCTCGCTCACTCCCAGCTCCACGCTCATTCCCAGCTCCACGCTCACTCCAGCTCCATCCTCACTCCCAGCTCCACGCTCATTCCCAGCTCCACGCTCATCCCCAGCTCCACGCTCACTCCCAGCTCCACGCTCACTCCCAGCTCCTCGCTCACTCCAGCTCCATCCTCACTCCCAGCTCCACACTCATTCCCAGCTCCACGCTCATTCCCAGCTCCACGCTCACTCCCAGCTCCACAAGAGTTCCAAGCTCCACGCTCATTCCCAGCTCCACACTCACCCCAGCTCCACGCTCACTCCCAGCTCCACGCTCATTCCCAGCTCCACGCTCATTCCCAGCTCCATCCTCACTCCCAGCTCCACGCTCACTCCCAGCTCCACGCTCATTCCAGCTCCACGCTCACTCCCAGCTCCACGCTCACTCCCAGCTCCACGCTCATTCCCAGCTCCACGCTCATTCCCAGCTCCATCCTGACTCCCAGCTCCACGCTCATTCCCAGCTCAACGCTCATTCCCAGCTCCATCCTCACTCCCAGATCCACGCTCATTCCCAGCTCCACGCTCATTCCCAGCTCCACGCTCATTCCCAGCTCCACGCTCACTCCCAGCTCCACGCTCACTCCCAGCTCCACGCTCATTCCAGCTCCACGCTCATTCCCAGCTCCACTCTCATTCCCAGCTCCACGCTCATTCCCAGCTCCATCTTCACTCCCAGCTCCATGCTCATTCCCAGCTCCACACTCACCCCAGCTCCACGCTCACTCCCGGCTCCACGCTCATTCCCAGCTCCACGCTCATTCCCAGCTCCATCCTCACTCCCAGCTCCACGCTCATTCCCAGCTCCACGCTCATTCCAGCTCCACGCTCACTCCCAGCTCCACGCTCACTCCCAGCTCCACGCTCACTCCCAGCTCCACGCCCATTCCAGCTCCACGCTCATTCCCAGCTCCACTCTCATTCCCAGCTCCACGCTCATTCCCAGCTCCATCTTCACTCCCAGCTCCACGCTCACTCCCAGCTCCACGCTCACTCCAGCTCCATCCTCACTCCCAGCTCCACGCTCACTCCCAGCTCCACGCTCACTCCCAGCTCCTCGCTCACTCCAGCTCCATCCTCACTCCCAGCTCCACACTCACTCCCAGCTCCACGCTCACTCCCAGCTCCACGCTCATTCCCAGCTCCACGCTCATTCCCAGCTCCACGCTCACTCCCAGCTCCACGCTCATTCCCAGCTCCACGCTCATTCCCAGCTCCACGCTCATTCCCAGCTCCACGCTCATTCCCAGCTCCACGCTCATTCCCAGCTCCACGCTCACTCCCAGCTCCACGCTCATCCCCAGCTCCACGCTCACTCCCAGCTCCACGCTCATTCCCAGCTCCACGCTCATTCCCAGCTCCACGCTCACTCCCATCTCCACGCTCATTCCCAGCTCCACGCTCACTCCCAGCTCCACGCTCACTCCCATCTCCACGCTCATTCCCAGCTCCACGCTCACTCCCAGCTTCACACTCACCCCAGCTCCACGCTCACTCCCAGCTCCACGCTCACTCCCAGCTCCACGCTCATTCCCAGCTCCACGCTCATTCCCAGCTCCACGCTCACTCCCAGCTCCACGCTCATTCCCAGCTCCACGCTCACTCCCAGCTCCACAAGAGTTCCAAGCTCCACGCTCATTCCCAGCTCCACACTCACCCCAGCTCCACGCTCACTCCCAGCTCCACGCTCATTCCCAGCTCCATGCTCATTCCCAGCTCCATCCTCACTCCCAGCTCCACGCTCACTCCCAGCTCCACGCTCATTCCAGCTCCACGCTCACTCCCAGCTCCACGCTCACTCCCAGCTCCACGCTCAGTCCCAGCTCCACACTCATTCCCAGCTCCAAGCTCACTCCCAGCTCCACGCTCATTCCCAGCTCCACGCTCACTCCCAGCTCCACGCTCACTCCCAGCTCCACGCTCACTCCCAGCTCCACGCTCACTCCCAGCTCCACGCTCATTCCCAGCTCCACGCTCATTCCCAGCTCCACGCTCACTCCCAGCTCCACGCTCATTCCCAGCTCCACGCGCATTCCCAGCTCCACGCTCATTCCCAGCTCCACAAGAGTTCCCAGCTCCACGCTCACTCCCAGCTCCATAAGAGTTCCCAGCTCCACGCTCACTCCCAGCTCCACGCTCACTCCCAGCTCCACGCTCATTCCCACCTCCATCCTCATTCCCAGCTCTACGCTCACTCCAGCTCCACGCTCACTCCCAGCTCCACGCTCACTCCCAGCTCCACGCTCACTCCCAGCTCCACGCTCATTCCCAGCTCCATGCTCATTCCCAGCTCCATCCTCATTCCCAGCTCCACGCTCACTCCCAGCTCCACGCTCACTCCCAGCTCCACGCTCATTCCAGCTCCACGCTCACTCCCAGCTCCACGCTCATTCCCAGCTCCACGCTCATTCCCAGCTCCATCTTCACTCCCAGCTCCACGCTCATTCCCAGCTCCACGCTCACTCCCAGCTCCACGCTCACTCCCAGCTCCACACTCATTCCCAGCTCCACGCTCACTCCCAGCTCCACGCTCACTCCCAGCTCCACGCTCACTCCCAGCTCCACGCTCATCCCCAGCTCCACGCTCATCCCCAGCTCCACGCTCATTCCCAGCTCCACGCTCATCCCCAGCTCCACGCTCATCCCCAGCTCCACGCTCATCCCCAGCTCCACGCTCATCCCCAGCTCCACGCTCATGCCCAGCTCCACGCTCATCCCCAGCTCCACGCTCATCCCCAGCTCCACGCTCATTCCCAGCTCCACGCTCATTCCCAGCTCCTCGCACACTCCCAGCTCCACGCTCACTCCCAGCTCCTCGCTCACTCCCAGCTCCTCGCTCACTCCCAGCTCCACGCTCACTCCCAGCTCCTCGCTCACTCCCAGCTCCACGCTCACTCCCAGCTCCACACTCATTCCCAGCTCCACGCTCACTCCCAGCTCCACGCTCACTCCCAGCTCCACGCTCACTCCCAGCTCCACACTCATTCCCAGCTCCACGCTCACTCCCAGCTCCACGCTCACTCCCAGCTCCACGCTCACTCCCAGCTCCACGCTCATTCCCAGCTCCACGCTCATTCCCAGCTCCACGCTCATTCCCAGCTCCACGCTCACTCCCAGCTCCACGCTCATCCCCAGCTCCACGCTCACTCCCAGCTCCACGCTCATTCCCAGCTCCACGCTCACTCCCAGCTCCACAACAGTTCCAAGCTCCACGCTCATTCCCAGCTCCACACTCACCCCAGCTCCACGCTCACTCCCGGCTCCACGCTCATTCCCAGCTCCACGCTCACTCCCAGCTCCACAAGAGTTCCAAGCTCCACGCTCATTGCCAGCTCCACACTCACCCCAGCTCCACGCTCACTCCCAGCTCCACGCTCATTCCCAGCTCCACGCTCATTCCCAGCTCCATCCTCACTCCCAGCTCCACGCTCACTCCCAGCTCCACGCTCATTCCAGCTCCACGCTCACTCCCAGCTCCACGCTCACTCCCAGCTCCACGCTCATTCCCAGCTCCATGCTCATTCCCAGCTCCACGCTCATTCCAGCTCCACGCTCACTCCCAGCTCCACGCTCATTCCCAGCTCCACGCTCATTCCCAGCTCCATCTTCACTCCCAGCTCCATGCTCATTCCCAGCTCCACACTCACCCCAGCTCCACGCTCACTCCCGGCTCCACGCTCATTCCCAGCTCCACGCTCATTCCCAGCTCCATCCTCACTCCCAGCTCCACGCTCATTCCCAGCTCCACGCTCATTCCAGCTCCACGCTCACTCCCAGCTCCACGCTCACTCCCAGCTCCACGCTCACTCCCAGCTCCACTCTCATTCCCAGCTCCACGCTCATTCCCAGCTCCATCTTCACTCCCAGCTCCACGCTCACTCCCAGCTCCACGCTCACTCCCAGCTCCACGCTCACTCCCAGCTCCACGCTCATTCCCAGCTCCACGCTCACTCCCAGCTCCACGCTCATTCCCAGCTCCACGCTCACTCCCAGCTCCACGCTCATTCCCAGCTCTATCCTCATCCCCAGCTCCACGCTCACTCCCAGCTCCACGCTCACTCCCAGCTCCACGCTCATTCCCAGCTCCACGCTCATTCCCAGCTCCACGCTCATTCGAGCTCCACGCTCATTCCCAGCTCCACGCTCACTCCCAGCTCCATCCTCACTCCCAGCTCCACGCTCATCCCCAGCTCCACGCTCACTCCCAGCTCCACGCTCATTCCCAGCTCCACACTCATCCCCAGCTCCACGCTCATCCCCAGCTCCACGCTCATTCCCAGCTCCACGCTCATTCCCAGCTCCACGCTCATTCCCAGCTCCTCGCACACTCCCAGCTCCACGCTCACTCCCAGCTCCTCGCTCACTCCCAGCTCCTCGCTCACTCCCAGCTCCACGCTCATCCCCAGCTCCACGCTCACTCCCAGCTCCACGCTCACTCCCAGCTCCACGCTCACTCCCAGCTCCACGCTCACTCCCAGCTCCACGCTCACTCCCAGCTCCACGCTCACTCCCAGCTCCACGCTCATTCCCAGCTCCACGCTCACTCCCAGCTCCACGCTCACTCCCAGCTCCACGCTCATTCCCAGCTCCACGCTCACTCCCAGCTCCACAAGAGTTCCAAGCTCCACGCTCATTCCCAGCTCCACGCTCATTCCCAGCTCCACACTCACCCCAGCTCCACACTCACCCCAGCTCCACGCTCACTCCCGGCTCCACGCTCATTCCCAGCTCCACGCTCACTCCCAGCTCCACAAGAGTTCCAAGCTCCACGCTCATTCCCAGCTCCACACTCACCCCAGCTCCACGCTCACTCCCAGCTCCACGCTCATTCCCAGCTCCACGCTCATTCCCAGCTCCACGCTCATTCCCAGCTCCATCCTCACTCCCAGCTCCACGCTCACTCCCAGCTCCACGCTCATTCCAGCTCCACGCTCACTCCCAGCTCCACGCTCACTCCCAGCTCCACGCTCATTCCCAGCTCCATGCTCATTCCCAGCTCCACGCTCATTCCAGCTCCACGCTCACTCCCAGCTCCACGCTCATTCCCAGCTCCACGCTCATTCCCAGCTCCATCTTCACTCCCAGCTCCACGCTCATTCCCAGCTCCACGCTCACTCCCGGCTCCACGCTCATTCCCAGCTCCACGCTCATTCCCAGCTCCACGCTCATTCCCAGCTCCACGCTCACTCCCAGCTCCACGCTCATTCCCAGCTCCACGCTCATTCCAGCTCCACGCTCACTCCCAGCTCCACGCTCACTCCCAGCTCCACGCTCACTCCCAGCTCCACGCTCACTCCCAGCTCCACGCTCACTCCCAGCTCCACTCTCATTCCCAGCTCCACGCTCATTCCCAGCTCCATCTTCACTCCCAGCTCCACGCTCATTCCCAGCTCCACGCTCACTCCCAGCTCCACGCTCACTCCCAGCTCCACGCTCACTCCCAGCTCCACGCTCATTCCCAGCTCCACGCTCACTCCCAGCTCCACGCTCACTCCCAGCTCCACGCTCACTCCCAGCTCCACGCTCACTCCCAGCTCCACGCTCATTCCCAGCTCCACGCTCATTCGAGCTCCACGCTCATTCCCAGCTCCACGCTCACTCCCAGCTCCATCCTCACTCCCAGCTCCACGCTCATTCCCAGCTCCACGCTCACTCCCAGCTCCACGCTCACTCCCAGCTCCACGCTCATTCCCAGCTCCACGCTCATTCCAGCTCCACGCTCACTCCCAGCTCCACGCTCATTCCCAGCTCCACGCTCACTCCCAGCTCCACGCTCATTCCCAGCTCCACGCTCACTCCCAGCTCCACGCTCATTCCCAGCTCCATCCTCATCCCCAGCTCCACGCTCACTCCCAGCTCCACGCTCACTCCCAGCTCCACGCTCATTCCAGCTCCACGCTCATTCCCAGCTCCACGCTCATTCCCAGCTCAACGCTCATCCCCAGCTCCACGCTCACTCCCAGCTCCACGCTCATTCCCAGCTCCACGCTCATTCCCAGCTCCACGCTCATTCGAGCTCCACGCTCATTCCCAGCTCCACACTCACTCCCAGATCCATCCTCACTCCCAGCTCCACGCTCATTCCCAGCTCCACGCTCACTCCCAGCTCCACGCTCATTCCCAGCTCCACGCTCACTCCCAGCTCCACGCTCACTCCCAGCTCCACGCTCATCCCCAGCTCCACGCTCACTCCCAGCTCCACGCTCATTCCCAGCTCCATCCTCACTCCCAGCTCCACGCTCATTCCCAGCTCCACGCTCATTCCCAGCTCCATCCTCACTCCCAGCTCCACGCTCATTCCCAGCTCCACGCTCACTCCCAGCTCCACGCTCACTCCCAGCTCCACGCTCACTCCCAGCTCCACGCTCACTCCCAGCTCCACGCTCACTCCCAGCTCCACGCTCATCCCCAGCTCCACGCTCACTCCCAGCTCCACGCTCATTCCCAGCTCCATCCTCACTCCCAGCTCCACGCTCATTCCCAGCTCCACGCTCATTCCCAGCTCCATCCTCACTCCCAGCTCCACGCTCATTCCCAGCTCCACGCTCACTCCCAGCTCCACGCTCATTCCCAGCTCCATCCTCACTCCCAGCTCCACGCTCATTCCCAGCTCCACGCTCACTCCCAGCTCCACGCTCACTCCCAGCTCCACGCTCATTCCCAGCTCCACGCTCACTCCCAGCTCCATCCTCATTCCCAGCTCCACGCTCAGTCCAGCTCCACGCTCACTCCCAGCTCCACGCTCACTCCCAGCTCCACGCTCACTCCCAGCTCCACGCTCATTCCCAGCTCCACGCTCACTCCCAGCTCCACGCTCATTCCCAGCTCCACGCTCATTCCCAGCTCCATCCTCATCCCCAGCTCCACGCTCACTCCCAGCTCCACGCTCACTCTCAGCTCCACGCTCACTCCCAGCTCCACGCTCATTCCCAGCTCCACGCTCATTCCCAGCTCCACGCTCATTCCAGCTCCACGCTCATTCCCAGCTCCACGCTCACTCCCAGCTCCACGCTCACTCCCAGCTCCACGCTCATTCCCAGCTCCACGCCCACTCCCAGCTCCACGCTCATTCCCAGCTCCACGCTCACTCCCAGCTCCATAAGAGTTCCCAGCTCCACGCTCACTCCCAGCTCCACGCTCACTCCCAGCTCCACGCTCACTCCCAGCTCCACGCTCATTCCCACCTCCATCCTCATTCCCAGCTCTACGCTCACTCCAGCTCCACGCTCACTCCCAGCTCCACGCTCACTCCCAGCTCCACGCTCACTCCCAGCTCCACGCTCATTCCCAGCTCCACGCTCATTCCCAGCTCCATCCTCATTCCCAGCTCCACGCTCACTCCAGCTCCACGCTCATTCCCAGCTCCACGCTCATTCCCAGCTCCACGATCACTCCCAGCTCCATCCCTATTCCAGCTCCACGCTGACTCCCAGCTCCACGCTCATTCCCAGCTCCATCCTCATTCCCAGCTCCACGCTCATTCCCAGCTCCACGATCACTCCCAGCTCCATCCCTATTCCAGCTCCACGCTCACTCCCAGCTCCACGCTCATCCCCAGCTCCACGCTCACTCCCAGCTCCACGCTCATTCCCAGCTCCACGCTCACTCCCAGCTCCACGCTCACTCCCAGCTCCACGCTCATTCCCAGCTCCACGCTCATTCCCAGCTCCACAAGATTTCCCAGCTCCACGCTCATTCCCGGCTCCTCGCTCATTTCCAGCTCCATCCGCATTCCCAGCTCCACGCTCATTCCCAGCTCCACGCTCATTCCCAGCTCCACGCTCACTCCCAGCTCCACGCTTGTTGGGGTGCGTTAGTTTTACGTTGGTCTATTCCCATATCCCCCATTCCTGTTTATGGTTCTGCCTGGGCTCCCCCTCTCTCTCTGCCTCTTCTTGATCGCCCCATCAATTACACCTTTCCCCTCCCTGGCGGCCTGTCTGTCACTCGGTGCCCACACCCCTCCTACCCTTCTACCCTGGGTATAGAGTGATTGGATCAGGGGCCAGGGCTCTACCCCCAGTTTATCCCCGTTGGATACCCGAGATGTTTGTTACGTGTTATCCCCTCCCCTCAAAAATTTGGATTGGTCATTTTGTTCTGGTTATAAGGCCCTGCTGGGCATGCTTTGCTTTGTCCGCGCTCGACGCTCCTTCAATAAACACCTTCGTTTTCCCTGTCGACGCGGTCCTGCCTTATTTCTACTGTGGGTCGCAGTCCTGCTCCTCTCCAAACAGCTCCATGGATCTTCGCTTTTCTAAAGGCATTCAGCCTTAGGCACTCTCCCCAGGAAGTCTACCAGCGGGAAGGTGCCCCCTCCCCCAGTGCTGCCGGCGGTGCTGGCCGCAGCTAGCCGGGAGATCCAGAGACTCAGAGGCCAGCCGCCGCCGCTGCACACGCTCATTCCCAGCTCCACGCTCACTCCCAGCTCCACGCTCACTCCCAGCTCCACGCTCATTCCCAGCTCCACGCTCATTCCAGCTCCACGTTCACTCCCAGCTCCACGCTCATTCCCAGCTCCACGCTCATTCCAGCTCCACGTTCACACCCAGCTCCACGCTCATTCCCAGCTCCACGCTCACTCCCAGCTCCACGCTCACTCCCAGCTCCACGCTCATTCCCAGCTCCACGCTCACTCCCAGCTCCACGCTCACTCCCAGCTCCACGCTCATTCCCAGCTCCACGCTCACTCCCAGCTCCACGCTCACTCCCAGCTCCACGCTCATTCCCAGCTCCACGCTCATTCCAGCTCCACGTTCACTCCCAGCTCCACGCTCACCCCAGCTCCATCTTCACTCCCAGCTCCACGCTCATTCTCAGCTCCACGCTCATTCCCAGCTCCACGCTCACTCCCAGCTCCACGCTCATTCCCAGCTCCACGCTCACTCCCAGCTCCACGCTCATTCCCAGCTCCACGCTCATTCCCAGCTCCACGCTCATTCCCAGCTCCATCCTCACTCCCAGCTCCACGCTCATTCCCAGCTCCACGCTCATTCCCAGCTCCACGCTCATTCCCAGCTCCACGCTCATTCCCAGCTCCACGCTCACTCCCAGCTCCACGCTCATTCCCAGCTCCACGCTCACTCCCAGCTCCACGCTCATTCCCAGCTCCATCCTCATTCCTAGCTCCACGCTCATTCCAGCTCCACGCTCACTCCCAGCTCCACGCTCACTCCCAGCTCCACGCTCACTCCCAGCTCCACACTCATTCCCAGCTCCACGCTCACTCCCAGCTCCACGCTCATTCCCAGCTCCACGCTCACTCCCAGCTCCACGCTCATTCCAGCTCCACGTTCACTCCCAGCTGCACGCTCACTCCCAGCTCCACGCTCACTCCCAGCTCCACGCTCACTCCCAGCTCCATGCTCACTCCCAGCTCCACGCTCATTCCCAGCTCCACGCTCATTCCCAGCTCCACGCTCATTCCCAGCTCCACGCTCATTCCCAGCTCCACGCTCATTCCCAGCTCCACGCTCATTCCCAGCTCCACAAGAGTTCCCAGCTCCACGCTCACTTCCAGCTCCACGCTCATTCCCAGCTCCACGCTCACTCCCAGCTCCACGTTCACTCCCAGCTCCACGCTCACTCCCAGCTCCACGCTCATTCCCAGCTCCACGCTCATCCCCAGCTCCACGCTCATTCCCAGCTCCACGCTCATTCCAGCTCCACGTTCACTCCCAGCTCCACGCTCACTCCCAGCTCCACGCTCACTCCCAGCTCCACGCTCACTCCCAGCTCCACGCTCACTCCCAGCTCCACGCTCATTCCAGCTCCACGTTCACTCCCAGCTCCACGCTCACTCCCAGCTCCACGCTCACTCCCAGCTCCACGCTCACTCCCAGCTCCACGCTCATCCCCAGCTCCACGCTCACTCCCAGCTCCACGCTCACTCCCAGCTCCACGCTCACTCCCAGCTCCACGCTCACTCCCAGCTCCACGCTCATTCCAGCTCCACGTTCACTCCCAGCTCCACGCTCACTCCCAGCTCCACGCTCATTCCCAGCTCCACGCTCACTCCCAGCTCCACGTTCACACCCAGCTCCACGCTCATTCCCAGCTCCACGCTCACTCCCAGCTCCACGCTCACTCCCAGCTCCACGCTCATTCCCAGCTCCACGCTCACTCCCAGCTCCACGCTCACTCCCAGCTCCACGCTCATTCCCAGCTCCACGCTCACTCCCAGCTCCACGCTCACTCCCAGCTCCACGCTCATTCCCAGCTCCACGCTCATTCCAGCTCCACGTTCACTCCCAGCTCCACGCTCACCCCAGCTCCATCTTCACTCCCAGCTCCATGCTCATTCC
This sequence comes from Passer domesticus, assembly GCF_036417665.1. NCBI lineage: Eukaryota > Metazoa > Chordata > Aves > Passeriformes > Passeridae > Passer > Passer domesticus. The sequence goes on from NC_087512.1 coordinate 715,818, forward strand.
CAGCTCCACGCTCATCCCCAGCTCCACGCTCACTCCCAGCTCCACGCTCATTCCCAGCTCCACGCTCATTCCCAGCTCCACGTTCACTCCCAGCTCCATGCTCACTCCCAGCTCCACAAGAGTTCCCAGCTCCACGCTCATCCCCAGCTCCACGCTCATTCCCAGCTCCACGCTCATTCCCAGCTCCACGCTCACTCCCAGCTCCACGCTCACTCCCAGCTCCACGCTCATTCCCAGCTCCACGCTCATTCCAGCTCCACGCTCACTCCCAGCTCCACGCTCACTCCCAGCTCCACGCTCATTCCCAGCTCCATCCTCATTCCAGCTCCACGCTCATTCCCAGCTCCACGCTCACTCCCAGCTCCACGCTCACTCCCAGCTCCACGCTCACTCCCAGCTCCACGCTCAGTCCCAGCTCCACGCTCATTCCCAGCTCCATCCTCATTCCAGCTCCACGCTCATTCCCAGCTGCACGCTCACTCCCAGCTCCACAAGAGTTCCCAGCTCCACGCTCATTCCCAGCTCCACGCTCATTCCCAGGTCCACGCTCACTCCCAGCTCCACGCTCACTCCCAGCTCCATGCTCATTCCAGCTCCACACTCATTCCCAGCTCCACGCTCATTCCCAGCTCCACGCTCATTCCCAGCTCCACGCTCACTCCCAGCTCCACGCTCATTCCAGCTCCACGCTCATTCTCCCCCCGTGCCCACTCCATCCGTGTGCCCACCCCAGCCCCAGGCAGCCTCTCCCGGCCTGGCCAGACACCGCCTGTCTCTGCAGGGTGCGTGTGTAGCCAAGGAAAGAGAACGGGCATGGAAACATCCTGAAGCCGGAACGCAGCGCTGCCCCGCAGGGCGGCCGGAGCCGGGCCAGCCCCCGGTCCCGGTGTGGCTCTCCCGGGTCAGCCACAGCGGGCACGGCCGGGCTGAGCCGCGGCAGCTCGGGGACCTCTGAGCCGAGCGCGGCTGCGGAACGGCGACGGGAACAGTGCTGGGGCTCAGCAGCTACACGGGCAGAGACCGGCCAGCCAAACGGGAACCTGCGGGGAGGACTCGAGGGTTCGAGTCCTGCAGACCCGGGAGGGTGTTCCGGGGGAATGCCGCCACGAGGGATGTCACAGCTCTCAGTCTGGCCCCTGGCGGTGTCCCCAGCAATGTCCCTGTCCTGGCGCAGAGCAGGGCCACTCACAGCAGCCCAGCTCCCCTCTGGACACCGGGCTGGGCTCCGGCCAGGGCTGGCTGAGCTCTGACCCCTGGAACTGCAGCCCTGGCCCGAGCTCTGACCCCTGGAACTGCAGCCCTGGCCCGAGCTCTGACCCCCTGAGAAACGGGGTAAAAACTCTCTGCTAAATGAAACAAACAAGCCGAGACTGAATCTTTAACTTTTTTAATCAAAAACATACTCTGTTACAGAATTTCAGGAAAGTGAGCTACAGTGTATTATCCACAAACTAGGTCTAATGAAAAACATACAGGAAGCTACAAAGGAACTACTGGGAATTCTGTTGACCGCTTATCAAAAGGCAATGGCTGAAGAAAAGAAACGCTCAACTAGGTTTCCACGCCTGAAAAACCCTCCCAGGGCGAGTTTTGGGTTACGGGTACTTCACAGCTCTCAATCCAGCTGAATCACAGCTTTGGGGCGCTACCAAACCTCCCCAAAAGGACAGAAAAGCTCACTGGGACAGGCCAGCTCCAGCGGGGGCTGGGGTGTGAGCGCTGCGAGCCTGCCCGAGGCACGCAGAGCCGCGGGGCCGGCCCGGGGTGCTCCCGCTGTCACAGCCCTCGCCAGGGGACACTCGCACGGCCCCGAGCAGCTCTGGGTCACCCCCGTGGGGACAAGCTCTGCTGAGCTTTCCTGTTCTCCAGAGTCTGCGCTGCACTGGCTCCGTATGGAGCAGTAACGAGCTCTCCTCAGAGCTCAGTCAGACAAAACAGTCCCAGAACCAAGGACACCGCGGCAGCCTCAGCCCAAAAGTGCAAACCACGGGGAACTGAGGAGAGCAAACTGGGAGGATGGGACTGCAACACCTGAGCTGGAACTGGACAACCGACCCCAATATGGAAATGGACCAAAACTTACAGAAGTGTGAAAACGCGGGGTGAGGATCCAAACTGGGTGGAGCCAGGGCTGGGCAGGGACACAGGAGTGAGACAGCCCCTCCTGAGGGGCCCTTCTCGGGAGAGAGCAGAGATGTCTCCGGGCTGGGGCACCCAGGGGTGGTGGCACCCAGGGGTGATCACAGCCGCAGGGGGGTCTCACAGCTGTCCCTGCAATGCTCACCCCAGCTCTCCAGGGCCCCAGCACAGCGCCCTCACCCACAGAAGGGATGGGAGGAATGGTTTTGTCTCCGTCCCGGGGATTCCTGCTGGAGTTCAGCCCTTCCAGTGGGAAGGTTTCCTCTGCTGCACCCAAGTGTGAATGCCCTCCCTCTCCACACCAACAACGATGGGATGAAGCCACTAAACCTGCCGGCGCTAGTCCCAGCCCCATGAATCCTGCCGGCGCTCATCCCAGCTGGGCAGCAGAAAGGGAAAGCACACAGGGCTCCAGCACAAAGGCTCTGCGGCTGCCACGGGAGGCACCGAGCAGAGCCCACCCGGGAGCAGCAGGTGCAAGCTGAATAAACCCTGGCTGGTCACCTGAACGGAGCCTTTCGGGGCCGGGGCAGCTCGGCATCCCCGGATCCCTGCTCAGGGGCACAGGGAGCTGCAGCTCCTTCCCAGCTCTCAGACACAAATGCAAGCCTGTCAAGAACTCAGTGCTGCTGCTTATGCTGAGCAGGTTCCAGCCCATTATCTGCTGCCTTTTACGCCTTGTCATAAATGTACAAAAGTTAATTTGACAGCATATGAAGAACTAGGAATAAGATTGTCTCACTTTCTTTAACAGCTGCAAGTGCACCCTTTTGGGAGCTGCGTGGTGGAGAAGATGAATGCCTTCTCAGCTTTTACTGCCTCTGACTTCTCCTGATGTAAATACAGTGATTTCCTGTAATAAAATCACCAGTTTTGTTCTGTTCTGAACACTTCGGGCCATGCATTCATTCTGCAGGTGGAGACCTGCAAAACACCTGCAAGAAACCTTTCCTTAACCGGAGAACTCTTTCAGACTGCAACTCCAGCAGGAAGAGCACAGGCTGCACCAGCCTTTCCCTGTTTTGCCCGAGTTTGGCACAAGCACAAGGCCAGCGAGGGGTGCAGCTTTCCTGCCAGGCAGCCCCACAAACCCAAACAGGCTCAGGGCCAAAACCCGAGAGACAAACACTGCTCTTCCCGAGGACCGGGGGCTGCCGCCTGCCAGGGACAGAAGGCGAACCCGTTAAAGCCAGCCCGAGGGAGCCAACAGGGAAACGATGAAATGATGAAAATGGGGGGAATGGATGAGTCTCTGGCCGCGGCTCTGGAGCCACCCCTGTGTCCCTGCCTGCAGCGCTCCCGGCTGCCCCCGCAGGAATTCCAGCGTGCGGGAACAGCGACACCCAGGCAAGGCACTGCCGGAGCCCGGGACTGCGAGGGGCTGGGCAGCAGGCCCCCAGCGATCCCTGCAGGATTTCTGTGGAGGGGCTGGGCAGCAGGCCCCCAGCGATCCCTGCAGGATTTCTGTGCCGCTGCAGCCGCGCTGACAGCGCTGCAGGACCCCGCAGGGGCAGAGGCTGAGGGCAGGCAGCTCCTGCTCCCTGTGTGTGCCAGGAGCCGAGGGCAGGCAGCTCCTGCTCGCTGTGTGCTCCTGCTCCTCCCTGTGCTCCTGCTCCCTGCTCCCCGGTGCGCCGGGAGCAGCTATCCCCAGGAGAGGAGCAGAGGAGCAGGAGCAGCAGCCGCGTTTCCCGGCCCTGCAGGGCCCCTCCTGGCTGGGGCAGCACACATCAAAGCAAAGCCAGCTCGGTGCGTGGGTTTCCATCCTTTATTGGTGCTGTAGCAGGGGAAGGAGAGTGTGTGCCTGCAGCTGCTCCCCGCCGCGGCACGGGGCTGAAACAAGCAGGAGTATAAAAACAGGTTTGCCATCTTGCCCTGAGTGGAAATGGTGAACAGACACAAACCCCAGCGCTCAATGCCGATGGATCGCCGTAGACACGAAAAAGGAGTGGTGCAGATTTGCCACGGTAGGTGCTGCGGGTTGAGTGACCCCAGGAGTCAGAGCCAGGGTGAGGACACGCTCCTGCCAGCACTCACAGCTCCACCACTGCACCATCCCCTTCCTTAGTGTTTACAACTCACATGGTAACAGAAATAAAAATCTAGGATGACTGTTTTACTTTTAAAAACGAAAGAATTTTCTGATCAATGCCAACAATGTATGTATGTGTCATCCCCTCACTTTTTGGCAGCTGCTAGGCTTTAACCTGGAAAAATTGTAACACAATCATCAACAAAATAAAGAAGTCTTCTGTTAACTACTGTTCCCTAAACAGAATATCACAAATCAGTTGGAATTTTAAAGTCGCTACAAGGTAAATGTTTTTAACTACTAGAAGGAATTTTCAGATATAAATATATATATAATATATATTCTGCATACAAAAGGCTCCCGTGAGGCCGATCACCAAGATGCCACCGTAGGGAAGGAGAGTTTCAAAGGGAACAAACCCAACACTGTGAAGTCTCTATGAAGCGTTCACCTTCCACTTCAGGCCCTGTATTACGACTACCGAGTTCTGGAAATAACTGAAATCCAAATCCTGCACGTTCAGATGCTTTCTGCTAAAAGAGCAAGGCGGCAAACACATTTTTAAAACCTGTTTTCAGAAGGTTAAGCAGAAGGGAAGTAAAATATATCTTCAGGTTATAAACAGAGGGGTATTTTACAAGGCGGCGGCGGCGGGCGGGTCAGTCCAGGGGCTGGGGGTCGGCGATGGGCATGGTGTGCAGCACCTCGTCCAGCAGCTGCAGCGCGCGGTGCAGGTGTATCTCGATCCAGCACGGCGTCTCCTTGATGCTCTGCCGCGGGTAGTCGGGGCCCCAGCCCTTGACGAAGCTCATCCTCAGGATGCACAGCCGCCGCAGGTCGTCCACGCCGATCCCGGCTGCGGCCGACAGACCTGCGGAGAGCGCGGTCAGCGCCGGCTGACACAGCTCCTGACACAGCTCCTGACTGACACAGCTCCTGACTGACACAGCTCCTGACACAGCTCCTGACTGACACAGCTCCTGACTGACACAGCTCCTGACTGACACAGCTCCTGACTGACACAGCTCCTGACACAGCTCCTGACTGACACAGCTCCTGACACAGCTCCTGACTGACACAGCTCCTGACTGACACAGCTCCTGACACAGCTCCTGACACAGCTCCTGACTGACACAGCTCCTGACACAGCTCCTGACTGACACAGCTCCTGACACAGCTCCTGACACAGCTCCTGACTGACACAGCTCCTGACTGACACAGCTCCTGACTGACACAGCTCCTGACACAGCTCCTGACTGACACAGCTCCTGACACAGCTCCTGACACAGCTCCTGACTGACACAGCTCCTGACTGACACAGCTCCTGACACAGCTCCTGACTGACACAGCTCCTGACACAGCTCCTGACTGACACAGCTCCTGACTGACACAGCTCCTGACTGACACAGCTCCTGACACAGCTCCTGACTGACACAGCTCCTGACTGACACAGCTCCTGACACAGCTCCTGACTGACACAGCTCCTGACTGACACAGCTCCTGACTGACACAGCTCCTGACTGACACAGCTCCTGACTGACACAGCTCCTGACACAGCTCCTGACTGACACAGCTCCTGACACAGCTCCTGACTGACACAGCTCCTGACTGACACAGCTCCTGACACAGCTCCTGACTGACACAGCTCCTGACTGACACAGCTCCTGACTGACACAGCTCCTGACTGACACAGCTCCTGACTGACACAGCTCCTGACACAGCTCCTGACTGACACAGCTCCTGACACAGCTCCTGACACAGCTCCTGACTGACACAGCTCCTGACACAGCTCCTGACTGACACAGCTCCTGACTGACACAGCTCCTGACTGACACAGCTCCTGACTGACACAGCTCCTGACACAGCTCCTGACTGACACAGCTCCTGACACAGCTCCTGACACAGCTCCTGACTGACACAGCTCCTGACACAGCTCCTGACTGACACAGCTCCTGACTGACACAGCTCCTGACTGACACAGCTCCTGACACAGCTCCTGACTGACACAGCTCCTGACTGACACAGCTCCTGACTGACACAGCTCCTGACTGACACAGCTCCTGACACAGCTCCTGACTGACACAGCTCCTGACACAGCTCCTGACTGACACAGCTCCTGACACAGCTCCTGACACAGCTCCTGACTGACACAGCTCCTGACACAGCTCCTGACTGACACAGCTCCTGACACAGCTCCTGACACAGCTCCTGACTGACACAGCTCCTGACACAGCTCCTGACTGACACAGCTCCTGACACAGCTCCTGACTGACACAGCTCCTGACACAGCTCCTGACACAGCTCCTGACTGACACAGCTCCTGACTGACACAGCTCCTGACTGACACAGCTCCTGACTGACACAGCTCCTGACACAGCTCCTGACACAGCTCCTGACTGACACAGCTCCTGACTGACACAGCTCCTGACTGACACAGCTCCTGACACAGCTCCTGACACAGCTCCTGACTGACACAGCTCCTGACACAGCTCCTGACACAGCTCCTGACTGACACAGCTCCTGACTGACACAGCTCCTGACTGACACAGCTCCTGACACAGCTCCTGACACTGCTCCTGACTGACACAGCTCCTGACACAGCTCCTGACTGACACAGCTCCTGACACAGCTCCTGACTGACACAGCTCCTGACTGACACAGCTCCTGACACAGCTCCTGACACAGCTCCTGACTGACACAGCTCCTGACTGACACAGCTCCTGACACAGCTCCTGACTGACACAGCTCCTGACTGACACAGCTCCTGACACAGCTCCTGACTGACACAGCTCCTGACTGACACAGCTCCTGACTGACACAGCTCCTGACACAGCTCCTGACTGACACAGCTCCTGACTGACACAGCTCCTGACTGACACAGCTCCTGACACTGCTCCTGACTGACACAGCTCCTGACTGACACAGCTCCTGACTGACACAGCTCCTGACACAGCTCCTGACTGACACAGCTCCTGTCCCATCACACCTGTCCCATCACGCCTGCCTGGCTCTGCTCCACGCACACCTCCCTGTCACCCAGCCAGGCCAGCCTCACTGCCGCATCCTGCTGCATTGGATGCACCCATTCCTGTGCATTTCCTGCAGTTCAGTTTGCACAGCACTCTGCAACCTCCAGCAGGAGCTGAGACACAAAACTCTGCACTCAGAACCTGAGAATGGGCTTGGGTTAGAGGCAGGGACAAGGGACACCTCCTACTGTCCCAGGCTGCTCCCAGCCCTGTCCAGCCTGGCCTTGGGCACTGCCAGGGATCCAGGGGCAGCCACAGCTGCTCTGGGCACCCTGGGCCAGGGCCTGCCCACCCTCCCAGCCACCAATTCCTGCCCAACATCCCAAAATCTGTGCCTGCACAGAGCAGACGGGATGGAACCCAAATGCTTTACATGACACAACACACTCAAACCACACTTGGGAAATCCAGCCACAAAATGCTGATTTCTGAGGTTTGCCAAATGCTGCATTTTCAGTGTGGGAACTCAGCCTGGGCACTGCTGGATTAAAACAACAGCACTCCCCTGACACAGCAGAAAGATAAATACAGCTGGCCAACTTCAAATCACAGGTATGGCTAAGATAAAAAGTGACAAACTTTCCTCAAAACACCTTCAAGAATTTGCAGGACAGTTGAAGGGAGCCACAGGGCAGGACAGGAACCCTGTGGCACACGGAGCAGCCTGAGCCATGTAAGCACTTACACCTCTAAAAGTGCTTTGGAACAACTTCAAAAATCCAGAATTCAGGAACTAAGACAGCACCAGACCAGAATAATAACAATAAAGAGAGAGAAAAAGCCACCCCCAGCTTCCTCAAGGTCCTTAACAGTAGATGTTCCTACCGCAGCCCAGGACTCTGCTGCCCAGCAATCCCTGTTGTCTGGAGCATGTTTTTGTGAGCTGAAACACAAACACATGTTCCAGGCTGGGTCTGAGCAGCCAGAAATGCCTGTTTGAAGGAACACAGCGACTGTTTGTGGCTGCTGGACCTCGCACAGGGGAGCTTCCTGCTGTGCTGTGGGACAGGGAGCAGCCCCTTCACACACACAGCACTGCTGGGGCACTGCGGGGCGAGCAGGGACAGCCAGGGGCTGGGCAGCAATGCCAGGGGACAGCCAGGGGCTGGGCAGCAATGCCAGGGGACAGCCAGGGGCTGGGCTGGCAGCCCTGCTGTGGCCAGCATGGTCAGTGTCCCAGCAGGGCTCTCTCTCTCTGTCTCTCTGTCTCTCTCTCTCAGGCAGTGTCCCCTCAGGGCTCTCTCTCCGTCCCTCTCCCCCGGGCAGGGCGTGCAGTACTCACTGATGGCCGGGGCGATGCCTCCCACGGAGCCGGGCCCGGGGATGTTGCCGGCCACGGCTGCAGCCTGCGCGGCGGCGGCGGCCTGCGCGGTGGCCGCCTGCTGCTGCATCTGCCGGTGGCACTGCCGCAGGTCGAACACCTGCGACACAAACACGCACGGGTCACAGCCCAGCAGCAGACCCTGCCCGCCCCATCATCTCCAACAGCCTGCTCCCCATCCCTCACAGCCCATCCTTACAGACTCTTCTCGTGCTGTCAGCACCACTGGCACGACCAAAACCTGCCCAAAGCAGGACCTTGTGCAGAATACCGTCTGAAGGGGGGATTAAATCCCTGCTTCCCTGTTAAATCTGTATTTATATGCCCATTTGCAGGAAAAATGGGCATGTAAATTAAAAAAGCCAGCAAGTCCCACATTATCAAGTGTTGTGGGCTGTCTGAGAGAAATACCAGAACCTGACCCCAGTCCAAGGCTGTGGGTTTCAGTCTGGTGGCATTCTGTACCTTTGTGATCACTATTTGCCACTGACACAGGTGCAGAACTCTGTTTTCATGTTAGAAAGCTCATGCACAGAGCTTGTGGGGTTTCTTTCACTTTACTGCATAGCCGCTCCAAAATTATTGGTTAAAAAGCCAAACCAGTATGAACTTCAAGCAGGTTAAGACAAGACTGTTTTCTTATGAGCATGGCTTGTGTAAGTTCACAGTCAGTCAGAGGCATGTCCGTGTAAGAACCATCTCAAAATGATTTGTTTTGTGCAGCTTTCTCTGATCTCTGGATCACTTCACGTTCACGACACTTTAACACACGCCCTAAACTTCTGCTGCATTTATATTTAGTTTCACAACTCTGCCTTTTTTGGAGAAAAGAAACAGATTATGTTCTTTTCTAAGAAACACAAGGCTAAAAATTTTAGCTGCAGTTAATTTAAACCTGCTAAAGCTAAAAATACAAATAAGTTTGTGATGAGCTACAAAATTCACTTTCATAGTACCCAGATGACACCTTCAGTTTAGAGTAGTTTTTGAAGTCACCTTTGGTGTAATTCACCATATGTGAATTACACATGGAACTTTTGGGGGTTCTGAAAGTGAGGCTGGCTCTATTTCACCCCCTCCCTGCCATTTCTGGGACAGATCCCCCAGATTTCCTCACGGCAGGGGCTGACCCACCTTGATGTAGGCGCTGGGGTAGATCTTGTGCACGGCATCCCCCGGGGCTCTGCCCGCCTCCCTGTCCAGGTAGTAGCTCTGCACGAACACGGCGTGGTCGCTCAGGCAGCGCACCCACACGTCGCCCTCGCCCTTGCACTCCAGCTGCACGCCCTTGCCGATGTGCAACCTGCAAGGGAACAGGTGTCAGCACCACTGCAGGAACTGCAGCGCCCCTGCAGCTGCGTGGGAGCACAGGCTGCAGCGCCCAGTGCTCTGCATCTCACACTGTCACACCCACAGCACTGTGTCTGCACCCTCACTGCTCTGCATCTCACACTGTCACACCCACAGCACTGTGTCTGCACCCTCAGTGCTGCATCTCACACTGTCACACCCACAGCACTGTGTCTGCACCCTCACTGCTCTGCATCTCACACTGTCACACCCACAGCACTGTGTCTGCACCCTCAGTGCTGCATCTCACACTGTCACACCCACAGCACTGTGTCTGCACCCTCAGTGCTGCATCTCACACTGTCACTCAGGAACAATCACAAAGCCATGTTTTACTCCTTTTTTGGCCATCTAAGGCTGTGATTGTCACATTGTGACATTCCTGGAGAGAAGGCATCATTTTCTCCCACCTCCTTTCAAAGAGGAGGACAAAAAAAAAGCTGCAGGATTGCTTTAGTTCTGTGTGCTTCCACTTCCAAGGCCAGCACAGGCACGGTGGGAAGGAATGAGAGCCCCACAGTCCCTGCCAGCCTTCCCCTGCTCCTCTGGCCAATCTGTGTGCTGCAGCCATTCCCAGATCATCCTGAGGTGGTGTGGAGGCTAATCCCTGAGCTGCACACACAGGGGCAGGAGGTACAGCCTCACTGCCCAGGCACAGCCTCTGCGAGCAGAGAACAGGCACTGCTACAGCACAGCTGAGCTCTGAACCCCCTCCGGAGGGCTCAGGTAAATCACACAGACCCCCTGCACACTCCCAAACTCCAGGGGCAGCCAGGACCCGGTACCTCGCTCTCTCGATGGCTTCTGTTCTGTGCACGTTGGACAGCTGGCCCAGGCAGAAGCGGTCCCCTCCGGAGGGATCCACGTACCCATCCACAGTGACAATGGGGCAGCTGGAGGGCACCTTGAACGTCTCCCCGACCTGCACGTCCATCTCAAAGTAGGCGATGGAACACCAGTACTCTGGAGCTGAACAACAGACACAGTTAGCCGCCTGAAAGGCACCAGGGAGCTCTGAAACCACCCCAGACCATCCGTTCTGCAGCTGCCTTCGCCAGGCACACGAGAGGGCACACTCACACCTGGACACAGGCAGGTCTGCTAGCCCCCAGAAACACCGCCTGCCACAGCAAACATGGCTTGTCCTCATTCCAGCACAGTGCCTGAGGTTGTGGTACTTCAGCTCGTACAAGTTTGTGTGTGGTTTACCATCCCAGGCAGATTTGGTAAGCCATCTGCATCTCTGCAAGCCAGCCTTGCACATGGGAGTAACACGTGTGTGCCCACGCATGGCTGGGCTGGACAGACCAGCTTTGAGCCAGCCCTGGCTGCACACAGGGTGATCCCTCTGTGCCTCTGAGCCAGCCCTGGCTGCAGGCATGGGGGTGATCCCCCCAGCAGGCAGGTCTCTGTGCCTGCCCTCACTTTGGAAGGGATCACCAGCTTCCCTGGAGCTGGGAAGCAGGACTGGGGGAAGAACATCGAAGATCTCACACTGATCAGGGACAGCACAGAACAAGGGGGCACGAGCTGAGGGAGCAGAACAAAATGGCATGTTCTGAAAGCAAAGAGCTGCCTTCTAACCCCTTCCATGCATTTGTGAAAGAAAAACGGGCCAGAAAGGAAGGATGGCTGCTGCAGCAATCTGCCTTGTGAGGAAGGAGACCCTGACTCTCTGGGCATTCCCCTGAACCCCAACCAGCCCAGCAGGCAGTGAAGGCTGGCCAAGCACACCCGGAGGCTTCGTACACGAGTGTCAGAGTCAGTCATTGCTGTGCCACCTGGAGCAGCTGCCTGCCACACTCCTGGCTGCTGTGTGCTGTGGTTTCTGTGTCTGGACACCCCAAAGATGCCAAAAGCTCCAGTCACAGAGGGTTCTGCTGGCTGCAAGGGGCCATTTCCACGAGAGAAAAACACAGCTGGGCCCTGCCTGCCGGGGAGCACCAACACATCACAGGATCCCAGAAGGGTTTGGGTCTGAGGGGGCCTGAGGGCTCAGCTCATCCCAAACCCTGCCGTGGGCTCCCAGGGTGCCCCAGCCTGGCCTGGGACACTCCTGGGCTGGGGCAGCCACAGCTGCTCTGGGCACTGAGGACCCAACAAGGTGAAATCAACAGTGTGAAAGAGACACCAAACAACGTGAAACGCAATTCAGCTGCAGTTAAGTTCACCCAGCAGTTATCAACATTTAATACCCGGCACTGCTGTACTATCTGGACAAAAACAAGCTTAATTTTTTGGCTTTTCAACTATGTAGCTATCCATCTGCAGGGAACAGTGCTACTGTCATTAAACACAAAATATCACCTTGCACTTGCAGCAGAGAGAGCTTCTACAGCAAGAGAAGCCCCCAGGAATGCCCAGGGAGGAACAGCAGCACCCAGACGTGGGAAGGACATTCCCTTGCTGGCTGTGTGTCCTGGCGGGGCTTGGCACAGCCCCAGACACACCCTGGGCACACACACACAGCACACAGGGCTGCTCTCAGGGCTGCACCAAACCCTGCTCACAGCTCGTGCCCCAGGAGACACCCCAGCCAGAACAGGGCTCATGGAAACAAGGCTCCTGTCCTCCTCACAGCACCAGCACACCCCTCACAGAACTGCACTTCGTGCCAGGCTTTACTCACCAGGATGGTTTGATATGGGAGGCTGGAATGCGAGTTCGTTGTGAACTGGCCCTTGAAAAGAAAACATGCAGTTTGTTTCACACAGGCAAAACCAAGGTTTTCTCCCCCAAACTGCTTTCCTATGAAACCACCCCTCCCTAGCTTCATCCAGCACAGAACAAGCTGCCCAGCATGCTGTGGACTTGATCATGAGAAACAACCACTCAAGGTGGAGAAAAAGCCCCAGGTAACACACTTTCTAAAGAAAAATAGACTGTGCACAATCGTGGAGTCAGATTTTTCTGTGCCCTCCAGGAACCGCGTCCCTGGAGGCAGCAGGACAGGCAGGGAGGACTCAGACACAGCACTGCAAGCAACAGCAGCTTCTGCACCAAGGTGTCAGGGCAGGCACGGCCTCGGGAGGTGCCAAAACACAGCCAAGGAAAGCTCAGTGTGGCATCAGAGCCAGGCAAGTATCAGTTCTGGAGAGACACAGGCGCTGAAACACATTTACAGCCCATCCACAGCACACAGTGCTCCTCACATCCTGCCATCCCTGACAAACACCACCCCGAATGAAGGGATCCTCACAGAATGAAGGAATTGATCTGAATAACCGTGTCCAAACCACAGCTTTACAGACAGACACAGGCTGGAAGGACAGTCTAAGGTTAATTTACAGTACATTCTCCCCTCCACTAACAACACCTGCTGCATACAGTGATCTATACCAGAATATGTGCTCTATCTTCTAATACAGAATATATATTATATATTCTAATATCAGGGAACATTCTAACAAAAACTGTACTAGAAAACAAAGAAGTGTTCAAGCGTTTTGCTACAAAATTTTGAAATCTTTAATTTGTGTGGCAGTTTTTTTAACAACTAAAGCCCTATAATGCATTTCCTGTGCTAGACCCCTACAACAGAAGCTTGACCACTTTTTTTTTAACCCATCCCATCTCCTGTACCCTAAAATAATAGTTTTTTGTCCTACTTCATATGTGAAGAATATTTTCAACTCTGTGTGCCAATGCACTCATGAACTGAAAATACTTTACTGTGCAGGGTTTCACTAAGTTCTTTAAAGCTGGCAGTTTTTAAAGTGTGCACGGACACATCTTCCAAAGCTTAGCATGACTTCAAAACCTCTGAAAAACAGAAACAGGCAAGAATTTCCAAGTTTTGAAAGAAAAAGCCATCCAAACACCGCATAGTGAATGAGCTTCTTTTTGTGCTCAGCACAGGCTTTGCAGGAGAGGCTCAGCCAGGCAGCGCTGCTGGGTTATTTTGGTGTAACAGTAATTTCATGTGCCACACTGAGGTTTCCCTGCAGCGCCTGGGTTATTTTGGTGTAACAGAGTGATTTCATGTGCCACACTGAGGTTTCCCTGCAGCGCCTGGGTTATTTTGGTGTAACAGAGTAATTTCATGTGCCACACTGAGGTTTCCCTGCAGCGCCTGGGTTATTTTGGTGTAACAGAGTAATTTCATGTGCCACACTGAGGTTTCCCTGCAGCGCCTGGGTTATTTTGGTGTAACAGAGTAATTTCATGTGCCACACTGAGGTTTCCCTGCAGCGCCTGGGTTATTTTGGTGTAACAGAGTAATTTCATGTGCCACACTGAGGTTTCCCTGCAGCGCCTGGGTTATTTTGGTGTAACGGTAATTTCATGTGCCACACTGAGGTTTCCCTGCAGCGCCTGGGTTATTTTGGTGTAACAGAGTAATTTCATGTGCCACACTGAGGTTTCCCTGCAGCGCCTGGGTTATTTTGGTGTAACGGTAATTTCATGTGCCACACTGAGGTTTCCCTGCAGCGCCTGGGTTATTTTGGTGTAACAGAGTGATTTCATGTGCCACACTGAGGTTTCCCTGCAGCGCCTGGGTTATTTTGGTGTAACAGTAATTTCATGTGCCACACTGAGGTTTCCCTGCAGCTCCTGGTGGCTGCAGCAGGAACAGCCCCTGGGGCTGGCTCTGAGCTGGCAGCACGGCTGGGGCAGAGCACAGCCAGAAACGAGGGGTGAGAGAGGGCAGAAATGAGGGTGAGAGAGGGCAGAAATGAGGGGTGAGAGAGGGCAGAAATGAGGGGTGAGAGAGGGCAGAAACGAGGGGTGAGAGAGGGCAGAAATGAGGGTGAGAGAGGGCAGAAATGAGGGGTGAGAGGGCAGAAATGAGGGGTGAGAGGGCAGAAACGAGGGGTGAGAGAGGGCAGAAATGAGGGTGAGAGAGGGCAGAAATGAGGGGTGAGAGAGGGCAGAAATGAGGGGTGAGAGGGCAGAAATGAGAGGTGAGAGGGCAGAGCACAGGCAGATGTGAGGGTTCTGTGAAGGGTTCAGAGGCAGAAGTGAGGGGTGTGAGGGGTTCAGAGGCAGAAGTGAGGGGGCTGTGAGGGGTGCACAGGCAGAAACGAGGGGTGTGAGGGGTGCACAGGCAGAAACGAGGGGTGTGAGGGGTGCACAGGCAGGTGTGAGGGCTGTGAGGGGTGCACAGGCAGAAATGAGGGGTGAGAGGGCAGAGAACAGGCGGAAACGAGGGTGCTGTGAGGGGTGCACAGGCAGGTGTGAGGGCAGAGCACAGGCAGATGTGAGGCTGTCCGTGCAGCTCCCAGATGACACAGAAGCGAGGACAGAGCAGAGGCAGAAGTGAGACTCTACGCACAGCTCCCAGATGACACAGAAGCGAGGGCAGCAGGGCTGAGGACTGAGGGCAGCAGGGCTGAGGGCAGCAGGGATGTGAGGGTAGCAGGGCAGCAGGGCTGAGGGCAGCAGGGCTGAGGGCAGCAGGGCTGAGGGCAGCAGGGCAGCAGGGCTGAGGGCAGCAGGGATGTGAGGGTAGCAGGGCAGCAGGGCTGAGGGCAGCAGGGCTGAGGGCAGCAGGGGTGTGAGGGCAGCAGGGCTGAGGGCAGCAGGGCTGAGGGCTGAGGGCAGCAGGGCTGAGGGCAGCAGGGCTGAGGGCAGCAGGGCAGCAGGGGTGTGAGGGCAGCAGGGCTGAGGGCAGCAGGGCTGAGGGCTGAGGGCAGCAGGGCTGAGGGCAGCAGGGCTGAGGGCTGAGGGCAGCAGGGCTGAGGGCAGCAGGGGTGTGAGGGCAGCAGGGCTGAGGGCAGCAGGGCTGAGGGCTGAGGGCAGCAGGGCTGAGGGCAGCAGGGGTGTGAGGGCAGCAGGGCTGAGGGCAGCAGGGCTGAGGGCTGAGGGCAGCAGGGCTGAGGGCAGCAGGGCTGAGGGCAGCAGGGGTGTGAGGGCAGCAGGGCTGAGGGCAGCAGGGCTGAGGGCAGCAGGGCAGCAGGGCTGAGGGCAGCAGGGCTGAGGGCAGCAGGGGTGTGAGGGCAGCAGGGCTGAGGGCAGCAGGGCTGAGGGCAGCAGGGGTGTGAGGGCAGCAGGGGTGTGAGGGCAGCAGGGCAGCAGGGCTGAGGGCAGCAGGGCAGCAGGGCTGAGGGCAGCAGGGCAGCAGGGGTGTGAGGGCAGGCTCCTTACAGTAGTGTCCGGGGTGCATGGGCGGGTGGTGCTGCAGGTGGCCGTTCTGGTGGTGTGGGATGCTGGGCGTGTAGGCGGCCGTCCGGCTCCCCGTCCAGCTGGTGGTACTGTCTGCAAAGACAAACCCGCCTGAGGCAGCCTCCCACGTCCCCCTGCTGGTCCTCTCCTGCTCCTGGGCACTTGGAAACCGGGCTGAGGAAGCTGAGAGGCGCAGGTGTGAACGGATGGATACTCACTGTGGTGGTAAGTGGCTGGCTGGGCTGTGAACCCATTCTGCTGAGCTCCTGGCTGGGGCCCTGAAGCAATCTGTAAGAGTCCATCACTATGGCTACCTGTCAATATACTGGGAGGTTGACCTGGTAAAAGAACACACTACCTATTCATGAGCGTTCCAAAATGTTGATTAAGAAGAGCTCAGCACTGCTGGGTAGGAGAACACACCCCGCTAAGGGCACTGCAACACACAGCTGCCACAGGCTTGGTTTCAGCACTTCTCTTCCACCCTCCAGGAAACGTGAGGCAAAATGCTCTGCATCAGGTAACTCTGACACCCTTAACGTTGTTCAGGAGCAGGAGAATGCAGAGAACTCTGTTTATGGCCCATGTCTTTGTCCTGGTCAAGCTCATCCTTCAGGGTGAAGGGGAGACGTCTCATCTTTTACAGGGTAACAGGGCTGGAATGGCTCAGTGTGAACCCAAACAGGCCAGCAGCAGGTCCAGCGAGCTGCTTGCTTTCACCACGTTTTACCTACTGCTCCTAAGGAGGACACTCACTCACACTTACGCTCCTCCAAAACGTTCTGGGCAGTGTTTCATTTTGATAAACACTGCTTCAATAAAGCTGCACACAACACTGCCCTCAGAAAGGCCCTGTGTTTTTTTTTCCCTCCTCTTAAATAAATATGTCAAGAATTATCTAAGATTAAAACTACAGATATTTCAGAACAGGTTAACAGAATCTGACTGCAAAAGGCTTCAGTTCAGCCATTAACACTAAACTTATGAACACTTTCACAACTACACTTGCACTCTCAAACTGGTGTGGCCAGCACACTTTAACACATTGAGAACTTGCAGTAAAACACAAAAATCAGGTTTTTTTTCACATCCACTTGCCTCCAACAATTATGGCACTGATGAGAAAAGGTTACTGACTATAAACTGTGGTGCAAAGGCAGTACAATTAACTACCCACACCCTTTTCATCTCTGCTGGAGACAAATAAAGACATAGTGATGTTACCAAGATCAGTACTTTTAGCCAAAATTTCATCAGCTAAAATCAATGAGCACTAAAACACCGTGTCACCAGAACTCAGGTCTGGTAATGAGATCAGCAGTGCTCACACACCTCTGTGTGAAACCTCCCCAAACTGGGGATGCTCTGAGTGCCTTGCTGTCCTGCTGCACCGAAGGGTGGCTCTGGTGCTGGACACCAAACTCTTCCACTTGCACCAGACACACAGAAAAGCATCAAAACCTTTGTGGCAGCACTCCAACAAACTACGGAAATATTAACTGGGGCTGCCATTATAAATCATAAATATTAACTGGGGCTGCCATTATAAATCATAAATATTAACTGGGGCTGCCATTATAAATTATAAGTGTTAACTGGGGCTGCCATTATAAATTATAAATATTAACTGGGGCTGCATTCTGGCAGCACAGCAGCCACTACAAAAGCAGAGGTGTTAAACTGGAACACCAAGGAGCTGCCTGAAGATCCCCTGGTACTGCCACCTCACAGCACAGCACTTGCTGCTCTGCGTGCTGCTCAACAAAACAATGAAACTGTGATTTCCAGGGCAAGGACAGAGTGACAGCCGCAGTGCTCTGCCAGGGGTGAGCTGCTGTGACCCGTGTCCCAGGCAGCACGGGTGGGACAGGAAGGTCACAGCTCTCCAGGCAGCCCTGGTGGCACACAGGGAGCAGGGCAGCAGCAGGGAGCAGCCGGCAGGCCCACCCAGCCCCCGGCAGCCCGGGACCTTACTTGTGGAGGCCACGGGAATGTTGGGGAAGTTGGTGGTGCTGGTGGTGCTGGCCTCGGCGGGCGGCAGCAGCGCCGGCGCGCTGTAGGGCTCCGAGGAGGCGCGGTTGCTGGGCGGGTGCTGGATGGTCTGCACCGAGTGGCCCTCGGCCGACGACAGCGACGGCTGCCCCTCGTAGTCGTGCACGTACTCGTCCTTCACCAGCATGCTGGAGGGAGCTGGGGGACAGCGCGGGTCACACAGGGCACAGAGCACAGTCACACACACAGCCTGGGGCACACAGGGCACAGGGAACAGGCACACACAGCACGGGTCACACAGGGCACAGGGAACGGGGACACACAGCGCGGGTCACACAGGGCACAGGGAACGGGGACACACAGCACGGGTCACACAGGGCACAGAGCACAGTCACACACACAGCACGGGTCACACAGGGCACAGGGAACGGGGACACACAGCACGGGTCACACACACACAGCACGGGTCACACATGGCACAGGGAACAGTCACACACACAGCCTGGGGCACACAGGGCACAGGGAACAGGCACACACAGCACGGGTCACACACAGCACGGGTCACACATGGCACAGGGCATACACAGCAAGAGTCCCACAGGGCACAGAGCACGGGCACACACACACACACAGGGCACACACAGGGCACACACAGAGCAGCAGCAGCTCTGGGCCCTGCACCCACAGGAGCTGCTGGCCCCGCTCGCTGCCCCTGGAGCAGCAGCCCAGCCCCAGTGCAGGAGCCCCTGCTCCCCAGCCCAGCTCTGCACACACACAGCACAAGGGAAAATTGTATTTCCTTCAGGCAGCCGGGCCTGTGCCCAGGCAGCAGCTAACCAGCCAACTCCAGGAACACAAACAGGGCACACACACAGAGCTCCCACGAAAAACACACATCTGTGAACACGGCACGTACACTCCATGCATCCCTGGGGTAATCTTAGGCAACTCCCATTCAAACTGAGCAGAGAATCAAATCAACATTCAAACACCACAGGAAACAATTCTACATTCAGCAGCGTAGCCAGTAATTCAAACTATTCCACACGCAGCACTAGGGAATTGCCACCGCCACTACAACAATTTATTTCCATGCTTGCCACTGACTCCTACACACATCACCTCCCGTGCTCCTTTTTGAAGCAGACTAAATATGCCAAGACCAGGAGCAGGACAAGGGAATGCTTATGATGTATTTAGCTGCTGGTGCTAAATAATGAAATAATTTAACAGTGGAAAATTCAGCTCTGGTTCTGTACAGAAGGACAATTTTTCAGAAGACAGGTGACAATGCAAATCAGCAGAGATGAGCACCTTCATTACAACTTGTCAAGTTAAGTTTGTTGGGATGTTTGGTGGGGTTTTTCCCAGTTCATTTTTGCTTGGATACTTTTAATAATGTGCTAAAATCACTGGATCACACAAATTTCTTCCTCCATGAATTTCCTCTGGGAGGAGAATAAAACAGGCTTTGAAATAAAGCAGTCACCAGCAGTGGAATCTCAGATTTCTGATTAATGCTCATGCGAGATTTCATGTCCAATTTCTCTCAAGCTTCAGGGAAAGCACGGATATCAGACTCCTTCATCCAACTGCAGAATTAATTACAGAATTTCCATTCTTTCCTTCTTACTAAATCACATTTAGTGTGCCCAATCCAATTAATTAGCATATCATACAGGTGCACGCAGCTTTGGGTGCCTTTTTTCACTACCCAGCAGCACTCAGCGTGGGATTTTTGGTTTTGGGTTGGGTTTCACAGGGGGAAGCAATGAACGCAGGGTGCAGCTCGAGCCTGGCTGAGGGATTTGTGGATCCTTGCCCCAGACACGTTCTGAGGAGGTTTTTGGGAGGCAGAGGGACAAAAGCAGCCCGTGCCCACAGGACACAGCACAAACACAGCCACTCACCTGAGCTCTGCAGCGTCAGTCCCGAGAGATCTGTGCAGGGAGAAAAGGGGGCACAGAAATGATTCAGAGATCTCACAACACAATTTACCAGCCCTTAAAAGCCAGCACTGCAGACTGTGCTCATTGCACCACAGACCAGCCCTCTGCTCACTGCTCCCAGGGTGCACAACAAGAGCTAACCCAGAGAAAGGCTGAAACAGCAGCCACAAACTCGCCCTTCACATCTGGACAAGGGCAGCACAGTAAAATGCACTGAGAAACCCAAGAGCAACTTAAAACCAGACCATTAAAAGTGAAATGTTTCTGAGTGGGGCAGTGCTTCCCACAGCCACCCCCAGGGCTGCACTGTGACCCTCAGTGTGGCACTCACCGATGCCAGGCGATACGACGCGCTCATAATGGTACGGGTTTACACACACACTGTCACACTTTAAGTCAAAGGCATACTGACAGTATTTAACGTGCTTGAGTTCATTTTTGTGAAGATCGGGCCACCTCCAGAGCCGGGCGTAGATGACGTGGGGGAATCCCTTGCGGCCAGCCACCTGCAAAGCCAGACACAGAGCTGGTGGGGAGCAGCCAGGAGCACACGGGGAGGGCACCAACAGCACTGCGCCCTCCCTCCACCACCAAAATGCATCTTAAAAAAGGCTCCTGCACGCCTTCCGTGCCCCGCAGAAACAAGTTTCTGTCAGGGTTCTGCCACAGTTCAGTCAATGCTGTGATTCTTAGGTAAGAAATGCTGGGTACAAAATGGCAGAAGCAGAACTTGTGCTCCAGGTATGGTCACCTTCCCCACCCTGGATGTGAAGGGGCTTTGCCCCAGAAGAAGAGGAACGTGGTGCTAAGATAGGAATTCACCATCAGGAATTTACAAGCAGAAGAATGCCAATCCATTAATATAAATAAATAAATAGATAATTTGAAAATGCCTCTAGGGTAGGCATTTTTAAATTATTTTATTTAATTTTTAAATTATTTATTTAATACAAATAAATAAAGAAATAATTTAAAAATGCCTCTAGGGTAGGCATTTGAAAATTATTTTATTTAATTTTTAAATTGTTTAAAATTAAAATTATTTATTTAATATAAATAAATAAAGAAATAATTTAAAAATGCCTCTAGAGTAGGCATTTTAAAATTATTTAATTTCTAAATTATTTAAATTTTAAATTATTTATTTAATAGAAATAAATAAAGAAATAATTTAAGAATGCCTCTAGAGTAGGCATTTAAAAATTATTTTATTTAATTTTTAAATTATTTAGATTTTAAATTATTTATTTAATATAAATAAATAAAGAAATAATTTAAAAATGCCTCTAGGGTAGGCATTTAAAAATTATTTTATTTAATTTTTTAAATTATTTAATTTTAAAATAATTTATTTAATAGAAATAAATAAAGAAATAATTTTAAAATGCATATAGGGTCGGCATTTTAAAATTATTTTATTTAATTTTTAAATAATTTAGATTTTAAATTATTTATTTAATAGAAATAAATAAAGAAATAATTTTAAAATGCCTCTAGGGTAGGCATTTAAAAATTATTTTATTTACTTTTTAAATAATTTAGATTTTAAATTATTTATTTAATAGAAATAAATAAAGAAATAATTTTAAAATGCCTCTAGGGTAGGCATTTTAAAATTATTTTATTTAATTTTTAAATTATTTAATTTTTAAATAATTTATTTAATATAAATAAATAAATAAATAAATAATTAAATAAATAAATAATTTGAAAATGCCTCTAGGGCAGACAGAGAGCTATCCAGCCACCAGGCCGTCTGCCCTGGGGGCAGGAGATGACAGCCCCAGCTGGACAGGGAGCGAGTCCCGACCAAGCCCGGCCAGTGCAGTGCCCAGGCAGGGAGCCCGGGGCTCAGTGCAGAGCAGCTCTGAGCTGGCCGGGCACACAGGGCTGAGCACACAGGGCTGAGCACACAGGGGCTGAGCACTGCCAGCACACAGGGGCTGAGCACACGCGCCTGCTGCTCCTCCTGCAGGCCACGGCAGCCGCTGCAGGCACGGCCGGGCAGGGACAGAGCCCCAGCGCTGCAGCAATGCAGCAGGAACCCGGGCAGCAATGCAGCAGGAACCCGTCTGCCACTGACCTGCAGCCTCCCGTCCAGCGTCCTCTGTATCGTAACACACTTGCTAGGGTGAGCTCCGTTTGTGGTTATAGCTGTAATCAGAGAATCCAATTCATCTTTTTTCTCCTTTAGCTTTTTAACTAAACTCTCAATTGCGCGCTTGGCGAAAGTTTCGCTCTCTCCGCCTTGTCGATGGCACATCAAGCTGTGAACAATGCTCAGACAAGCATCATTACTTGTTGGTGTGTTAGTAATAGACATATTGTCCATCTGTCACAGCTTTTTCTTTCAGATCAAAGGTCAGTTTTGGGGGCTGTTATGACTTTCAAGCTGATGAACAAGAGATGATCCAAGTTAAGTGTTAGATGTACTGTCTCTTGGTAAAACCTAGGAGGAAAAAATATCTACATTAGAATTGTTTTTAACAAATGGCAGGTCATGTTTCTAAGGAAGCCTGTGGCTTTTTTTCTTCTTTTATTTTCAAGCTAAGTGCAGGATATTAAAAGCACACGAAAGAACTGCATTGCTTGTCCCATGACAGCTAAAACATGCCTAAGGGGCGGCCTGCACAGTTTTAGATGTAAGATTTATTCTTCCCCTAGTAACAATATTTAAATAAAGGTTACCGTTTGCACGCACAGTACGTGCACACAGAAAGGCAGGGATCCTTAGATGAATCAGGAGAGCAATGATTTCCTGGGTTTCACTGGGTGGAAGCTGTAAACACGGGGTGGGAGTGCAGGGGTGCTGATGTGCACAAGCCCAGAGCAGCGAGGAGGCACCGGGGCACACCAGGATCACCTCGCCACCCAAAACTGTACCTAGCTGCTCTTCAATACCCATTGAGGTGACCCAGGATCACGTGTGTCTGCGGATATGAAAACCCCAGCATCTGTCTTTCCTGGATCAAGACAGAGGCACTCAGAAATCCCCTTCCCCCTGGTCTTCCTCAGGGAAGGAGCACGTGCTGCCAAAGAGCTGCTCCGGCTCTTCAGGCAACTCTGGCTTCATGCAGTCACCAGCCAAGGCATTTCCACGGGCTCTGCCTTCCCTAAAACACTGGCAACAAACACGCAGAAGGGATTTCACCACGTTCTCTGAGTAAGCTTAAAACACCAGCCTTTCTGAAAACCACCGTGTCATTCCTGACCGTGTGAATAAAATACATCTGATTTCAGAAGCCCAGGGAAAAACAAGCCTGTCACTTTATCTGAGGAGACCTGTTACTGCACTGGAATTTTCCATGTTATTAGAGGCACTGAAGTAGCAGCTATTTATTGGAAACAAATGTGTTGCACAAAAATAAGAGCGTGATGTTAATTTAGAAAGTTATGGCATCACACAGTGTGAACACACGGCTTCCCCCCTTGTAAAACGAATGCTGTTAGACAAATCCAGCACAATTTTAAAAGGAAACAGACTCTTCCTTATTTGATATTTTCTATAGTTTTAGCTGGAATACACCATGCTTTTATACACTTGAAAAAATTCACAGTGAAAATCCTGCCCCCTCCCTCCCATATTCCAGCCTTTTCTTCTTTTGTAAGGATGCTTCTGCACTTAATTTTTTCCCAAAGGAAAACAATTATCTCTAAATTTAAGCAGGATCACAGATTTTACCTAGCTATTAAAATTTCTCTCTCTGTGCTGGGTTTTTTTTTGTGCTTCAATTCAATAAGCCCCTTTCAGAAGTCAAGCTTAAACTGCCAGTCATTCTCTATGGCAACTCACACTAATCTGTAAAAGCCTGTCAGCTAAAACAGAACAGAACATCATTTTCCTTAAATACAGAACACCACCCCAGCTAGATATGCACAAGTAATCACAAATAAATGCCCTGATAAAGCTATTAGCTAAAGGAGCTTTAAATAAAGAGACGATTAAAATTAGACACGCAGCTTTATCTCCTACAGCCCTGAAACCATGAATGAGAATTTTGCTCGCTGGCTTTCGGAAGGTTCAGATCAAGCAAATGAGACCTTATTTAAAGGGAACGTGAGTCACCCCTCAGCTGCCCCACAACGGGAATTTCTGACTGCTCAGCCCCTCGGAAAGCCTGGTTCAGGGTGTGGGTGCTGCTGCTGCTGTGTGACCACGGGGCAGCGCAGGAGCCAGGGCAGGAGCTGTGTCAGAGCCAGAGCGGCGGGCACAGCGCTGCCACGCGCCTCTCCAGAAGCACCACGGTGTTCTGAGGGCAGGTCTGCACGCCCCACAAATGCAGTTCCTCACAAACAGCTCGAGGAGCCCATCCTCAGCTCAGTCACACGCTGGGGAGGTGTCTCGGCACCTCCTCACACGCTGTGCACAGAGAGAGGAGCCAGCACACAAAAAGGGAGAGCTACTGTACAGCACCAACAAGTGTTTCACAGAGCTACACACAAGGCCTGCCAACACTCAGGGTCAAGCGTTTTAAAGGTCTTTCCCAGCCTTAGCAAGTCCATGATTCTGCGCTACATAAAGTAATTTGTTTCATTAACTAAGAAGTAACGAGTAAATTACAAAAGAAGCACACAACAACTAGAGTTCCAGGTAACCTAAGCACCAGAACAAGAACTCCGAAGGGAGGTAAATCCCAAAGACAAAAGAAGTTCAGATTGACAGGTAATTACAACAGCCTTTCAAAGTTGTCTCTCGGAGAAGGATAACCAGCTGCTCCCTGCCTGCAGGCAGATGCAGACCTGAACAAACTCCGGCACTGCTCACGCTGCCTCCCCAGGGCAGCTCAGAAATGCAGCCCGTGCAATAAAACACAGGACACGGAGCAGCTGTGCAACGCTGGAAATGCAGCAGGGCTGGCACAGCCTCACTGCAAGGCCTGTGGCTGGCTCTGCCAGAAAGGGTTACCTGAACAACAGAGGGATCCCAAAAGGGCGAGCTGCCCTCCCAGCGCTGCCCTGCCGAGCTGGAATCACACACGGCTGCCTTAGCTGGAATCACACACGGCTGCCTTACCTACGGGAGAGAAGCTGCCAGGAGACTGCCCTCGCCCTACTTATACTTGTCTTGGGGGCAGGAATGCAAAACAGGCCCCGCGCTGACCCAGACTGGGCCACTGTTTTTGGATCCGCTGGGACACGCTCTCTCCAAACAGCGATTATCTTACTGCTGTGACCAGATAACGCAGACAAGGTCTCACACTCAGCATCCTCTGCACAAGCCCGGGAGGGCACTGCCTTCTGGGCAAGCGAGGTGCTCCTGATCAGCCAGAGAACACCAGGCGATGCACAAGAAGCAGATGAAGGGATAAACAGTGCATTTATGGAACAGAAATCCAGCATTCCACCTCGTGCCGCACCAGCAAGACAGCGCTACAGACTAGCACAGCCCAGGAACAAAGTGCCAAAAAACACGGCTTCCAAACACTCCCAGCAACTCTTCAGGCAGCAAATTAAGTATTAAGAGATAGGATCACTTGGACAGCCTCGCTTGAGGCCCTTGAGTCACTGAGGTATGTTTCAGTTTGAGTTCTACAGAACAACAGGCAGACACACACACACACAGAGCCTGAAGAAGGGGGCTTAGAAACAGAAAAAAGTCTTCCTGATTTTCATGGTTAGGAAAAAAAGCTCACGTGGATTTCACCTCCTTGCCTTTATGGAGGTGTTACTACAGCTGTACAGAAGCTCCTCTGAGGCACAAAGGGCAGGGGCTGCCAAAAGTCTCCAAAACTTTACTAAACCCCAGTCAAAGCACTCTAGTCATTCAGCCATGCAAATGTTTAAACTTAGCTGAAAAACCCCTTCATCCAAACAATTCCCATTTTCAACACTGTGATCCAGCTGAGCTCTGCCCTGGAGCTACTAACACAGACCCTTAAAAAACACTCACATCTTTCCTACATGCTAAAAGCAACCTTAGAGTAACACTCTCACCGCTGAGAAGCAGTTTCCCTTCCCCCTCGCCCCCCACGGAAGCCACACGTGGCAATCTGGGGCAAACCACCAAGCCTAGGGCAGCCAGCAGCAGCCGCAGCGGGCAGGGAGCTGGAGTAGGGACAGAGCCCAGGGGAACCTGGCACCCAGCAGGCACAGCAGGAGCTGGAGTAGGGACAGAGCCCAGGGGAACCCGGCACACAGCAGGCACAGCGGGAGCTGGAGTAGGGACACAGCCCAGGGGAACCAAACCTGGCACCCAGCAGGCACAGCGGGAGCTGGAGTAGGGACAGAGCCCAGGGGAACCCGGCACCCAGCAGGCACAGCGGGAGCTGGAGTAGGGACAGAGCCCAGGGGAACCAAACCTGGCACCCAGCAGCCGCAGAGCCCCGCACGCACAGTGGGGCCTGGCCAGCGCCGCTGCACCATCAAGGTCACCAAGGGGCTCGCTCTGAAAAGGCAGCAGCACAAACCCCACGGGCACTGCCCCCTCCAGCCCACCTCATGTGCCTCATTCCTCCACTTCCCGCAGCAAACCAGGGATTTCACAAACGTGGGGACACTCGGGAGCCTTCGCTGCTCACAGGGAAATTTACGTGAGGAGTAGTGTGACCTAACACTTGTTTGTAAGAGCCAGGCTGCTGAATGCTGTGCTTAAGAAAAAAATAATAAAAAATAAAATAGCACAACTGGAAAAACAGCTCCTGCAGGGGTCAGGGCAGCAGTGGCCCTCTGTAAAGGTGTGCTGGAGAGGGGGAAGCAGTGCTGGCACAGGCGCATGCAGGGTGCTGGCAGGAAGGCTGATGAACACACCAGGGCAGCACACTGCATCCACCACGGACCTGAGACTGCCACTGCTGAGTAAGAAATGCACACACTCCCAGAAGGCTGCTGGCACACAGCCTGGTCTTTACTTTGGATCCTCTTTTATACTTTGTTCCCATACAGAGAGACCTGGCTGGTCAATTAATCAATACATTTCACCTGACTGGCTAATTAACAAAACACCTTCCTCATTAACAATCTTTGAGAAAAACAATGAAACAGAGAGTAGGAAAACATCACCTGCAGGTTATTTATGACAATAAGCTATCATTATTTATCTTCAGCTCCCTAAAAGTCTCTCAGACTGATTCTGGTAAACCTTATCTCGTTTTTTCCCTCTGTGACCAGGGTGTCACACCCACAGAGCCCGAGTGCACCTCGTGATGGAAATCCAGCCAGCCTGTGGAGTCAGAATCAGAGAAGAAAGGGTTCTGCACATGCTGCTGTGGCACGCCTGGGGCTCAGGAAGGCCGTGAGCAGCGAGGCAGAGAGGGAACTGCCTTTCTGCACAAACTAACCCTCAGCCCAGCACTAAATCCGGGCAGGGGCTGGTGTCACCAGCAGGGACGGGCAATGTGACGGATGTGACACCAGCCCGCGTGTCCCACGGCGTTCCCCGGGTGAATTCCTGCCCTCAGTACAAATGTGGCAGGCCTGGGGCACGGTCCCATGCCCAGGCTGCCAAGGGCCTGAGCGCTGCAGGTCTGAGCCTCGCCTGCAGGGAACGCCGCTGCCATGGGCCCAAGAGAACACCTTCCACCAGGGCAAGGAAACAAAGCCACGCACGCCAAACAAAGCCAGGAGGACAGCGCGAGCCTGGCCGTGCCAGAGGGAAGGATGTGGGGGATGCAGCTCTGGGGGGTGAGCAGGGAAATGAACTAATGCACAACACACCTGAAAGAACGAAACTGCACCTCCGAGCTGCGACCACAAAGCAATTTCTGGGAAAGTGTATCTAAGGAAAAAGAAGAATTGCTTCCTCCAAGCCGCCAGCGATGCTCTGGGAGCGTGATTCATGAGTAACAGCCAGATCTCCAGCTTTCTGATCCCAGGCAGTAACGCGACACTAACGAACCGGCTAATTAGAATAGCGTGCAAATTGACGTCCTGCTAGAACATTTCACACCAGAAAGGCTCCTGCATCAGCTGCTGCCTCCAGAATTAGACAAACACAGAGATGCCAGGAATACACTCGATGGCTTTTAACCACCACCACATTGCTCTGGAGTTTTCCTGTTTAATAATGCAAGGGCAGAAGTTTCATGATAAACACGATAGAGGAAAATCCATAAATCAATAAAACAAAAAGGAGCTTGTGATTTGATGAAGATATGAGTAAGTGATTAAAGTGCAGATACTTTCCAGCACATCAGATTATTATCTACTTGCCCCACGGGTGAACAGCAGCAAAATGCTTGCTTCCAAACCTTCCCTCTGAGGCACGGGAAAAGCTAACCCTGCACCAACGACGTGACTGCACCACGAGTTCTAAACCCCAGGAATTCTACACACTTCTTTGGGCTTTCTGATTTCCACTTTTTGAGAAAGCACACAGCTGAAAAACAACTCCTCCTTTCAGTACAAACCTCTGCGTGGTCAGAGCAGGGAGATCCGCACACCGCAGCACATGACCTCCTGTGCCACTGGAGCCACACAGGGAAAGTCCGTGTGCCACCCTGCACAGGGACACAGCTCAGCCTGGGGACAGTCCCGTGTGCCACCCTGCACAGGGACACAGCTCACTGGGGACAGTCCCTGTGCCACCCTGCACAGGGACACAGCTCACTGGGGACAGTCCCGTGTGCCACCCTGCACAGGGACACAGCCCTGGGGACAGTCCCGTGTGCCACCCTGCACAGGGACACAGCTCAGCCTGGGGACAGTCCCGTGTGCCACCCTGCACAGGGACACAGCCCTGGGGACAGTCCCGTGTGCCACCCTGCACAGGGACACAGCTCAGCCTGGGGACAGTCCCGTGTGCCACCCTGCACAGGGACACAGCTCACTGGGGACAGTCCGTGTGCCACCCTGCACAGGGACACAGCTCAGCCTGGGGACAGTCCGTGTGCCACCCTGCACAGGGACACAGCCCTGGGGACAGTCCGTGTGCCACCCTGCACAGGGACACAGCTCAGCCTGGGGACAGTCCCGTGTGCCACCCTGCAGAGGGACACAGCTCGCTGGGGACAGTCCGTGTGCCACCCTGCACAGGGACACAGCCCTGGAGACAGTCCGTGTGCCACCCTGCACAGGGACACAGCCCTGGGGACAGTCCGTGTGCCACCCTGCACAGGGACACAGCCCTGGGGACAGTCCGTGTGCCACCCTGCACAGGGACACAGCTCAGTGGGGACAGTCCCGCGTGCCACCCTGCACAGGGACACAGCTCAGCCTGGGGACAGTCCCGTGTGCCACCCTGCACAGGGACACAGCTCAGCCTGGGGACAGTCCGTGTGCCACCCTGCACAGGGACACAGCCCTGGAGACAGTCCGTGTGCCACCCTGCACAGGGACACAGCCCTGGGGACAGTCCGTGTGCCACCCTGCACAGGGACACAGCCCTGGGGACAGTCCCGTGTGCCACCCTGCCCAGGGACACAGCCCTGGGGACAGTCCCGTGTGCCACCCTGCACAGGGACACAGCCCTGGGGACAGTCCCTGTGCCACCCTGCACAGGGACACAGCCCTGGGGACAGTCCGTGTGCCACCCTGCACAGGGACACAGCTCAGTGGGGACAGTCCCTGTGCCACCCTGCACAGGGACACAGCCCTGGGGACAGTCCCTGTGCCACCCTGCACAGGGACACAGCTCAGTGGGGACAGTCCCTGTGCCACCCTGCACAGGGACACAGCCCTGGGGACAGTCCCTGTGCCACCCTGCACAGAGACACAGCCCTGGGGACAGTCCGTGTGCCACCCTGCACAGGGACACAGCCCTGGGGACAGTCCCGTGTGCCACCCTGCACAGGGACACAGCCCTGGGGACAGTCCCGTGTGCCACCCTGCACAGGGACACAGCTCAGTGGGGACAGTCCATGTGCCACCCTGCACAGGGACACAGCTCAGTGGGGACAGTCCATGTGCCACCCTGCACAGGGACACAGCTCAGCCTGGGGACAGTCCCTGTGCCACCCTGCACAGGGACACAGCCCTGGGGACAGTCCCGTGTGCCACCCTGCACAGGGACACAGCTCAGCCTGGGGACAGTCCGTGTGCCACCCTGCACAGGGACACAGCCCTGGGGACAGTCCGTGTGCCACCCTGCACAGGGACACAGCCCTGGGGACAGTCCGTGTGCCACCCTGCACAGGGACACAGCCCTGGGGACAGTCCGTGTGCCACCCTGCACAGGGACACAGCTCAGTGGGGACAGTCCGTGTGCCACCCTGCACAGGGACACAGCTCGCTGGGGACAGTCCGTGTGCCACCCTGCACAGGGACACAGCTCAGCCTGGGGACAGTCCGTGTGCCACCCTGCACAGGGACACAGCTCAGTGGGGACAGTCCGTGTGCCACCCTGCACAGGGACACAGCTCGCTGGGGACAGTCCCGTGTGCCACCCTGCACAGGGACACAGCTCGCTGGGGACAGTCCCTGTGCCACCCTGCACAGGGACACAGCTCAGCCTGGGGACAGTCCCGTGTGCCACCCTGCACAGGGACACAGCCCTGGGGACAGTCCGTGTGCCACCCTGCACAGGGACACAGCCCTGGGGACAGTCCGTGTGCCACCCTGCACAGGGACACAGCTCAGCCTGGGGACAGTCCGTGTGCCACCCTGCACAGGGACACAGCTCAGCCTGGGGACAGTCCCTGTGCCACCCTGCACAGGGACACAGCTCAGTGGGGACAGTCCGTGTGCCACCCTGCACAGGGACACAGCTCAGTGGGGACAGTCCCTGTGCCACCCTGCACAGGGACACAGCTCAGTGGGGACAGTCCGTGTGCCACCCTGCACAGGGACACAGCTCAGTGGGGACAGTCCGTGTGCCACCCTGCACAGGGACACAGCTCAGCCTGGGGACAGTCCCTGTGCCACCCTGCACAGGGACACAGCTCAGCCCTGGGGACAGTCCGTGTGCCACCCTGCACAGGGACACAGCTCAGCCTGGGGACAGTCCGTGTGCCACCCTGCACAGGGACACAACTCAGCCTGGGGACAGTC
This sequence comes from Passer domesticus, assembly GCF_036417665.1. Taxonomy (NCBI): domain Eukaryota; kingdom Metazoa; phylum Chordata; class Aves; order Passeriformes; family Passeridae; genus Passer; species Passer domesticus. The sequence continues at coordinate 746,655 of NC_087512.1, forward strand.
CGTGTGCCACCCTGCACAGGGACACAGCTCAGCCTGGGGACAGTCCGTGTGCCACCCTGCACAGGGACACAGCTCAGTGGGGACAGTCCGTGTGCCACCCTGCACAGGGACACAGCTCACTGGGGACAGTCCCTGTGCCACCCTGCACAGGGACACAGCCCTGGGGACAGTCCGTGTGCCACCCTGCACAGGGACACAGCCCTGGGGACAGTCCATGTGCCACCCTGCACAGGGACACAGCCCTGGAGACAGTCCGTGTGCCACCCTGCACAGGGACACAGCTCAGCCTGGGGACAGTCCCTGTGCCACCCTGCACAGGGACACAGCCCTGGGGACAGTCCCTGTGCCACCCTGCACAGGGACACCACTCAGCCTGGGGACAGTCCGTGTGCCACCCTGCACAGGGACACAGCCCTGGGGACAGTCCCTGTGCCACCCTGCACAGGGACACAGCTCACTGGGGACAGTCCGTGTGCCACCCTGCACAGGGACACAGCTCAGCCTGGGGACAGTCCCGTGTGCCACCCTGCACAGGGACACAGCCCTGGGGACAGTCCGTGTGCCACCCTGCACAGGGACACAACTCAGCCTGGGGACAGTCCGTGTGCCACCCTGCACAGGGACACAGCTCAGCCTGGGGACAGTCCCTGTGCCACCCTGCACAGGGACACAGCCCTGGGGACAGTCCGTGTGCCACCCTGCACAGGGACACAGCTCACTGGGGACAGTCCCTGTGCCACCCTGCACAGGGACACAGCCCTGGGGACAGTCCGTGTGCCACCCTGCACAGGGACACAGCCCTGGGGACAGTCCCTGTGCCACCCTGCACAGGGACACAGCTCAGCCTGGGGACAGTCCCTGTGCCACCCTGCACAGGGACACAGCTCAGTGGGGACAGTCCGTGTGCCACCCTGCACAGGGACACAGCTCAGTGGGGACAGTCCCTGTGCCACCCTGCACAGGGACACAGCCCTGGGGACAGTCCGTGTGCCACCCTGCACAGGGACACAGCTCAGCCCTGGGGACAGTCCCGCGTGCCACCCTGCACAGGGACACAGCTCAGCCTGGGGACAGTCCGTGTGCCACCCTGCACAGGGACACAGCTCAGCCTGGGGACAGTCCCGTGTGCCACCCTGCACAGGGACACAGCTCAGTGGGGACAGTCCCTGTGCCACCCTGCACAGGGACACAGCTCAGTGGGGACAGTCCATGTGCCACCCTGCACAGGGACACAGCTCAGTGGGGACAGTCCATGTGCCACCCTGCACAGGGACACAGCTCAGTGGGGACAGTCCATGTGCCACCCTGCACAGGGACACAGCTCAGCCTGGGGACAGTCCCGTGTGCCACCCTGCACAGGGACACAGCCCTGGGGACAGTCCGTGTGCCACCCTGCACAGGGACACAGCTCAGTGGGGACAGTCCGTGTGCCACCCTGCACAGGGACACAGCTCACTGGGGACAGTCCGTGTGCCACCCTGCACAGGGACACAGCCCTGGGGACAGTCCGTGTGCCACCCTGCACAGGGACACAGCTCAGCCTGGGGACAGTCCCTGTGCCACCCTGCACAGGGACACAGCTCAGCCTGGGGACAGTCCGTGTGCCACCCTGCACAGGGACACAGCCCTGGGGACAGTCCCTGTGCCACCCTGCACAGGGAAACAGCTCAGCCTGGGGACAGTCCCGTGTGCCACCCTGCACAGGGACACAGCCCTGGGGACAGTCCCTGTGCCACCCTGCACAGGGACACAGCTCAGCCTGGGGACAGTCCCGTGTGCCACCCTGCACAGGGACACAGCCCTGGGGACAGTCCCTGTGCCACCCTGCACAGGGAAACAGCTCAGCCTGGGGACAGTCCCGTGTGCCACCCTGCACAGGGACACAGCCCTGGGGACAGTCCCTGTGCCACCCTGCACAGGGACACAGCTCAGCCTGGGGACAGTCCGTGTGCCACCCTGCACAGGGACACAGCCCTGGGGACAGTCCGTGTGCCACCCTGCACAGGGACACAGCTCAGCCTGGGGACAGTCCGTGTGCCACCCTGCACAGGGACACAGCTCAGCCTGGGGACAGTCCGTGTGCCACCCTGCACAGGGACACAGCTCAGTGGGGACAGTCCGTGTGCCACCCTGCACAGGGACACAGCTCAGCCTGGGGACAGTCCATGTGCCACCCTGCACAGGGACACAGCTCAGTGGGGACAGTCCGTGTGCCACCCTGCACAGGGACACAGCTCAGCCTGGGGACAGTCCCGTGTGCCACCCTGCACAGGGACACAGCTCAGCCTGGGGACAGTCCGTGTGCCACCCTGCACAGGGACACAGCTCAGCCTGGGGACAGTCCGTGTGCCACCCTGCACAGGGACACAGCTCACTGGGGACAGTCCGTGTGCCACCCTGCACAGGGACACAGCCCTGGGGACAGTCCGTGTGCCACCCTGCACAGGGACACAGCTCAGCCTGGGGACAGTCCGTGTGCCACCCTGCACAGGGACACAGCTCACTGGGGACAGTCCGTGTGCCACCCTGCACAGGGACACAGCCCTGGGGACAGTCCGTGTGCCACCCTGCACAGGGACACAGCTCAGTGGGGACAGTCCCTGTGCCACCCTGCACAGGGACACAGCTCAGTGGGGACAGTCCCTGTGCCACCCTGCACAGGGACACAGCTCAGTGGGGACAGTCCGTGTGCCACCCTGCACAGGGACACAGCTCACTGGGGACAGTCCGTGTGCCACCCTGCACAGGGACACAGCCCTGGGGACAGTCCGTGTGCCACCCTGCACAGGGACACAGCTCAGCCTGGGGACAGTCCCTGTGCCACCCTGCACAGGGACACAGCTCACTGGGGACAGTCCCTGTGCCACCCTGCACAGGGACACAGCTCAGCCTGGGGACAGTCCCGTGTGCCACCCTGCACAGGGACACAGCCCTGGGGACAGTCCCTGTGCCACCCTGCACAGGGACACAGCCCTGGGGACAGTCCGTGTGCCACCCTGCACAGGGACACAGCCCTGGGGACAGTCCCGTGTGCCACCCTGCACAGGGACACAGCCCTGGGGACAGTCCCTGTGCCACCCTGCACAGGGACACAGCCCTGGGGACAGTCCGTGTGCCACCCTGCACAGGGACACACCCCTGGGGACAGTCCGTGTGCCACCCTGCACAGGGACACAGCTCAGCCTGGGGACAGTCCCTGTGCCACCCTGCACAGGGACACAGCTCAGTGGGGACAGTCCGTGTGCCACCCTGCACAGGGACACAGCTCAGCCTGGGGACAGTCCGTGTGCCACCCTGCACAGGGACACAGCTCAGCCTGGGGACAGTCCCGTGTGCCACCCTGCACAGGGACACAGCCCTGGGGACAGTCCCTGTGCCACCCTGCACAGGGACACAGCTCAGCCTGGGGACAGTCCGTGTGCCACCCTGCACAGGGACACAGCCCTGGGGACAGTCCGTGTGCCACCCTGCACAGGGACACAGCCCTGGGGACAGTCCGTGTGCCACCCTGCACAGGGACACAGCTCACTGGGGACAGTCCGTGTGCCACCCTGCACAGGGACACAGCTCACTGGGGACAGTCCAGTGTGCCACCCTGCACAGGGACACAGCTCAGCCTGGGGACAGTCCGTGTGCCACCCTGCAGCAGAAGGGGCAGAGGGGCCTGCCCAGCAGTGCTGTGTGTGATTTCACAGCCCAGCAAGAGCAGTGCCTGATAACATCTGCTCTCTACAGCAATCTGCACAGGGGCAGCGCTCTCTGCCTTTGCTACAGCTCAACCAAAACTCACCTCTGGGCACAGCAGGAAAATTCCAGCCCTGACCAAAAGTACAGTTTTTTAGGAGGTTAACAGCAGAGAAACAGAGCCCTAAAATCCCTGCAGGACTCTCCCAGCAGCAGCTCCTGGGCAGGATCTGCTCCAGCACCTTTGTTCTCACCAAGGCAGTGATTCCTCTCGAAGCTCACATCCCCATTGTGCCAGCCCAGCCTGAATGCATTATGTAAAGAGCCATCTACTTAAAAACGGAATTCTAATCAGCGTGCTTCTCCCTGGGCCTCAGCTCTTTGAAATAAAGTTCCTGAATCAATATTAAACATGCGTGCTGATGCAACAAGCAAATCCAGAGAGGTTCATGAATGCAGAGTGGGAATAAACTCCTCGCAGTCACAGGGAAGGGGCAGGGCCGGGAGGACAAGTGCCACTTCAGGTGTCCCGGGGCAGGACAGGCCTGGCTGAAGGGCTGTGCCCTGAGTTGTGTCCTGGAGGGGCTGGGGACAGAGCAGCAGCTCAGGAGCCTCAGCACGAGAGGGGACAGGAGCCGTGCAGAGCAGGGACAGGAGCTCTGAGCAGGGACAGGAGCCCTGAGCAGGGACAGGAGCCCTGAGCAGGGACAGGGCCCTGAGCTGGGAGAGGAGCCCTGAGCAGGGACAGGAGCTCTGAGCAGGGACAGGAGCTCTGAGCAGGGACAGGAGCTCCGAGCTGGGACAGGAGCTCTGAGCAGGGACAGGAGCCCTGAGCTGGGAGAGGAGCCCTGAGCAGGGACAGGAGCTCTGAGCAGGGACAGGAGCTCTGAGCAGGGACAGGAGCTCCGAGCTGGGACAGGAGCTCTGAGCAGGGACAGGAGCCCTGGGATGGGACAGGAGCCCTGCAGAGCAGGGACAGGAGCTCTGAACAGGGACAGGAGCTCTGAGCAGGGACAGGAGCTCTGAGCAGGGACAGGAGCCCTGAGCAGGGACAGGAGCTCTGAGCAGGGACAGGAGCTCTGAGCTGGGAGAGGAGCCCTGAGCAGGGACAGGAGCCCTGAGCAGGGACAGGAGCTCTGAGCAGGGACAGGAGCTCTGAGCAGGGACAGGAGCCCTGAGCTGGGAGAGGAGCCCTGAGCAGGGACAGGAGCCCTGAGCAGGGACAGGAGCTCTGAGCAGGGACAGGAGCTCTGAGCAGGGACAGGAGCCCTGAGCAGGGACAGGAGCTCTGAGCAGGGACAGGAGCTCTGAGCAGGGACAGGAGCCCTGAGCAGGGACAGGAGCCCTGCCGAGCAGGGACAGGAGCTCTGAGCAGGGACAGGAGCTCTGAGCAGGGACAGGAGCCCTGAGCAGGGACAGGAGCCCTGCAGAGCAGGGACAGGAGCCCTGCAGAGCAGGGACAGGAGCCCTGAGCAGGGACAGGAGCTCTGAGCAGGGACAGGAGCTCTGAGCAGGGACAGGAGCCCTGAGCAGGGACAGGAGCCCTGCAGAGCAGGGACAGGAGCCCTGAGCTGGGACAGGAGCTCTGAGCTGGGACAGGAGCCCTGAGCAGGGACAGGAGCCCTGAGCAGGGACAGGAGCTCCGAGCTGGGACAGGAGCTCTGAGCAGGGACAGGAGCCCTGAGCAGGGACAGGAGCCCTGAGCAGGGACAGGAGCCCTGCAGAGCAGGGACAGGAGCTCTGAGCTGGGACAGGAGCCCTGAGCTGGGACAGGAGCTCTGAGCAGGGACAGGAGCTCTGAGCAGGGACAGGAGCTCTGAGCAGGGACAGGAGCTCTGAGCAGGGACAGGAGCCCTGAGCAGGGACAGGAGCTCTGAGCTGGGACAGGAGCTCTGAGCTGGGACAGGAGCCCTGAGCTGGGACAGGAGCTCTGAGCTGGGACAGGAGCCCTGAGCAGGGACAGGAGCTCTGAGCAGGGACAGGAGCTCTGAGCAGGGACAGGAGCCCTGAGCAGGGACAGGAGCCCTGAGCTGGGACAGGAGCCCTGCAGAGCAGGGACAGGAGCTCTGAGCAGGGACAGGAGCCCTGCAGAGCAGGGACAGGAGCCCTGAGCTGGGACAGGAGCTCTGAGCAGGGACAGGAGCTCTGAGCTGGGACAGGAGCTCTGAGCAGGGACAGGAGCTCTGAGCAGGGACAGGAGCCCTGGGATGGGACAGGAGCCCTGAGCAGGGACAGGAGCTCTGAGCAGGGACAGGAGCTCTGAGCAGGGACAGGAGCCCTGCAGAGCAGGGACAGGAGCCCTGGGATGGGACAGGAGCCCTGCAGAGCAGGGACAGGAGCCCTGAGCAGGGACAGGAGCTCTGAGCAGGGACAGGAGCTCTGAGCAGGGACAGGAGCCCTGCAGAGCAGGGACAGGAGCCCTGGGATGGGACAGGAGCCCTGCAGAGCAGGGACAGGAGCCCTGGGATGGGACAGGAGCCCTGCAGAGCAGGGACAGGAGCTCTGAGCAGGGACAGGAGCTCTGAGCAGGGACAGGAGCCCTGAGCAGGGACAGGAGCTCTGAGCTGGGACAGGAGCCCTGAGCAGGGACAGGAGCCCTGAGCAGGGACAGGAGCTCTGAGCAGGGACAGGAGCTCTGAGCAGGGACAGGAGCCCTGCAGAGCAGGGACAGGAGCCCTGGGATGGGACAGGAGCCCTGCAGAGCAGGGACAGGAGCTCTGAGCAGGGACAGGAGCCCTGAGCAGGGACAGGAGCCCTGGGATGGGACAGGAGCCCTGCAGAGCAGGGACAGGAGCCCTGGGATGGGACAGGAGCCCTGCAGAGCAGGGACAGGAGCTCTGAGCTGGGACAGGAGCCCTGCAGAGCAGGGACAGGAGCTCTGAGCTGGGACAGGAGCCCTGCAGAGCAGGGACAGGAGCCCTGAGCAGGGACAGGAGCCCTGAGCAGGGACAGGAGCTCTGCAGAGCAGGGACAGGAGCCCTGAGCAGGGACAGGAGCCCTGCAGAGCTGGGACAGGAGCTCTGAGCAGGGACAGGAGCCCTGAGCTGGGACAGGAGCCCTGAGCAGGGACAGGAGCCCTGAGCAGGGACAGGAGCTCTGAGCAGGGACAGGAGCCCTGAGCAGGGACAGGAGCCCTGAGCAGGGACAGGAGCTCTGAGCTGGGACAGGAGCCCTGCAGAGCAGGGACAGGAGCTCTGAGCAGGGACAGGAGCCCTGAGCAGGGACAGGAGCTCTGAGCTGGGACAGGAGCCCTGCAGAGCAGGGACAGGAGCTCTGAGCAGGGACAGGAGCCCTGAGCAGGGACAGGAGCTCTGAGCAGGGACAGGAGCTCTGAGCAGGGACAGGAGCCCTGAGCAGGGACAGGAGCTCTGAGCTGGGACAGGAGCCCTGAGCAGGGACAGGAGCTCTGAGCAGGGACAGGAGCCCTGAGCAGGGACAGGAGCTCTGAGCTGGGACAGGAGCCCTGAGCAGGGACAGGAGCTCTGAGCAGGGACAGGAGCCCTGAGCAGGGACAGGAGCTCTGAGCTGGGACAGGAGCCCTGAGCAGGGACAGGAGCCCTGAGCAGGGACAGGAGCTCTGAGCTGGGACAGGAGCCCTGCAGAGCAGGGACAGGAGCCCTGAGCAGGGACAGGAGCTCTGAGCAGGGACAGGAGCCCTGCAGAGCAGGGACAGGAGCTCTGAGCTGGGACAGGAGCCCTGCAGAGCAGGGACAGGAGCCCTGAGCAGGGACAGGAGCTCTGAGCAGGGACAGGAGCCCTGCAGAGCAGGGACAGGAGCTCTGAGCAGGGACAGGAGCTCTGAGCAGGGACAGGAGCCCTGAGCAGGGACAGGAGCTCTGAGCTGGGACAGGAGCCCTGCAGAGCAGGGACAGGAGCTCTGAGCAGGGACAGGAGCTCTGAGCTGGGACAGGAGCTCTGAGCAGGGACAGGAGCCCTGCAGAGCAGGGACAGGAGCCCTGAGCAGGGACAGGAGCTCTGAGCTGGGACAGGAGCCCTGAGCAGGGACAGGAGCCCTGAGCTGGGACAGGAGCCCTGAGCAGGGACAGGAGCTCTGAGCTGGGACAGGAGCCCTGAGCAGGGACAGGAGCCCTGAGCAGGGACAGGAGCCCTGGGATGGGACAGGAGCCCTGCAGAGCAGGGACAGGAGCCCTGAGCTGGGACAGGAGCCCTGAGCAGGGACAGGAGCTCTGAGCTGGGACAGGAGCCCTGAGCAGGGACAGGAGCTCTGAGCAGGGACAGGAGCTCTGAGCAGGGACAGGAGCTCTGAGCAGGGACAGGAGCCCTGAGCAGGGACAGGAGCTCTGAGCTGGGACAGGAGCCCTGCAGAGCAGGGACAGGAGCTCTGAGCTGGGACAGGAGCCCTGAGCAGGGACAGGAGCCCTGCAGAGCAGGGACAGGAGCTCTGAGCAGGGACAGGAGCCCTGAGCAGGGACAGGAGCTCTGAGCAGGGACAGGAGCTCTGCAGAGCAGGGACAGGAGCCCTGGGATGGGACAGGAGCCCTGCAGAGCAGGGACAGGAGCCCTGAGCAGGGACAGGAGCTCTGAGCTGGGACAGGAGCCCTGAGCAGGGACAGGAGCCCTGAGCAGGGACAGGAGCCCTGCAGAGCAGGGACAGGAGCCCTGGGATGGGACAGGAGCCCTGCAGAGCAGGGACAGGAGCCCTGGGATGGGACAGGAGCCCTGCAGAGCAGGGACAGGAGCTCTGAGCAGGGACAGGAGCCCTGCAGAGCAGGGACAGGAGCTCTGAGCAGGGACAGGAGCCCTGCAGAGCAGGGACAGGAGCCCTGGGATGGGACAGGAGCCCTGCAGAGCAGGGACAGGAGCCCTGGGATGGGACAGGAGCCCTGCAGAGCAGGGACAGGAGCCCTGGGATGGGACAGGAGCCCTGCAGAGCAGGGACAGGAGCTCTGAGCAGGGACAGGAGCCCTGCAGAGCAGGGACAGGAGCCCTGGGATGGGACAGGAGCCCTGCAGAGCAGGGACAGGAGCCCTGGGATGGGACAGGAGCCCTGGGATGGGACAGGAGCCCTGCAGAGCAGGGACAGGAGCCCTGGGATGGGACAGGAGCCCTGGGATGGGACAGGAGCCCTGCAGAGCTGCCCGCTGGCCGGGGCAGGGCGCTCGGCGGTCCCGGCTCAGGGCGCTGCGGGCTGTCCGCGGCAGTGTGTCCGTGCTCTCCCGGACCCCATCCCGCGCTGGGTCACCCCTGCCCCCGGCAGCAGCCGCGGCCCGGCTGCCGAGCCCGCGGCCACGCCGCGGAGCCGGGCACTCCCGGTGATCAGCACCGGTGGTTCCCAGAGCCCGTGCGCGGCCCGAGCCCCGGCAGCGCCCCGCGGCAGTGCCCCGGGACCCGGGACCCTAAACCCCGGCGGGGCGACGCTCGGCCGCGGCTCACGGCTGCCCGGAGACCGAGCCGCGAGACTAGAAAGTTTGGCAGCGGGAGTGCGGGGCTCCCCGCGCCGTTCTGGCCGCGGAGGGCACGGGAGGGGCGGTGAGGGCTCGGCGCGGCCGGGCCGGGCCGGCGCCGTGAGGGAGGGGCGGCGCGGAGCGAGCCGGGCGGGAGGCGCGCGGGGCGGGGCCGGAGCGACCCGGCGGGGCGCGGGGGTTACCTGGGCCCGTGCGGGCGCGGCCCGGGCCCGCCGTGAGGGGCGGCGGCGGGGCAAGGCCCGCGGCCTCCGCCCCCTCCCCTCCGCGCGCCGGGGCGGGGCGGGGCGGCGCTCGCGGGCGCCGGGGGCAGCGCCCGCCCGCTGCCGGCCGCCGCCGCCGCCTGCTGGCCGCGCTGGCCGCGCCGCTCGCCGCTCGCCGCTCTCCGTTCGCCGCTCGCTCTCGCCGCTCTCGCCGCCGCGGCCGCCGCCGACACGTCCGGGCCGCCGCCGCCGCCGCCGCGCATGCGCCACATCCGGGTCCCGCGGCGCCTGCGCGGCGCCGAGAGGGGCGCGGGCGGGCGCGTTGTGTTTGTGGTTGGCGGGCGGCGCTGCGGCGGCGCGGGGAGCGGGAGGGCGGGGAGCGGGGCTGTCACGGGATCCGTGAGGGGAGAGACCCGGGACAGGGACCAGGACCAGGACCAGGACCAGGACCGGCACCGGCACCGGCACCGGCACCGGCACCGGCACCGGGATGGGCCCCCCTTCCCGCCGGGACAGCCGCCCGCAGCTCTGCGTGCCGCCTCCCGGCCGCCTTGGACGCCCCCATGGCCGGGCACCGCAGAGCTCCCGGGCAGCTCCAGTTCCTGAGCCCTTTCCAGGGGAAATTCCTGCTGTGCCTGCCCTGAGGCCGTTCCCTCTCCTCCTGTCCCTGTTCCCTGGGAGCACAGCCCGACCCCCCCGGCTGTCCCCTCCTGGCAGGAGCTGTGCAGAGCCACAAGGTCCCCCCTGAGCCTCCTTTGCTCCAGGCTCAGCCCCTTCCCAGCTCCCTCAGCCTCTCCTGGGGCTCCAGCCCCTTCCCAGCCCCGTTCCCTGCCCTGCTCCAGCCCTCGTGTCCATTCCCGGTGGTGGTTCCACAGCAGGAATGGGCACTGAGGGGCTGGGGGACGCTGGGCCGTGAGGGTGAACCCCTGAATGTGGCCGTGGGAACAAAGCCCCAAGAGACGCACAGCCCCACAAGGGCGAAATATCTCACATAACACCGAAATGTTTTGGATTCAAAGGAACCTTAAAGCCCATCCAGTGCCACCCCCTGCCATGGGCAGGGACACCTTCCACTGTCCCAGGCTGCTCCCAGCCCCGTCCAGCCTGGCCTTGGGCACTGCCAGGGATCCAGGAGCAGCCACAGCTGCTCTGGGCACCCTGGGCCAGGGCCTGCCCACCCTCCCAGCCACCAATTCCTGCCCAACATCCCAAAATGTGTGCCTGCCCTGTGGCAGTGCAGCCATGGCCTGTGTGCTGTCCCTGCAGGCCTTGTCCCCAGTGCCTGGGCAGCTCTCCCTAACCCTAACCCCTTGCCAGCCAGCCCAGGTGTCACTCTGGCATTAAACCCTGGTCCCCCTTTAATAACCTGTTTGATACACACGTCTGTGACCCCCTGGCACCAATTCCTGCCATATCCCCAACACCTAATTACAGAAATAATGAGCTGTGACCCCCCTCAGCCATCACCTCCCTCACCTGTGCCGGGAGGGAGAACCCCAAAACGCACCCGAACCTGCCGGGCTGTGCCAGGGGCGCCGTGGATGGTTAAACCCAGCTTTAGGGGCAGACAGGAGCAGGGCTGTGAGCCGGGGACACCCGGGGCTGGCTCTGGTGCCAGCAGCGGCGTGCAGGGCTGGGCAGAGCCGGGCTGCAGCACGGGGGTGACACCGGCCCCGTGTCCCCAGGGCTCGGGGCTGGTCACCACCCCTGCTCCCAGAGCCTCTGCTGCGTCCCACAGGTCAAACTGCAGCTGCCCGTCCGTGTGTTCCTATTAATAATGATATTTATTTATTTATTATAACCAGTAAGAATTACTGACTTTGCACTAAGCTGCCCCCCGTGCCAAACCAGGGATTTCAGGGAGACCCGGGCCAGTGCTGCCACCTCGCCAGGACACGCACTTCTGGAACAAAACCACCCCGGGTAAATAATTAACGTGCTGCTCCTTACAAACAAACGTAACCCAGTGAGAGAGGCTGCTTTTAAAGTCTGTAAAAAAAAAAGTACCCAAAGCAAACAAAAATACAACAACAAAAAAACCAACCAACCAACCAACAACAACAACAAAAAAAACCACACAAAAAAAACCCCCCAAAAACAAAAAAAAAAAAACCCAAAAAACAAAAAACCCCAAAAAACCAAAAAACCCAAACAAGCAAAAAAAAACAAAAACCAAAAAACCCAAAAAACAAACAAACAAACAAAAAAAAAACACAAACAAAAAAACCCCCCAAAAAACTAAACCAAAACCAAACCAAACCAAAACACCCAAAATGAACAAAAAAAGCAAAAAAATCCCCCAAAACCCCACCAATACAAAAAAAACCCAAAAAAACCCAAAAACCAAAAAAAAAACCCCAACAAAAAAACCCAATACAGCAAGAAACCCAAACAAAAAAAAACCAAACCAAAACCAAAAAACAACAAAAACAAACCCCCAAAAAACAAACCCCAAAAACCCCCAAACAAAACAAACAAACAAACAAACACCCCAAAACTCCTCCAAGCAAACAAACACACAAACGAAGGCCGTGTTTATTTCTGGGCCCTGGCAGCTGCAGTCCCCCCGGGCCAGGGGAGCAGCTGGCTCCAAGGCTGGCACACCCTCAGCTGCATTTCCCTGCTGGATCTCCCTTCCTGGCCCGGGCTGGGGCTCCCCGTGCTCCCACAGCTGTATCCCGGCGTTCCTGTGCTCAGGGAACCCCTCTCCACATCCCCTCCACCTCCCCGGGCCCAGGAGCATCCCTGCTCTCACAGAACTCTGGCTCCCTGCCCTCCCTCCTTCCCACAGCGTGAAAAGCTTCTTCTGCAGTTTCAACCTCTCCTTCCACTGGAGACAGCTGGAAAAAGGAACTGGACCGAGGGGAGCTCTTCCAGGAAGGCAGAAGGATGTTTAAAATTAGTTACTCGGAGCTTAAAAATGATTTCAGAAACTCTTTACACACCCAGAACTTGTTAAAACTGCCTCGTGGTCCAGAGCAGAGTCCTTGTCTGCTGCCAGGGAATCCCTCAGGCACATCTGCTTGAAAGCAAAGGAATTTTGGAACGATAAACTCATTGAGAACATGGGCAGCTCATGGCCCAAACCTCTCCTGACCCGTTAATTTAATTCAGGTTTCATTAGCAGTCGGAATTACAGGGTAATTTGGAATCCAGACTTTCAGGGGAGTGGATGGAGCACGGTAAGCAAGGACACACGGGTCTGCTGGGAAAGAGGCAACTGCAGCTCAAATGTTCTCAAGCGCTGAAATGCACTAAACGGAGAGCACGGAAGTTTTACACAGCCCGGCGCTGAGTGTGCTCTGATTCACTGCCGTGCCCAAAAGCAGCCATGGTTTAATTCCACGGCAAATGATCCGGCCTCGATCCGGCCTCGAGGCAGCCTCCAGCCCCTCTTCTCAGGGCAGGGCAGGGAACATTCCCTGCCTTGGCTCTCCTGTGGGATGGATGGCAGTGGGACTGCGGTAGGATTGCGGTGGGATTGCAGTGGAATTGTGGTAGAATTGCAGTGGAATTGCGGTGGAATTGCAGTGGGATTGCAGTGGGATTGCAGTGGGATTGCAGTGGGCTTGCAGTGGGATTGCAGTGGGCTTGCAGTGGGATTGCAGTGGAATTTCGGTGGAATTGCAGTGGGATTGCAGTGGAATTAGAGTGGAATTGCAGTGGAATTGCGGTGGAATTGTGGTAGAATTTCAGTGGAATTGCGGTGGAATTGTGGTAGAATTTCAGTGGAATTGCGGTGGAATTGTGGTGGAATTGCGGTGGAATTGCAGTGGAATTAGAGTGGGATTGCAGTGGGATTGCAGTGGAATTGCGGTGGAATTGCGGTAGAATTGTGGTAGAATTTCAGTGGAATTATGGTGGAATTGCAGTGGAATTAGAGTGGGATTGCAGTGGAATTATGGTGGAATTGCGGTAGAATTTCAGTGGGATTGCAGTGGAATTATGGTGGAATTGCAGTGGAATTGCGGTGGAATTGCAGTGGAATCGTGGTAGAATTTCAGTGGAATTAGAGTGGAATTGCGGTGGAATTGCAGTTGGATTGTGGTAGAATTAGAGTGGAATTGCAGTGGAATTGCAGGAATTTCAGTGGAATTGCAGTGGAGTTGTGGTGGAATTTCAGTGGGATTGTGGTGGAAGTACGGTAGAATTTCAGTGGAATTAGAGTGGGATTGCAGTGGAATTGTGGTGGAATTGCAGTGGAACTGCAGGAATTTCAGTGGAATTGCGGTGGAACTGCAGGAGATGCAGTGGAATTGCGGTGGAACTGCAGGAATTTCAGTGGGATTGCAGTGGAACTGCAAGAATTTCAGTGGAATTGCGGTGGAACTGCAGGAATTTCAGTGGGATTGCGGTGGAACTGCAGGAATTTCAGTGGAATTGCGGTGGAACTGCAGGAATTTCAGTGGGATTGCGGTGGAACTGCAGGAATTTCAGTGGAATTGCGGTGGAACTGCAGGAATTTCAGTGGGATTGCGGTGGAACTGCAGGAATTTCAGTGGAATTGCGGTGGAACTGCAGGAATTTCAGTGGAATTTCAGTGGAATTGCAGTGGAACTGCAGGAGCTGCAGTGGAATTGCGGTGGAACTGCAGGAATTTCAGTGGGATTGCAGTGGAATTGCGGTGGAACTGCAGGAATTTCAGTGGGATTGCAGTGGAACTGCAGTGGAACTGCAGGAATTTCAGTGGAATTGCGGTGGAACTGCAGCGGTTGCAGTGGAATTGCGGTGGAACTGCAGGAATTTCCGCTGTGCCGCAATCCCCAGAGCCCCGACCTGAGCTGCAGGGTGACACCCCCTCCCTCGCTGCCCCTCACCCAAAATGACGCGCTCTGAGCCGGGATGCAGCCCTGAGCCCCAGCCCTGAAGCCGTGAGCTGCCTGTCACCGCCGTGGATGGGTGTAAAAAGGGCGTTTTTGGGTGTCCAGCGAGCAGCACCACACCGGCCTTCTGTCCCTGCGTCACACCCGGAGCACACCCAGCTCCTGGCCACCCAAAACCGAGCGGGGTGCCACGGCCCTGCACTTGTCAAAGCCACTGCTCGTGTCAAAGGGAAAGGAGTGCAGTGAGGGGGGAGCCAGAGCGTGTCGGCACAGTCTGCCCGCCTCACACGGCATTTCTGAGGGAAAAACAGAGAAATCGGCGAGTTCCAGGCTCCTCATGTCCGCCGCTCCTCCTGGCATCGCTGCTTCAAGAAATCAAACACCCCCTCTGCATCTGAAGCACGTTTGGTGCTGGTATTGGGGTAAATAGGTGTGAAACAGCAATCAATATTGACGCAATAATTAATATTTGGAAATAGTAAAACAGTTAAAAGCAGAAGGAGCTGCCCCCCTTTTGCTGCAGATGTTCAGGACAGGAAGAAGCAAGAAATAACAATGACGAAAATTAACAGAAAGAACAGAAAATTTGGTTGGGTCCCAGGAAAACGCTAATTTTGAGATTTGATGCCAGAACATACTATTGGCTTTTGTGATATTAGCTTTGGCTTACATTACACCAGCTTGGTGTGCATGTGTAATCCAAATGTGAATCAAAGAACACCGAGGAAGAGGAGAGGCCTTCATCAGGGACCCCCAAAGAGCGGGGGACCACCTAAAAAATGGTGCAGCATGCGTGATGAAGGTGATGATGAGGGTGGAGATACAGGTGTGACAAATCAAAAATGGGAGGAGATGGTGATGACGTACAGCATAAAAAGGGAATTTTGGCTTGGCAAGTTTGTATGTGGGGTGACAGGGGTCCAAGGACCCTGCACTCTTTAATCTGCACGGTTATTTTTGCTTATGCACTATTATCAGGACCAAATTATCCCTTATTTTAACCAAATTATACTGTCAATATTTCAAGCGTATTCAGTTTTATATATATTTTAAGCTACTTAATTAGAATTGCTGCTACATTTAATTTAGTTTGGTTTTCCTTTATGGTGGGGTAACTGGGCAGATGTAACAGTGTGCCCCAGTGGCCAGACACCAGCTCTCGGATCTCCTCTGGCTGAGATGACCCCCAGGAGTGTTAAAAATCTCTTTTCCCCCACCCAGCTGTCGAAGAAGGAGTTAGAAGTCTTTGGTTTCGTTCTCAAGGTTGTTTATTATTTCTTATCTCAAACATTTTCTGTCTGGCCTGCCGAGCTCTGCTCTGCAGGTCAGTCTGAGGCACACTGCACACCCCTGGAGTGGTGTTGTCTTTTGTAAGGTAACTTTGCATAACTGTAAATATGTAAAGGTGGTAGGTGTTGGAACATAACTGTATAGAAATATTACATATATATATGTAATATATAACCTATATATTCCATATTTACAGTTATGTTCCAACACCCATCACCTGTGTTAGACAGGGACTTTCTACCCTAAACCAATCCCAGAGTGCCACCATCACCAGGAAGAGGGAGGCCAGGAAGAAGGAAGAAGGAGAGGACAACGCCCAAACCCCTCCATATTTGTCCCCATAGTGAAAATCTTCGAAATTCCACCTTTCCCCCTGTGAGAGCTGCTGCTATGCTGCTGAAACTTCTGTGCCTTGTGGCTCTTCACACAAGGTTGGTAATTTGCTCCATGGGTTGAGATCCAATCCCCGGGTGTCTTTGGCTTCCTGCCAGGGCTCTGAGCCATCCATGGGGATGTCCTGGGTCCGACTCCAGGAATCTCAGCCCTTCTCCTCCCCTCCACCACAGCAGCACCAGCACTGCACTCAGACTGGCCCTGGGCTCCAGCCGCCAGGGAACAACCCAGGGCAGCCTCCTCAACAGCACTGATCGTGCTTCCTGCTGCAATCTCACATGTAAGGAATTCTCAGGAATTTGGGTTTGTTAAAGTTTAGAATTTTTAGAATAAAGTTTAGGAATTTTTAGACTTTTTGGGTGTGTTAAAGTTTGGGATTAAACACAGGATTTGATTTGAGATGTTGGAAAAGGTTTCTAAACTTAAGCATTAAAAGTGAGAATGTGGATTTAGAGTTTAAAGCAACACACGTTAAGCTAAGCAAAGGAAAGTTTAAAGTTTTAAAACTTAAGATATAGAAAAAATAAAAGTAGTTATAAAAGTAATCAAGAAATTAAAGATACACTGCTCTAAGTTTGTGTGTTATAATTAACTAAAAAACCACTGTAGCATGAATCCATAAGATAAAATATTTAAAGATTAAGTTCTTGTTGACAGTGTTTTGTTAGTTAATAAATCTTTAAAAGGTTTTGTAACTAGAAGTCTTCTGAACTAAACTATGAAGATGTGAGCTGAACTCACCTTTCTTACTTATGTAAAAGATAAAAAAATAAGCTGCATCATCAAAAATAATTCAAAAGTCTGGTCTCAATTAAAAATTCCTCACAGCTTCAGATCAGCAAATTCAGCCAAAATGTGGGAAACCCCAGGTTCTGGTTTGAGTGGGGAGGACAGGAGGTAAAAGCAGGGTCTGTGTGCCCTCAGCAGAAGGAGTGAAGTCACTGCAGAAACAGAGTGTGGAACTCCCCCACAGGGGCATTTCAGCAGGCACAAATCAGGATAATTTATCCTTCAGAATGCGTTTGGAGGGACAGTTTAATGAAGAGCACTTGCCACCTGCCTAGAGACTTCCAGAGCAGGCTTCCCAAACCTTTCTGGGTGTGAAAATGCAGCGCTGATGCTCCAGAGCTCAGAACAGATCAAATTGTAAATGCAGTTCTGACAGGAGGCCTAAACTCTGTTCGTGTATGAGGAAACTTCACATGCAGGGTGGAACGAGAAGAGCTGAGCACAGCTGGCCCCAGCTCTCAGAGCCTGGTTACTCCAGTGTCCCTCACCAGCAGTCAGGCCCAGGGCGCTGCGTGGGGCTGGCAGAGTGGGAACCTGCACAGAGTAGTTTTATATTGCACAGTACAGCTTATATCATGTGGTTTGTTATTCTTTTCCCCATCACATGGTGTTTCCCTCACCCATCCCGGTACCACCTGGTGGTCTCTCCCCTGGGTTACCCCTCCCCTGGGTTACTCCTCACTGGTGTCCCACTGGCTGTGCACCTCTCCCTCTGTCCCCATCCCAGGGTATAAACGTCCCCTGCCACCAGGGAATGCCCTCTTTCCTCCCATGGGTTTGTCCACCTGATGTGTGTCTTGGAATAAAGGACAATGTTTCCCACGTGGAGGAGAGCGCTTCTCAGTCTTTTACCTTTGTCTGTGAAGGATCGTGTGGGCAAGGGTCTGTAGCTAGCCGGAGTGGACCCCAACAGCCCTGGAAACTCAGTTCTTCAGGGACCTTGGCATGAAGGCCTCTGTTTGCACTGTGCTCATCAAGTCCTGGGCTTTCACTGTTCCACTGGGATCTCTGTGGTCACAAAGTCCTCGTTTTCCACTGTTTCATTGGGATTTCTGTGGTCACAGACCCTGAGTTTTCACTTTTTAATCAGGATCTTAGGATCTCTAAAGTCCTTTGTGTTTCACTGCTTCATTGGGATCTTGTTATGAAGTCCTTGGTTTTCATTGTTTCATTGGGACCTCTGTGGTCACAAAGTCCTTGGTTTTTCAGTTTTTCATTGGGATCTCTGTGGTCACAAAGTCCTTGTTTTTCATTGTTTCATTGGAATCTCATTATGAAGTCCTCAGTTCTCACTGCTTCATTGGGATCGCATTATGAAGTCCTTGGTCTTCATTGTTTCATTGGGATCTCTGTGGTCACAAAGTCCTTGTTTTTCACTGTTTCATTGGGATCTTGTCATGAAGCCCCCAGTTCTCACCGCTTCATTGGGATTTCATTATGAAGTCCTTGGTCTTCATTGTTTCATTGGGATCTCTGTGGTCATAAAGTCCTCGTTTCTCACAGTTTCATTGGGATCTCATTAGGAAGTCCTTGGTTTTCAGTTTTTCACTGGGATCTCTGTGGTCACAAAGTTCTCATTTTTCACTTTTTCATTGTGATTTCTATGGTCACAAATCCTGATTTTCACTTTTTAATCAGGATCTCAGTATCTCTAAAGTCTCTTGTTTTCACTTTTTCATTGGGCTCTTGTTATGCAGTCCTTGGTTCTCACTCTTTCATTGGGTTCTCATTAGGAAGGCTTTTGTTTTCACTGTTTTGTTGGGATCTCAGTGGTCACAAAGTCCTTTGTTTTCACTGTTTCATTGGGACCTCTGTGGCCACAAAGTCCTTGTTTTTCACTGTTTCATTAGGATCTTGTCATAAAGTCCTTGGTTCTCACAGTTTCATTGGGATCTCATTATGAAGTCCTTGGTTTTTATTGTTTAATTAGGACCTCTGTGGTCACAAAGTCCTCGTTTTTCAGTTTTTCATTGGGATCTCTGTGGTCACAAAGTCCTTGGTTTTTCAGTTTTTCCCTGGGATCTCTTTGGTCACAAAGTCCTTGTTTTTCACAGTTTCATTGGGATCTTGTCATGAAGCCCTCAATTCTCACAGTTTCATTGGGATCTTGTTATGAAGTCCCTGGTTTTCACTGTTTCATTGGGATCTCTGTGGTCAGAAAGTCCTTGGTTCTCACTGCTTCATTGGGATCTTGTAATGAAATCCCTGTTTCTTTGGGATCTCTGGTCACAAAGTCCTCGTTTTTCACTGGGATCTCATTATGAAGTCCTTGGTTTTTCAGTTTTTCACTGGCACCTCTGTGGTCACAAAGTCCTCGTTTTTCACTGTTTCACTGGGACCTCTGTGGTCACCAGGTCCTCGTTTTTCACTGTTTCATTGGGATCTCTGTAACCACAAAGTCCTCGTGTTTCAGTTTTTCACTGGCACCTCTGTGGTCACCAAGCCCTCGTTTTTCACTGGGATCTCGATGGTCATGAAGTCCTCGGCCAGCGTCACCTCCTGGTCGCCCATGGCGGCCTCGGCCTCCCTCCTGAGCGTGTCCATCTCCTCGCGGCCGCCGTGGGGCTCGCCGGGCCGGTACCGCTGGCTGAAGTGGGTCAGCACCAGCCTCCTGGCGCGGCAGCGGCGGGCGAAGGCCGCGGCGGTGCTGGGCGTGCTGTGCCCGTGCTGGCGCGCCCTGTCCCGCTGGCTGTCCCCCAGCGTGGCCTCGTGCACCAGCAGGTCGGCGCCCCAGCAGAGCCGCGCGGCGCCGGGCCCCGCGGGCCCTGCGCAGTCGCCCAGCACGCAGACCTTCCTGCCCGGCACGGGCGGCCCCAGCACCTGGCCGGGCTGCACCCGCGTGCCGTTCTCCAGCACCACGGCAGCGCCGCTCTTCAGCTGCCCGTACAAGGGACCCGGCGGCACGCCTGGCAGGGAGAGGCAGAACAGCCCGTCAGCGACGCGCAGTCACCACGTTACATCAGTGCCAGCTTTGGAAAACGCCACCCCAGGTGTGCCAGACACAAAGCTGACTCACCCGAAAAAAGCACAGCCTCCGTATAAAAATCTGTTAGTATTTCAGATTTTTTGTACTAATTGAGAGCTTGTAACCTTAGCAGGAAGTGAGTTTGAAGAAAATAATGGAATTCTAGCATGGCTTGGGTTGGAAGGCACCTCCAAGTTCATCCTGCTGTGGGCAGGGACACCCTCCATTGTCCCTGGGTGCTTTGGACACTGCCAGGGATGGGGCAGCCACAGGGAAACTATATCAAAACCCCCCAGTTATACTGCTCATATTAAAGTCAAGAAAATAATAAAAATACACTGGCCATATGTTTTCCTGACAGCCACGCTGAGCTGTTTAGACTTTGGCACCTGAGCTCGTCGGCTGTTCCCAGCATGAAAGTGGTCTGTGATATTCCCTGGCACCAGTGTGACACACCGGCTCAGGCTGCAGCTCGGGGGTCAGGTGCCAAAATGTCTCCGACAGAAAACAGAAAACTGAGTTAAAACAGGCTACGGAGAGAGACAGCAGCTCGGATTTGCTAGGACACATAGGAAAGTGGTCATAAAAGAAGCAAAAAGAGGCAAAATAAGTAAAAGTAGCTACCCAGCTCTTCCAGTCTCCGCACATTGAGCTTCCCAGGCCGGGGCTTCTCCTCCAGCACGAAGCCGAAGGAGGGCACGCGGTGGAAGAGGCGGAAGGCTCTCACAACCAGCTGCTCATCCTCCAGCAGCAAGTAGGAGTCTTCCTCTGCATCCAGGTGCAGAACTCTCCCTGGAGGCGCCGGGCCAAGCGCCTGGTCCCGGTCCAAGCCAGAAAAGTCCCTAAACTCTCCTGGGGGGCACTGGTCCTGCGTGGGGACCAGCTCGGTGACGGTGTAGGGCAGCAGGGGCTGGGAGTGGGACAGCTCCAGGCTCCTCCAGAGGAAGCTCCGCAGCCCCAGGGGCCCGTAAATATCAATGGGTGCTTTGCTGCCTTCAGGGCCCTTCTGGAGGCTGAGCGTGCACAGCAGCCCAGGAAGCCCAAAGATGTGGTCGCCGTGAAGGTGAGTGATGAAAATCTTGGTGATTCTGGCTGTTGAAGAGAACAGGAAAAGACAAAGCCAGGAAAATAAACAATGCAGCAACTCGGAAATGATCGCTGTTTGGCAAGATGTTTGAAACAAGCGAGGAGGGAAAGTAAAAGCAGTGCTTAACAGACAAATCCCAGACCAAAAGGTATTTCTTTCCCCACCCCCTCCACACAAGGAAGATTTTGGGCTGACAGGCCGAGGAAAGGCTGCAGAGATGCAAGGTTTAGCTCCTTCTAAGCCAAGCATTTACAATGGTGACACCTGCCACGTGAAATGCAAGGGAGTGCTGGGCAGCATTTGGGCTTCAATCTTACAGGAGAACTGTAGACTAAGGAGGGACACAATGAGGAGTTTCTGTTGCTCCTCCTTTTGACTCCAAAACAAAATCAAGAAGAACCAACACCAAACCAGCATGCAGCTTTGATGTCAGAGTTTTTTAAGAGGCAAGAACCCCAGTGTTGCTGACTGGTTTGTTTAAAACAAGAGGAAAAGTTGCTCTGTAAATGTCTGGGCTTCCTTTGGTGCCTGGGCTGTCCTGCCCTCGCTGGGTCAGAAGAGCCCAGAACTCTCTCGCTGCAGACAATGTCCTGTAACCAGGCTGCCTCTGTCTCCTCTGCTGAACTCCCACTCCCACAGAGCCAGGCAATTCCTCCCGCACCTGCTGGGGCTGTGCCTCAGGAACGACAGAATCTCCTTTTGTTTTAAGATTAATTCAGCAAACAATTTCATGGAAATTACTCCATCTGCCTGTCATTAAATTCCCTTACAGGTTTTGGAGGAGCAGGAGCCTGTATTTCTGTTTGTAACTGACAATTCATCTCCATTCTTTGGGGGAGAAAAGTCATCTCTGGCCACTGAGGACTGTGGAAGCACAGTGACTGTGACAGTGAGGTGAGCTTTATTCCTGATTCATTTGCCAAAAGGTGAAAGTTACCCCCAATACACACTTGAAAAGAGACATTTACCCACAGGAAGGCTGGTGTGTCTAGAGCCGCCCCCAGACAAACAACAAACAAACCGATCCTGTTTGGAGCTGCTCTGCGGGTTTGGCACTGCCAAGCCCTGTGAGTGAGCTCAGACTGTCTGCGGGAGGCAGCCCAGAGCCGAGGGGCGGCCAGAGACGGCTGCCAGCAGGTTGGGCAGCCCTGCCCGGGGCTGTCCCTCCCTCACGAGAGCGGCACAAACCTGCTCGCAGGTGGCTCCTCATCAGCTGTGTCTGCGTCCCCTCGCCGCAGTCGAAGAGCCAGCACTGCCCTTCCCTGCGCAGCACCAGCGCCGAGGCCCCGCGGCACGGCGACGGGAACGCCGAGCCCGTGCCCAGGAAGGTGAGCTCCAGAGACATCCCGGGCAGCAGGGACCGGGAACGCCGACCGGCTGAGTGCTGGGACACAGAACACGGAGCAGGCACTGCTGGAACACAGAACACAGAGCAGGCACTGCTGGAATACAGAACACGGAGCAGGTGTGTGCTGGGACACAAACAGGCACTGCTGGGACACAGAACACGGAGCAGGTGTGTGCTGGGACACAAACAGGCACTGCTGGGACACAGAACACAGAGCAGGCACTGCTGGGACACAGAACACAGAGCAGGCACTGCTGGAACCCAGGTGCCAGGCGCTGGGACAGGAGCAGCACCCAGGGCACGGCTGGAGTGTGCCAGGGAGGTTTAGGGTGGATATCAGGGCAAGGCTCTTCCCCAGAGGGTGCTGGCCCTGCCCAGGCTCCCCAGGGAATGGGCACAGCCCCGAGGCTGCCAGAGCTCCAGGAGCCTCTGGACACCCTGCCAGGGATGCCAGGGTGGGGTTGCTGGGGGGCTGTGCAGGGCAGGAGCTGGGCTGGGTGATCCTGGGGGGTCCCTGCCAGCTCAGGGTACTCTGTGATTTGATGTACTTGTGCAGGGAAACCAACAAACATTGTCTGATGTGAAGGCATCCTCCACAGTTCAGTGTGAGGATGAAATTCCCTTTCCCTTCAAACATGAAAGCAAAACCTGCCTAGAGCAGGATTTGACTTTCAGACAATACATTATTCACAGGCAGAGATTTCCTTCTCATGTCGCTGGAAGATTGCAAACACGCAGCCCACGCACACGACCTGTGTGGATTCCCAGAGAAAACAGCCCCACCCAGCTGGAACAGCTCTAAACTCTAACCCCAGCACTATTTCTTTCCTCTGAGCTCTGTTTAAATGTTGAGTTTTCCTGCGTGAGCCCTCCCTCCAGGAGCATTTCAGGGTGAGTTTCACGGAACAGTCTCTGCTGACGTTTAAGCACCATTCCCGGATTCCAGGAGATGCAGAGGGGGAAGGGTCACTTCCCCAGAGCAACCTCAGAGCCCACGAGCAGCAGGGGTGACCCAAGAGCACAGGCCAGGCCAGGGAACTCCTGTTTCACCCCAAAAGCATCTGTGCCCAGCTGCTGAGGTGTCTGTGACAGGGTCTGGATGAGGAGCCTGGTCTGCAGGGCAGGACACAGACAGCCCACTGCTCTCTCCCCTCATGGAGTGGGCTTCCTCCAGCCCTAGTCTTCCCAGAATTTGCTCCTGCCTTCTTTTCAGAAGGATTTAAAATTCCAGGTGCCTTAACATCTTCAGACAGCTTTCAAAATAATTTCTCAAGGTCAGTTGTTTTTAGATGAGATGCCACAGACTTCCAGCTTTTCTCCCTGGGGAGGGTGTGAGGCCCTGGCCCAGGGTGCCCAGAGCAGCTGTGGCTGCCCCTGGATCCCTGGCAGTGCCCAAGGCCAGGCTGGATGGGGCTTGGAGCAGCCTGGGGCAGTGGGAGGTGTCCCTGCCCATGGCAGGTGTGGCACTGGGTGGGCTTTGAGGTCCCTGTAACACAAAGCATTCCAGGATTCTGGAATTCCAAAGGAAAGCACTCTCTTCCCAGGAGGGCCAGCAGGGTCCTCCCAGGCACACCAAGGTGCTCAGTGTGACCTTGGGGGCTCAGGGGGAGCCATGATTCACGTCCATCTCAGACAAAATGCAGAACTAAACACTTTGCAAATGCAAGTATTTGTGTTTTCCTTTCCCTCTGTGTAAAACCATGGGATCATACAAGAATTGAATGGTTTGGATTGGAAGGAACATTGAATATACTTGTACTGCAACCCCTGCCATGGGCAGGGACACCTCCCACTGTCCCAGGCTGCTCCCAGCCCCATCCAGCCTGGCCTTGGGCACTGCCAGGGATGCAGGGGCAGCCACAGCTGCTCTGGGCACCCTGGGCCAGGGCCTGCCCACCCTCCCAGCCAGCAATTCCTGCCCAACATCCCAAAATGTGTGCCTGCCCTGTGGCAGTGCAGCCATGGCCTGTGTGCTGTCCCTGCAGGCCTTGTCCCCAGTGCCTGGGCAGCTCTCCTGGAGCCCCTGCAGGCCCTGGCAGGGGCTCTCAGGTGTCCCTGCAGCCTTCTCTTGTGCAGGGGAGCAGCCCCAGCTGTGCCAGGCTGGCTCCAGAGCACAGGGGCTCCAGCCCTGGCAGGGGCTCTGAGCTCTGCCTTTCGGCGCCGCCGCTCCGAGCTCCCCTCAGCCTCCCCGCCCTTCCCGGCCCGGGGTCGGGGCACGCGGGACAGGCCATGGCTCCGCCGGGGACACCGGGATGGGCTGTGGGGGCCCGGCCCCACTCCCGACCCGCCCCAGCCCCCGGCCCGGCCCCGCTCCCGGCCCCGCTCCGGCCCGTTCCGCTCCGGCCTTACCTCGGCGGGCGGCGGCGGGGCCGGCGGGGCGGGCCGGGAGCAGAGCCCGCCCTGCGTGAGGGAGCCGCGCCCGGAGCGAGCGTGTGGGCAGGGCCGGGGCACGGAGCTGCTCCGGCAGGACAGCCCTGGGATCAACCCCGGCCGGGGAGAGCAGGGGGAGCTGGGGGTGCTGTGGGTGAGAGCTGGAGCTGCCCCAGCCTGAGCCCCCTGCCCTGGGCTGATCCCAGCGTGGGCAGCAGGGCAGGGGGATCCTGCCCCTGTGCCCTGGGCTCAGGTGAGACCCCACCTGCAGAGCTGCCCCAGCCCTGGCTCCAGCAGCACAAGGACGTGGAGCTGCTGCAGCCAGTGCAGAGGAGGCACGGAGATGCTGCCAGGGCTGGAGCCCCTCTGCTCTGGAGCCAGCCTGGCACAGCTGGGGCTGCTCCCCTGCACAAGAGAAGGCTGCAGGGACACCTGAGAGCCCCTGCCAGGGCCTGCAGGGGCTCCAGGAGAGCTGCCCAGGCACTGGGGACAAGGCCTGCAGGGACAGCACACAGGCCATGGCTGCACTGCCACAGGGCAGGCACACATTTTGGGATGTTGGGCAGGAATTGGTGGCTGGGAGGGTGGGCAGGCCCTGGCCCAGGGTGCCCAGAGCAGCTGTGGCTGCCCCTGGATCCCTGGCAGTGCCCAAGGCCAGGCTGGATGGGGCTGGGAGCAGCCTGGGACAGTGGAAGGTGTCCCTGCCCTTGGCAGGGGGTGACACTGGATGGTCATTTAGATTCCCTTTCAACTCAAACCATCCTCTGATTCCATGATTCTAGGAAAAGACCTTAAAGATCATCACATCCAACCATTTACAGAGCCCCTTGGCAAAGGGTCTGTTCACAGTCCTGAACAGATCAAGCTTTTTTTTTTTGTGGTTTTTTTTTCTTCTTTCTTTTCAGAATAAAAACCATCAGGTACGACTTAGGCAAAGGGAATGCATTTTACTAAGAAAATAGAAGACTAGAACACACATTTCAATAGAGTTACAACGTTATAAAGTAGGAAGAAACCCCAACCACTTCACATTTTACATACAGTTTTAGTTTCAGCTGAGCAATGACCCTCCCAGGCACAGCCAACCCCGCACAGATCAGGCTGGAACTGTTCTCACAAGCGCCCCAGCAGGCTCACACTGATTTGCATAAGGTAGATATGTTTAATACAGAAATAAATGCAGATTATTTTGCTGTTGTGTTGACAAGGCAGCCATCTTTAGTCCTAGGAGTGTTTTTATTCCACAAGGAAGGGTCTGGTTGATGAACGGATGAGCCGAGGCCGGTGGCACGTGGAGAGCTGAGCTCAGGCTGGCGCCAGCCCCTCGTGTCTGGGGCAGGCAGGTACACACGGAGTTAGTCAGATGTGCCTCCAGCAGCAGCAGCTGAAGAAAGGCTTTGCCCAAATTCAGCTGCCGAGCCAGAGCTTGGCTCTGGGTTTGCTCCACCAGTCCGTGCCCGCCAGCCGAGGTGTGACAGAGCAGGGCAGCACCCACATCGTCCCGAGAGCAGAAACCACAGCGGAGCATCCAGCTGGAAGCACGGGCAGTGAGACAGCCCCGGCGGTTCTCACACTGCTCTGAGAGCTGCACACAGCTCTGCGGGGCCACAGAGGAGCTCAGCTCTGCGGGGCCACAGAGGAGCTCAGCTCTGCGGGGCCACAGAGGAGCTCAGCTCTGCGGGGCCACAGAGGAGCTCAGCTCTGCGGGGCCACAGAGGAGCTCAGCTCTGCGGGGCCACAGAGGAGCTCAGCTCTGCGGGGCCACAGAGGAGCTCAGCTCTGTAGGACCACAGAGGAGCTCAGCTCTGCGGGGCCACAGAGGAGCTCAGCTCTGTAGGACCACAGAGGAGCTCAGCTCTGCGGGGCCACAGAGGAGCTCAGCTCTGCGGGACGGCAGAGGAGCTCAGCTCTGCGGGGCCACAGAGGAGCTCAGCTCTGCGGGGCCACAGAGGAGCTCAGCTCTGCGGGATGGCAGAGGAGCTCAGCTCTGCGGGATGGCAGAGGAGCTCAGCTCTGCGGGGCCACAGAGGAGCTCAGCTCTGTAGAACCGCAGAGGAGCTCAGCTCTGCGGGGCCACAGAGGAGCTCAGCTCTGCGGGATGGCAGAGGAGCTCAGCTCTGCGGGATGGCAGAGGAGCTCAGCTCTGCGGGGCCACAGAGGAGCTCAGCTCTGCGGGGCCACAGAGGAGCTCAGCTCTGCAGGATGGCAGAGGAGCTCAGCTCTGCGGGGCTGGCAGAGGAGCTCAGCTCTGTAGGGCCACAGAGGAGCTCAGCTCTGCGGGATGGCAGAGGAGCTCAGCTGTGCCTCTCTGCAGCCAGCCCCGGCTGTTCTCACACTGATCTGAGCCACAGACAGCTCTGCAGGCCCCAGAGGAGCTCAGCTGTGCCCCTCTGCAGCCAGCCCAGCAAACAAAACCAGCCGGGACTGCCGCGCCGGAGTCAGCTGAACTGAAACCTGGGTGGGAGCTGTACAATAGTGATCCCCACTCTCCCACAGGAACAGTCACCACGGAGGGAGGGCTGCTGAAGATTGAAACTAAAAGGTGTATCGTTCATCTCGGCAGGTACTACCAGAGGAGTGTGACAGAGTTACTTTATCCCCGTAAAACAGCGTGCTGGAAACAACAGTACAAGAGGAAGACACGCACCGACCACAGGAAACCTGTTACACACCACTCTGCAGGTAAAGTGTCACTTGGTTTGAAGCTTGGAAAACAAACACAACAGATCAGGATGCATCACTGTCCACAAATGTAACCCAGAACTTGTGCCACACCGGGGGTTTAAAATGTATCAGACACAGCATTTCAATCGTCTCCTGCAGCTCAGGTTGGCACCTGGGCAGAGGCTTCAGGGACACACAAACCCTTGCAACACCTTTAACAAAACCACAGGTATTTTATAAAGAAAGGCTGTGCTCCATTAGATAACTTTACTCTCTCCTAAACACCCCTACAGGTTGCTGCCAGGAGGCTCAGTCCTGCTCCTGCTGGTTTTAAGGAAGCAAGGATTGGACAAATCCTGGAAAAGACTGACCTCAGTCAAGTTCCTGATCCTCCCAGAAGGGTTCTGCACACCCCAAGGAGACGTGGAAGACAGTCTTTTATAAAACCATTTGGAGGGCAAGTCACGGGGGCTGTGTGACAAGCTACAACACGTGTGGTCCTTTAGGTGATGTATTGTTTTAACTTACACTATGTAACATGACAAAATGCATCCTGGTGACACCTGTTTCCCTTTGCATACCGTCTAAGAGAATTTTCTGTACAGAGAAAGACCAGTATATATTTTGAATAAACCAGCAAACAGAAAAATCATGTTAAGTAGAATATGAAAAAGGAAACTGGTTCCTTAGTAGCCAGCAGTATTAGCAGTTGTAATTAGTTAAGGATTAATTGTACCTGAAGGAAAACTGAACATGAATCTATGTATCTTAAAATCCTATGTATGAATAAAAAAAAATTCTGGAGAAGATGAAAGAGAGAGTGAAATGGACTTAGAACTCTGTGAGCTGACAGGTTACCTGTTGCCAGCAGGAAACAAGGGCTGCACATGGAAGGGAAAATATCCTGTCCATGATGTAAGCTGCAGAGGACCCAGAGGCTGGCAGACAGAGCCCAGGAGCTGTGCCTGGCCCGGCTCCGGGGACAGCTGTGACAGGGGACAGAGCCAGCCACACCCCGGGCTGCTCCTCTCTCAGGGACTGCTTTTCCCTCACCTCTGCAGCGGGATTTCCACAGGGATTACTGTGCTGGAGCGTTAGTTCTCGGGAATATCCCACTGCCAGGGCTGGGAAAATGCAGTCCCTGCCGGCACCGGCTGGGAGAGCAGGGCATTTCTGTCACCCATCTGTCTAAGTGGCTGCTGGCAGCAGGGAGGAAGCGTGTGTTCCCAGCACTCCGGAACCCAGTGATGCACAACTCCGCTGGCACAACGCAACAGGCTTCAGAGAGAAGGCAAAAATAATTCATACACTGAATAAATAATTTCTCTTTCAGCGAGACCGCTAATTTAAATACGATACAAACAAGGCATAGCAAAAATAGATGAAAAAAGCACTCTTTGTAAAAACGTCCTGTGTGTGTGTTGGTGCCTTTTGTGCATTCACTTGCAAGTGCAAGCTCGTGCCCACGTGCGTGCCAGCACTCAGCAGTGAAGCACTTCGAGCCCCAGCACACAACACTTTACCACAGCTTGAACACCACAGGTTTTTCCCCACGTCACTCTTTTCTGTGTTTGTATAATCAGTCTTCTTTCCCCACACAGGCAGCACCTTCCCAAAGCTTACTGTTCTTTGTGTGAGGGCAATTTTAGAGCCAGAGATTAGGCTGTGGGCGCCTGAGGGGGCATTGAGACCACGTTCCCTGCTCTGTTCTGGCCTGTTCTGTGGAGACTGTGTTTTCCTGTGTGACTGAGGGTAGGAGAGCAGTGCTTGCCATGGGAGCAAGCCCTGCTTTATCTCTTTGGATGATGTCTGCCAGCACAGCACTGCTGGCACATCCAGTGTTTATCCACTCCTGCCCCTTTCCTGCCTTGCTGCAGCAAACTGGGGCAGCCTGGTGCCTTTATTTCTGCTCCTGGCAGGTGGCTGTTGTGGCTGCAGGGAGCAGCCACAGGCTGTGGCCACCACTGGGTGTCCCTGCCTGTCCCCCTTCTGTCTCACTCCAAGGCAGCTGGGGGAGTGTACACTGTGGATCTGCAGCAAACATCCAGCACTACCCTGGCGAGGAAAGACTCACTGGGAATTCTGCTTTCACACCAGGGCTCTGACCAACCAGGGCTGTAGGTGCAGCAGGCTGGAGCGGTCAGCACAGGGCTTGCAGAGCTGCATCTTGTGGGTCCAGCTGCCACGCTGAGCAGGGCACAGCACTGAGACCCCAGCAGGCATTCAGCCAGACTCGTGTGAGCAGCTGCCTGGCAGCAGCCCTGCTCCAGCCCCAGCAGCTGCCCACGGGGGGCTGGCTCCAGGCGAGCCCACTTCGGAGTCAGCAGTGTCATAAAACATCGCACACGAGTCTTTTTGTGAGAGCAAGGGAGCAAAACAACCTGGCTTAGACAAAACAGAATCTTGAAAAAAATTAAAAAAATTAGGTAAAGATCCTTTGGTGCATCATATTGCAGTCCATTGCTTAAAATCTCCTAGTAAAATCTCTAAAAATATTTCCATAAATTACTTCAGGTCCTACCTCTACCCAATAAAATTTATTCTGTGACAGCATGGCTTTGTTTTTAAAAGCTGTTAAGTGATTAGTATTATTTTCAGGCTTCCCAAGGACAATTTGAACTAGCTCACATTTTTCCTGAGAACAGATTTCACGGAGTGATGAGCACAAAGCTGCAAACTTTGCTGCAGACTCCACACGTGTACATCTCGCTGCTCCTCGAGGAAACAGCAGCCAGTGCCACCAGGATGTCTGGACATGGGCATCTTTGAACAGTAAACAAAACAGAAGGCCCATCACACTCTCCAAGGTGTCTTTAACTGCCCTTTTGTTTTTTCTACAAGTGGTCTCCTTTGATGTCACAGTGTGACTACGCTAGGGCAATTAGAAGACTGATTATTAAAGGCAGAAATGAATCATTCTGGAGATCAGCAGTGATGAGAGAGCTAGAGTTCATCATGAAACAGATGTAGCTGAAGTATCATTAATGGAATTCTTCGGTGTGGTGCTGGCTCTGAGCTAGAAATGCCATGTTATTGTTTAAATTAATTTTGGAGGGCTCTCTCATCCCTGTGGCAGATGCCATCATCCGTACAGTTTACCAGGTACTTGGGAGAAATCAGGTGAAAAACAGGGTGTAAGGAGGGGGGAAAAACAAAAAAAAAGGCAACGAAAGGAGCGCAAATAAATTAGAGGAGTGAGAGCTCATGATTAGAGTTGGTCTGAGGAGGGGATCCCTGCAGAGTGGCGGCGCTGCCTGCGAGCGGGCGCGGGGCTGTCAGTGCACCTTGGA
Organism: Passer domesticus; assembly: GCF_036417665.1. Taxonomy (NCBI): domain Eukaryota; kingdom Metazoa; phylum Chordata; class Aves; order Passeriformes; family Passeridae; genus Passer; species Passer domesticus. The sequence goes on from NC_087512.1 coordinate 776,984, forward strand.
CTCGGGCCAGTCGTACACGTCCGGCATGAAGGACTCGTACTCGTAGGTCCAGACCTTGGAGCGGATGTAGCGGCTCTTGTCGGCCGGCTCGGGGTAGTGGAAGGCCATGTTGTTGGCGTAGAGGAACTCCATCACCTGCGGGGACAGCCCGCTCTGAGCCGGGGCAGCGCGCGCTCCCGCCGCTGCCGGGCAGGGAACGGGCCCTCCTCGGGACAGAAAAGCTGGCTGGCAGCCAGCAAGAAGCAGAAAAGCTGCTGGCAGACACGGGGCGTCAAGCCGGGTAAATGATGCTTACAGCTTCTACTAGTTAGATTAGTAAAAAGATGCCTGCTTGCCCTGTGGGCAAAGCAGAGCGACCAGTCAGGGGATGCATGGGCAAAGCAGAGCTGCCAAAAAATGTACAGACAAAGCAGAGCTACCAAAAAAATGTACAGACAAAGCAGGGCTACCAAAAAATGTACAGACAAAGCAGAGCGACCAGTCAAGGGATGCATGGGCAAAGCAGAGCTACCAAACAATGTACAGACAATGTAGTGCTACCACAAAATGTAGGACAAAGGAGAGCTACCAAAAAATGTAGGACAAAGCAGAGCTACCAATCAAACAATGTATGACTGTGTAGACCAAGGTGAGAAGTAAATATAAACAATGTTTAGAAGCACAATAAATGGCTTTTGCTTAATTCACATTGAATCTGCAGAGTCCTTTGTCTTCTCTCCTCAGCACCTCAGTGTCTTTACATCCACAGATGCCTTAGCTGGGATCTCAAAACTGCATTTCAGGAATCAGAGGGGAGTAATTTTGGCCCATCGTGGCTGCCAAGCTGAAGCATCCAACAAAGGGAACATTTTTATCCCCTTCTCTTATTGCAGGCACAAAGAACCAGGTGCTGCCCAAGCACCTCATATTCAAGGGTCACTGTGCAACTCAGCAGGTTAATGTACACACAAACCACTGTTAGTGCAGTGCAATTTTATATTTCATACTCACCTTGACAGCAATGTAAATAGAAACTTCCCTGATATTGGACAGTGGAGGATAAAGTCTTCCTTGTGCAAGCTCTTCATCTGTCAACTGTTCTGCCAATGCCTGAGTCAGAGGAATGAACACTTTTTATTTACTGCACCCCAAATGTGACTAATAACGTGCCAGACACCTGAGAGAACCAAGCTGCAGTGCTCTCAGCACCAGAGTGCTCCCAAAGCACTGGAGTGAGGCACTCAGGATCTGAGGAGCTGACAATCAGCACACTGACTGCAAGCACTTAGCAAAACGAGCTGTGGTACTCTGGGAGATGAATCCCCCACAGCCACAGAAACCCCTGGGCACAGAGCCTGCTGCAGAACCCAGGGCAGGGCAGGGCAGGGCAGGGGACAGCCCTGCTGCCACAGCAATTCACACAGGGACACACTTCCTGCTTCATCACAACCGCCATGGAACCTCATTCTTGGCACAGCTTTGTCTGCTCTTTCCCCACTGTGGAGGGACAAGCCAACAGAAACCAAACAGGAAACCACTGTGGATTTGAGAAAAGTGCCCATCAAGCCATCCCTGTGGTGTCAGAAGGCACAGCCTGCTCTGCTCCCAGACTCACCTTGGCAGCCTCCAGGAAAACCTTGTCGCTGATGTGCCGGACGCTGCTGAGGATCACAGCCAGAGCCACTCCTGCAAGGAAACCACTGCCAGTCAGGGCCACGTCTCTTCAAAGCTGCTGCCAGAGCTGCCAGCGTTATCCCTGAAACCTTCCTGCCGCTTTCTGCACACGCTGACAGAGCCATGGCACGGCTGGGGCTGGAGATCATCATGCCAGCCCCTGCTGGCAGGGACACCTTCCACAGCTCTGCTCCCAGGGGAGCAGCCACTGGCACGGCAGGAGCCTTCCAGAAAGAGCTGAGTTTTGCAGCCCAGGGAGGGAAGGGGAAGGCGCAGGAGCATCCCCAGTGCTACTTTTCTAAGCCCCTTGTGCTGATCCAACTTCAAGAACTATTAACTCTGAGAGTTATTAACAAAACTCCAAGTTCATATTAACATCAATTTTCTCCTTTCCTCCCCAGACAAGCAGCAGAACCACAATGCAGCAGCTCCCAAAGCCTTTGTAACACCCTTCTCAGTGACATCCAGCTGGGTTTGCTCACTGTGGATGCCCCACATCCTGCCTGAACTGTCATCCAGCCACTCATTTCTCCAAGCTCTCAAATGCTGGCAGCACCTCTGCAAGCTGCTTCACTAACTGTGCCTCCTGCAGCAAGGGAGCCAAAGGAACGGTGCAGGCAGCCCAGTCTCAGAGATTAAAGGGTGATTAAAGTTTCATTCATTACCTGGAAAGATGTAAGCGTTGTTTCCTTGTCCCGGTTTGAAGGTCCTCCCATCCTTCAGAGTGACCAGCTCGAAGGGGCTGCCGCTGGCAAACAGGCACCGGCCCTGGCGGGAGGCAGGGAGCAAGGGAGAAAGGGTCAGGGCTGGAGCTGGGCAGGGACAGAGCCTGGAGCTGCCACCAGAGCCAGGGGACACCGGGGGACAGGGGCACGGATCACCCTGCTTGGAGGGACTAACACAAGCAGCCCTGGTGTGTTAACCCTCACCAGCACCACCGGGACCCTGCAGACTCAAGAGTGGTGGCCACTGCCATGGCTGGAGCACAAGTGGGACTAAAAGGTCACTTTCTTACTGGAGGGTGGGAGGAGATGCTGTGCCAGACTGCTGCTGCTGAGAGGAGAGCAGTGAATAATGTGGTTTGCTTAGCCTTCCTTTGGAAAGGATTTCAATTGGCACTAAATATCAAAACGTATCTGAGCGTGATAAATGATAGATAAATGACCCTCTTCTCAAGCAGTAAAGCCACAGTAAGCAAAAAAATCTTGACTTTCTTTTGAGTAATATGTTTAGGAATATGAGTTTACAACTTTTAAGGCTCCCCAGGATTAGTGTTTGAAAACAAATTACCAGAGAGGCTGAAGGCTCTGGAGCTGTGTTTGGATGTCAGGCACAGCCACGACCAGAGCCTTTTTGTGGAGGGAGCAAAGCAGATGGGCTCAGGAGAGGACAGGACCAAAAGACAAAGGAAACGGAAAGGCAGCAGCAGCCCTCAGAACACACAGGGGCATTGAAGGCTTTTACAGGTGCCATCTAGTGGGAAAAAACGAGGCACGAAAGGTTGGCGGTGGTGCCTTTGTTCCTTTGTTGCCTTGGATCAGGCTGTCCCCAGGCCTGGGGACACGCGGGGTGACAGCTCTGATCCCTAACAGCCTGACAAACGGGACACAGCCAGTGAAGCTGGGGATTTCCACAGAAACACACAACAGGCAGGGCTCTGGAGTCCATCTCCTAGGTAATTCCTGCATCCTGGAGGGAAAACACATTTTGAAGGGCAAGCTGATGTCCAGCTGAGGGCATTTCAGAGAAGCAAAGAGCGTGGTGAAAACAAACAGCTGGGCTGCAGGAAAGTTTAAAGAGACATAAACACTGCAGGATTTATGAGTAAGGACTGGAACAAAACTACACCAGTTCATTTACTGACCAGCAGTGCTCAATTGTCCAAATAACACACGCCTATGAGTAACTGGGAACACAGAAAATCATTAATAAAAGAAAAAATGGAGCCAATACAGGGAAAAACCCAAAGATCTCCTATCCACCGGGCTCAAACTTTGCAAACAGCATTGTGCTATTCCTGTGAGGCAGATGCCACCACGCCTGACCCCAGGGAGCCTCTGTCCCTGCAGGGACAGCCGGGCTGAGGGCCAGCTCCTTGGGGCTCAGCACTCAGCCATGGCAAACTCAGCCTCCTGCCTTAAAACATCTCTTCATCTGATGGTATTCCATAAGGGGTGCAAGCAAAAACTAGGCTGGTTCCCCCTCCAACTGTGCTCCTGGCCTCCTTCAGCTAGAGATGGCAGCAGTTTTTACATTTATGTATGCCAGCTGAAGCCTTGGTTGCACAACCACCTCCTGTTTACCTTCTATCCAAGATACCGGAATTTATACACTGAAACACTGCCCAGCTCACTGTTCTGCTTAATGCAAGGTATCTGAGAGATAACTAATTTAATTTAAAACTGTGTCCAGGGCAGGGAATGGGGCTGGGAAGGGGCTGGAGGCCCAGGAGAGGCTGAGGGAGCTGGGAAGGGGCTGAGCCTGGAGCAAAGGAGGCTCAGGGGGGACCTTGCGGCTCGGCACAGCTCCTGCCAGGAGGGGACAGCCGGGGGGTCGGGCTGTGCTCCAGAGAACAGGGACAGGAGGAGCGGGAACAGCCAGGGTAGGCTCAGGTTGGACACCAGGAAAAATTCCTTCACCTAAAGGTCTCTCAATCCCTGGCAGAGCTGCCCAGGGCAGTGAGGCAGTCCCCATCCCTGGAAGGGTTTGAAAGCCATGTGCATGTGGCACACAGGGACAAGGGACAGCGGTGGCCTTGGCAGAGCTGGGCAATGGTTGGACTCCATGGCCTTGGAGGGCTGTTCCAGCCCAGATCATCCCACTGATAAGAGATAAGACCCAGACTTTGCCCAGAGGCTGCTGCTCCAGGGCTCCCCCTGAGCAGCAGCTCCCTGAGCTGCCAGCCCCAGGAATGTGGGACAGAGCCCGGGTGCCAGATGGGGACAGCGGAGTGCCACCCTGGCACGGTGACACTGCCACTGCTGGGGCCGTGATGCTGAGCAGTGCAAGGGGGGAGCTCAGCCTGCAGCAGGACGCAAGGAAAGGTCCCACCCACCCATCTTCACACACCAGCCACTTGATTTGGGACTGTGTGAAGAGAAGAGAAATAGAAAAGAATGAATTCTCTCAGGATCCACAGCCCTGGGGCCTGCAGGCAGGGGCTGAGGCCAGCACAGAGCCCCAGCAGCTGCAGGAGAGCAGCACAGAGACCCCAGCAGCTGCAGGAGAGGCACCAGGAGCTGCAGGAGAGGCACCAGCAGCTGCTCAGAGCCCCGGGCCCTGCTGTGGCTGCCCCGCCTCCCTCCCCTCCCCACCAGCCTGGCACAAGAACCCGTGAAGAGTGACAGAAGAGTGGCTCCATAAAGGCAAAACCACGGCCAGGACGTGCTATCAGGATAATGGTGGAGCTGTTAAGGAGAAACCAGCCCAAACCCTGAGTGCCAGGGGGGCAGAGGCCCTGGGGAGGGTGCAGAACCAGGTGTGTTTGCTCCTGGCTGACTCATTGCAACGCCTGGTGGTGCCAGGGTGAGCTGTGGCAGGGACAGGGGCCACCCCTGCCCGGGGACAGGAGGGGACAGAGAATACCCCTGCCCGGGGAGCACAGGGCCCCGGGGGTCACTGCTGGTGGCACCTGCAGGACGGTGCAAGCCCAGCTCCTGCCCTGCTGCGATGGCATCACTTGCTCCAGGGACTCCCTCAGCCATGACATTGCAAAGCTTGCACTGAGTCTGCTGCGAGGCCAACAGGCTGCATAAAACACAAAATAACTAAAAAGAGCGGTGGGAAACAAGGGCTCACTGATCACAGCCATGTCACAGTACTGCTGGTCGCTCTCTCTAAAAAGCAGTAACAAGATTCAGGCTGTTTGAAGCTTTGCAGAACGTTGTCACCTAAACACCCAGACCGCTTTTCCCACCACGCCCATTTCCTTTAGCCGGGAGGAGAGGCAGAGCTGCGTTCTCACACCACGGAGCCCGAGGAAGAGGAGAGCAGCCCCAGCAGCCCCAGCAGCCCGGGCTCACACACCTCTGTCACCGTGTAGGCCTCCTCTGCCGTGCACTCGGCCTTCACCGTGGGGTTGCTCAGCGCAAAGATGATGGGTCGCTCGTTGATGGAAGCCATGGCTTTCAGCACCTCCTGGGTGAAGAGACGCCCTGCCCCAGCCACTCCTGGGCGAGAGGGGAACACACAAAACCACAATCAAGGCTGGCTGCCCCCGGCAGGGACAGCAACCCCACCCCGAGCTCATGGCAGCCCTGCAGCCTCCCCCAGGGCAAAGCTCCTCTGGCACTGCTCCACTCACACCTGCCACAGCAATGTCTGCTGAGTGTGCTCCAGGAACCTATTTCACACTGCTTTTGGGTACTGATGAGTAGAAGGAACACGGTCCTGGACAAGTGGGAATTCCAGGTGCTCTGTGGATGATTCATCCCTGCTGGGTGTGAGCTGTGCAGTGCACACCTGACACCGGGGCTCCTGACCAAACACAGCTAGGATGTGTTTGCACAGTGGCTGCAAGCTCCAGGGTACCCTGCCAAAAATCCCTCTCCTTTTCCAAATAAACCACGTGCCAAGGAAACTGCAGTCACACCAGGAAACACCTGTGATCCTGTCTGCTCTCTGCACAGCTGTAAATAAGTACCTACAGCTGTCAGTGACCTCGGAGGTGCTGCTGAGCTGCAGCAGGGAGCTGCTGCTTCCAGCCGTGCTGCTGGCAGAGCCTGACCACAGCGGGACAGAAGGTCAGAAAACACCCAAACAACTCGAGTTGGGGTGTAGAAAACACGTTTTCTAACTGTAGAAAACACGATGGTTGTGGCTGCTCTCTGTCACTAAGGGCACCTGGCTCAGAAGGAACACAGTGTGTTTTCAAGTAGAAAACTGACCTCCCACTTCCATCTTATTTACACCAGCAAATAGCTGTCACCAAGCTTCCCAGAGCAAATTAAAGGCAGCAAAAAGCCAGACTGTAGCAAAATAAGCTCACTACTCACCGATGATAGCTGAAGGCTGAAGTACATTCACTGCCTCTACAAATGTCTTTGGTATCTGCTCTGGAGCCGGGTGTGTGAATGGCTCCTGGTGGGCATCCACCTTCTGCTCTCGGCCCTGCAGCAACACAGTGGTTCCTCCTGTGAGGGGAGGGGAGGCAGTGCTCACCTGTGCTGGGATCCCGGGTGTGCTGCAGCCCTACCTGGACCAGCAAGCCATGCTTGTCAAACATCCACACTCTCCTGGAGGCCTCCTCCTGGGAAACACCGCCTTCCACCATGGCCATGACAATGAGGTTGGCAATTCCCAGGGCGGCCTGCCGGGTGAAAGGACTCGGCTTTGGGACAGGCCACAGCAGAGGTCTGCCATCAAACCCCCCAGAACCCCTCAGAGAGCCTGCTCAGGACACAGGAGCAGCCCCTGGGACAGCAGTGACACAGGGCAGCTCTGCCAGGCGCTGTGCCAGCTCAGCAGCCACGCCGGGGCAGCCCAGCCCCACAGGGACACAAGTGCTCAGCCCTCCTGCCCGAGGCAGGGCTGGCAGAGGGCAGCAGGAGGCCGTGCTGGCCCCGTCCCCTCCCTGCCAGGAGGAATGAGGCACAGCAGGGCTCAATTACTGCCACCAGGGCCATCCCCAGATGGAGAACTTCTCGGATAATTAAGTCATTTTGTCAGCACCACAGGAGCAATTGTGCTGATGCACCAGAAGCACAGGGCTGCTCCTGGCACTGCAGCACCAGCCTGCTGCAAACTGAATCACCTTGCTGAGAAAAACTCCCTGTGCTTCCCCCCGGTGCTACAAAAATCAACGAGATGGTCTCACTACACCATGATTTTATGGTGAGTTTCCCTTCAAACACACACAAGTCCCTGGTGCTTTTCTCAGAGCCTTGCAGGGAAATGAAGAATGTGAGTCCCTGCAAATGTTAAACACCTTTCACACAGCCCTGTTTAAGCAGAGTCCTTTCTGCTAATGCATTTCAGCTGGCCTTATATGAAAAGTTCTGCAGTGGAGCTCAGATATTATCTCCACAAGGAGAAAATACACAAAGGCAAATCTCCACAATGAGAAAATACCCATTTTAAATATCTCTTGCTGCTCTGGGCCCTTAGGAGGACTCACCTCTCCTGCTCCAAGGAACAGCACTTTCTGCTCCGTGAGTGGTTTCCCAGTGGCTTTCTGGGCTGCCAGCAGTCCTGCCAAGGCCACCGAGGCTGTCCCTGCGAGAGCAGAGAAATCTTAGGGCAGCTGAACACGTCCCCAGGGCAGGGAATGGCTTTGGGAAGGGCTCCTGCACGGATACTCAGGAACACAAACAAAGGTGTACCTTGGATGTCGTCGTTGAAGGTACAGTACTTCTCCCTGTACTTCCTCAGGAACCGGAACGCATTGTGGTTGCCAAAGTCTTCAAACTGGATGAGCGTGTTCTGGCCATACCTACGGAGGTGCAAACACCCCTGTCAGAACCAAGGACACCCCTCTGGGTGCCCTGGGTGACACGTGCCCCTGGCAGGAGGCCAAAGACACATGGGAATTCCATCTGAACCCATGCAGCAAATCACCAACCTTGTGTGAAGAATCACAAGGCACAAAAGTTTTACTAATAATGAATTAATCACAGGGTGAAAAGTGGAATTTTGGGGATTTTACTATAGGGGTCTAGAAGGCATGATGGAGGGACATGGCCGTTGTCCTTCTTCCTTCTTCTTCCCAGCCTCCATCTTCTGGGTAATGCTGGCACTTTTGGATTGGTTTAGATAGAAGTAGAGAGTCTAACATAGGTGATAGGTATTGGAAAATTATGATAAATAAACTATATGTAATTCATAGTATAAAATGTGAGCACCAGCCCGGGGACAGGCAGTGTGCCCTTGACAGACCTGATGGACAGAGCTCTGTGGGTCCAAAAAAGAATGTTTTAGATATGAGACAATAAACAACCTTGTGAACCAGAGCTGAAGAATTCCGATTCTTTCTTTCTATAGGCATGGGAAAAAGGGACTCGGGGTCATCCTGACTGCAGGGAATCCAAGATACCCCCATGAGAGGCAGAGGAGAGCAGCAGAGCCTGCACCTCAGCCCTTCTATCTGCGGCAGCAGGCTGTGCTCAGCAGAGCCCAGCAGCCCTGCCTCTGTTCTGTGCCTCGCTGCAGATAACGACAGGCAGCGCGCCCTGGGTCACTCCAGGGACAGACACACAGCCTGCCCCAGCTCCTGGGGCTTTCCTCACCCCTGGGACAGCACTGCTGTGTGCCAGCAGAGCCCCACCTGTCAGTGATGGCTTCCATGAACTCATCGATCAGGTCATCGTAGACCTGCGAGCGATCCCGCTTCTGGTACAGCCCCATGTAGAAGGGATCCTTCAGCAGTGTCTGCAGGAGAACACACAGAGGGAGCAGCAGGGTGAGTCCCTCCCCAGGGCACAGGGGCTCATTTCACACCACAGAACACCCCAGAGGGAGCAGCAGGGTGAGTCCCTCCCCAGGGCACACCCAGCACAGCTCACACCAGAGGTGCTGCAGTCGTACAGCCCTGGCCCACACCAGTGCTCTGTAATTGCAGCTGGCACTCGGGGCTGGAGGTGGCTGCTTTTAAACAGAACTCATCAATACTGTGAACAATAAACTGCTTTAATGAATCTAATTCCCATTTCCAGCTTCTTAAAAGCCAGGTCAAAACTGACTGCCTATTTTGCAGCGTTCCAGCATTCCAATTACTTCCAGATGCAGCCTTTCATGGACAAATCAAGGGGCACTTTTAAATCCCTGTAAAGTGAATTCCAAACCTTTTACCCTTTGCATAAAATATTCGGGTTTATCTTAAATAACAGTGCTCAAAAAAAAAAGAAAAACCCTCTTATAGTATGGAATGTTTTTTTTTAAAAAAACCCATTTTTACAGGGGTAACTCACTGTGTTATCAGTCCCCACGTCGATGCACACAGGCAGGCATTTATCTGGGTGTATCCCTGCACAGGCTGTGTACAAACACAGCTTTCCCACTGGAATTCCCATCCCATACACCCCCAGGTCTCCAAGACCCAATATTCTTTCTCCATCAGTGACGACAACAGCCTGATGAAAAAAAACAAACAAAAAAACCAACAGGTCAAATCATACACGATCACTGAAATTTATAAAGATTAGATCAATAGCAGCTGAGTTTTTTTTTCCCAGGCAAAAACTGAGGTATGTTTGCACAGTCAGACAAAGAACAGATCATGAGGAATATTTTCCTCAACCCATAAACCTGACATTTGGGATGCAACACTGATCTTCAAGATGTGCATTACCTTAATGGGCTGCATTCTGCCATCATCACTGAAGAGCCAAGAATGCATTACTCAATATTTATGTTTCCATCAAATTCTAGTAAATCTTAAAAGACTCAGCTGAGATGCAATAACAACTAGAAACTAAATGACACTGTGACAGTACCTTAACATCGTTCTCTGGCCAGTTGTTCACAATTGACCTTATGTGGCCTCTGTCTGAGATGGAAATAAATAATCCCCTAAAAGAAAAAAAAGAAAAACAAACCACAAACCAGAAATATTTTGTGGGTGACAATTAGAAATTTCACCTTGCTTTTGTAAAACTAAATGCCAAACAGGACAACTTAAAATTCAAAGTTTTACAGCCACTGATATAAATTGCTCAAAGGACAAAATCTGTTCCTGCTTGGGGCAGGGACCTGAGGAATCACCAGAATCACCCCTCTTGTGCAGGGTGACAGTGATGGCCTGAGGAACCCCCTGAGCCTGCCCTGCTCTGCAGGGTGACAGTGATGGCCTGAGGAACCCCCTGAGCCTGCCCTGCTGTGCAAGGTGAGGTTGATTAGGCACAAATTCCTTTCTAATGGAGTAATCCCTAGGTGGTTAGTCCATAAATCCCTTTCAATCTACACTCCCTTGCAGAGGCCCTGCTCTGACAGAGATCCTCAGAGCCACAGAAGGGACTCTGGTAGCTGGGGAAATCCCCTCTGGAATTACAGAGCTGTTGGCATCTAGGAAGAGCTGGGAATGGGTCTGAAGCCCTGCACCTGGAGTATTTATGTGACCCACCTCCACGTCTGCTTCCAAATGTTTTGTTTCTCAATATAAACCGTGTCCTGATACATATTTTAACAAACCTTTACTGCTCTGGTTTGGCACAAGCCTCGTGTAGCTGCACCCGGGCGAAGATGACACAAACCACTTCCAAACTCAGGCAAGAGGGTGGGGAAAAGGGCAATAACAGCAGAAACAAGGCGTGTTTGTGCCCTTACTTTGGTCTCCTGAAGATGTGTCCGTACTGGGAGCAGGCCAGGCCCACGGTTGGAGTGTACACAATGGGCATTAACCGCTCAATATCGTCCTGCAGCACCCTGTAGAACAGCTTCTCGTTTCTCTCCTGGATCCCCATGATGTAGATATACCTGTGAGCAACCAGCACAAGGAAAACACCATTGCTGTCTGCACTGCTGCTGGTCCCTCAGGAGAGCCCCCTCCCCTGGAGCCAGGCTGGGAGCACCAAAGGCAAGCTGGGGAAGAGAGCAGCGTGAGAAGGTGAGATGGAAATGCTGCACGGGACAGGCCCTGTGTGCTGACAAGGTAATCGTGGCAAATGGGACTAAATCTGATCCAGGGATTTACTTCAGGGTGCAGCAGGGGCTCTCGGTACCCTTGCAAACAGAATTTCCCACCCAGAAAATGTGTGTGGTGAATCCCAGCACCAACACACACGTGCAGCAAACCGAGCCCCACCAGAAGGGTGCCTGAACTGAATCTGAATTTCTGCAAATTTACCCACCAGTTTACTGTGTACCAACCCACAGCCAGTGCTGCTGACCCAAGGACACAGAGATAATGAATTAGCAATCTGCCTTGGGCTACAGCAACTGGGCACTCGGCCAGTACAGGTGACACGACTGTTGTGGACCAGCAAGTGTGGATTTAAGAGCCACCTTTCAGTTCTGATGAGAACAAAAGAGCTTTGGTGGGCCCAGCGAGCCCCAAGCCATTCCAGTTCTCCTCCTGCCTGCAGGAAACTGTGTGTTTTCACGGGCAGAGATACACAAAGATTATGTGAAAACATAACGGGATGCTAAATCATGGCATCTTAAAAATAAAACACAGCAAAGTCCTTTGCAGTTCACCAAACCAGTGGGTTAAGCAATAAAAGATATTAAAAAAAATACACGTGATGAGATTTAAAATTCTGCTCTCGTAGTAGAGTAGAATTTTTAATTCCTTTTTAGCAGTAACTACTGTATATGCTAAACACTGGTTTTGGTATCTCAGCCGCTCAGTTTACCTTCATTATCACACATTTTTACAGGCTGAAAGCCACCTGCTGTGCTCTAACAACCTGCCACTCCATCTTACAGATCACAGAAATACGTGTGACAGGTTACAGGCAGGTCTGCAGCTCCGTTACTGATTTTCACACACTCTCTTCTGCTGTTTTATGAACATGGAATATTAAAAAAAAAAAAAGAGAAAAAAAAAGCTTCCCACCCTCACCTGACTGTGGGATGAAAGCAGATTTCTGTGCAAAGTGAAAACAACACCCAAGAACTGAAAAACTAGAAACTGCACAGTATTTTCACATTCCCATCCCATTTCCAGCCCCAGCATTCCCATTCCCAGCCCCAGCACTCCCGTTCACTCGCAGCACAGGACGCGGCCGGAGCAGCGCTTACTTCTCCAAGGGGTCAGTCATTTTTGCCAAATTCTTGTGGAAGCGTAAGGCTTGGATGTCCTGTGTCTCTATTTTGGGAGGCAGGAGTCCCTGCAGCCCCAGCATCTGTCGCTCGTGTAAGGTGAAGGCCATGCCCTGCAAACGAGAGTGGAGCAGCAATTATCAGCTCTTGCCCCAGAACTCCCTCTTCCAGGAACTCTTCCACTGCGCCCTTTTCTCCAGGCAGGGTCGGGGTGTGTTTGCCTCCCCTGGGGCTCTCCTCACCTTCTGGGGGTGTTCCTGTGGAGCACAGCTTCCCCAGACCTTGCCAGGTTTAATTTTCCCCGGTGGGGCTGGAGGGCAGCAAAGAGGTGCTGCTGCAAACGGGTTAAAAGTGAAACAGCAGCTGCTTTTTCAATTGTTCCACTGTCACCCAGGCTGGCCCCTACAGCCACAGGCAGCAACACTCAGATTTTTATCTGAATTGCTCCATTTGCTGCTTCCTTCAGCAATACAGCCTGATGCCCAAGTTACTGAATTGCCCTAATGCTTCTATGAAGATCCAACCCAAATACTTCATTTTCACTTAGGGATGGATCTAATCCATCTGTCTGCTACCAAAAAGCCTCACTGGTAGCAAATCAGAAGAGTTCAACTGCAAAAATTTCTCACTCTTCTCCATTTGGGAGATGGACAGTGGACAGAGTTTAAATTTATTGTTATTTGAATACTAATTTGAACCGTTTCTCAACCTTCAGATTCTTACTGCCAAGCTAAAAAAAAAAAAAAAAGCAGCTTTCTAAGGTTTGCCTTATGCCTTGTAATTACACTCCAAGTTCCTCCTGCCACCAGAAAGGTCAGAGAATCAGATGATCCTTGTGGAAGGGACCCACAAAGATCATCCGTGTTCAACTCCTCAAGTGGCAAGAAATAAAAATCAGTACTTTTCCACTTGACAGTAAAGGCATCAGTTCAGATTAGAACACAAATATTTTCACCTCTGTTTATATGAGAACAGACTCTTCACAGGTATTTGTAGAACTCACACCCATTAACAAAAAATTTCTAAAAAGAATCCAGTTGTAGTGTAATTCATCCTACCTGAATGGTTTCTAAACAATACTCCTTAGAGAAAAAAAATCCCATTGTTAAAATAATTACTATTTTACATTATTTTCCTCTTTCCTATTTGGGTCATATTTCATACAGGTTGTTTTGACTACACTGACTAAAGCCATCCACTTGCTTTTCTGTACTGATTCTACACTATGCTCTATGGTAATAAAATACCTGAAGAGCTAGAAAGCAAGAAAAAACCAACAACTCAACCCCAAAAATTTCACTGTTTTGCATTCTTGCAGAAAACTCAAAGTATTTAACCCTAAAATGAATCTGTTTTTCTCTATTTATCTTCATGTCTGCCAACCTTTCATGTAATAGACTTGACACTAAATATTGATTTCAGTTTAACCTTTTACTCCTAGGACAGTAGAGTTTTCTACAAGTAGTCAGGAGTCATTTGCAAACCACTGTTTTCTTTCCCAGTCTAACTGCTATTTTACAGTATTCTTCCAATATAAACACAAATAAATTTCAGATGACAGTCCATTCTTCAGATTTTTGACCTGCTGCTGGTTTTTTGGGGGTTGATTTCTAATTTTTGGGGTTTTTTTGTGGGGTGCAACAGTCACTTTAGCCACTTCAGTGGTATTTTCTTTCCAAACACTGATCTGAACAATCCAACATTTCCACAAAGACCACAGCCATGCAAACAGAGAGGAGCTGATAGCAGAGAAGAGCCCAGGGTGCTCTGGGTGCCGCAGAGGCTTTTCCTGTGTTGCAAAGGATTAGTTCCACTTCTGCACGCTTCGCAAGAAACACCAATTCTCTGCGAGCAGAAATGCATGCTCCGCACAAGCTCCTCTCAGCTACCTTCCCATTTCCTCAGCAGCCGCGGCTTGCTGCCACCAGCAGTTTAATACATTTAAACAGAGTTAAATCCTTCCGAAAGCAGCCCTCTCCCACACAAACCGCCTGCAGCTCGGGCCCCAAGGCCGAGCACAGCTGGCAAACACTTGCAGCATGTTGGCTGTTACTCCAGACACCACAGGAGCAAAAGCGGTGCCAAAATATTTACAGTGCTCAGAGGAAGGAGAAGAGGAGGGAAGAAGAAGTTTAGTCTCTGGTCAGCAGGGCCAGTGGAGTTTAAGCCTGGGGAAGGCCACACTGGCTACGCTGACATTTTACTGTAACCTGAGAGAAACACCTCACTACAAAACCTACATCCCCCCCTCCAGTCCCGTAAAAACCACAACTACCAAATTTCTGATCTCCACTATTAGCATGACACCGGAATGTGGCTTTTCCCAACCTCCCTGCAGAGTGGAACCTGTGTCCTTAAAACCTGGGCCCCCAATAACGCCCATGACCCCAGAGCTTAGCTCCAAGCAGAACAGAAACCCATCTTTATTCTGTTTATTCACACTCTTTCCTGTCTGTAGGGAACCTGGGTGTTGAATGTCTCTGGAGTTACAATAACATCAAACAGGATGAATTTTTAAGTGACACTAAGTACTTTCAGCTGTTGATTTACATGATAATTATATCGTATTCAGAGAGGCTTTAATTTCTGCCTAGGCCTGAATCAGGAATCAGAATGACATCAGCCTTCACACACTCAGTCCTTGTTCCAACTGGAGCAGAAGTTTGGGCCAGAGCAGTGAGATAAAATCCCTGAGTCCTTCTAACACTTGCAGTATCTTTGTCCATGACCATGAGGTTGTTTTGGTTGTGGATTTGGGATTGCCCACGCAGCATCTCCCAGGATGGAGCTGCAGTATCACACACCCAGCACTCTTCCAGTGACCCACGACCACAACCAGCCCCAGGAGATCAGGGGGCACAGCCAGCCCTGGGAGATCAGGGGGCACAGCCAGCCCTGGGAGATCAGGGGGCACAGCCAGCCCTGGGAGATCAGGGGACACAGCCAGCCCCGGGAGATCAGGGGACACAGCCAGCCCCGGGAGATCAGGGGACACAGCCAGCCCCGGGAGATCAGGGGACACAGCCAGCCCAATACATCAGGGGACACAGCAAGCCCTGGGACATCAGGGGGCACAGCCAGCCCAATACATCAAGGGGCACAGCCAGCCCCGGGACATCAGGGGACACAGCCAGCCCCGGGAGATCAGGGGGCACAGCCAGCCCCAGGAGATCAGGGGGCACAGCCAGCCCTGGGACATCAGGGGGCACAGCCAGCCCCGGGAGATCAGGGGACACAGCCAGCCCAATACATCAGGGGACACAGCCAGCCCCAGGACATCAGGGGACACTCATCCGGCCCATGCAGCCAGCATCAATTGCCCAAAGGCAGGGAAGAGCCCCCACCTAAAGCCCAAACTCCCCCCGGCTTTCCCTGGGATTAAGTGCTTAAGCACTCCTACAGTCTGGGTCTGAGCAGCAGGGTCACTGTGTGCAGGCTGGGTTTCCTTCCCCCAGGTGCTGTGTGCTCACTTTCACTGCCATCAGCCTCCTTAATCCTCTTCTCAGCTCACAGCAAGCAGGGGTCGTCTCCAGGCCAGCACAGACAAAGCAGGAGGGAGCCCAGCACGTCTCAAAGCCCACAGATTAATTAATTAACACTCCACGGACAAATTCACTGCCACAAAACCAACCTTCTGCTGGGAGGGGGAATGAAAAACGCTACAGGAGTGAAATGCTGATGCTATTTTAGTTAAGACAAGCTCACACTGAAGCACCATGAACTTCAACCCACAAACTGGCACTGGGACTTCGCAGCAACTGGGCTCCACCACACAAAGCCCGTGCTGCTATAAATACCAGCACACACAAATCCTAGCTGCGTGCCTCGCATGGAGCAGCCTGGACGCTGCGAGCAGGATTTTTATAGCACCACTGAGTAAGGAATTCTGAGAGGTTTCCAAGCAGAGAAGTCGTAGTGGTGGTAAGTCTTCCCCGCCTGCAGTCTTGCAGCCACATATATGAGAGTGTATCTTAACCAATCATAAATGCTCTCATACACAGCAAAAACCCCATCCAGGGCTCCTGACAAAGATGCACATACAGTTTATATCCAAACATGCCACTGTTTGGAAAATTAGCTACCCATGAGATTTAAAAAATGTAACTTGTAACTCCTAGTAATTGTTAGAACGGATTCAGCAGGGAGCACAGCCTTTGAAGCAGCATCATAAACATCTTGAAAACAAAGCAGACTTTATGTTGGATTGTGGGCTGCTTCTCTTGACTTTGCTCCCTTGGGCTAAACACAAAGTTCACTATTGCACAAGATGCCTCCACTGCAAATTAATAAAGTTCATTCATAAGAATCAAAGGTGTCTTTGCTATCTCCACCAGAGAATAAAAGTTTATGAGAACAGAAAACCTCTCCAGATTTTTTTCCTCCTTCATTTTTGAACTGGACTCTCTCCCTTTGTTCTCCCAGAGCAGCAGTCTGTGCCCTGGTGGGTGTGGCAGACACAGCAGGGCAGTGCACTGACACAGCCCGGATCCCCATGGCATCCCCAAGCCTTTTTGCACTCCCTCTCTCTGCAGGCAGAGCTGCCACCAGCCCCTGGCCCCTCTGCCAGACGGAACACTCCACTCTGGCTGATGACCCACGCTGACTGGAAGCACTCCCCTGCACAAGAGGGGAAAAGCAGGAGCAGAAAGGCTCCACTGCTGCCAAGGAGGTGGCCCAGGCTCTGCCGGGTACATTTTCCATGGACACCACGGCAGAGCTGCACACTGCAAGTCATGGGAACCCTGAACGCCCCGGGGGCATCTCTTTAAACTGCTGCTTTTCCAGCAGATGTGGCTGCTCCTGCTCTCCTGAGGGGCATTAATCCCACAGGGGCAGTGCCCTTCCTCCATCCCCAGCCCAGAGGTGCTGAGCAGAACACCTGGCCCAAGGTAACGAGGTTTGATAGCCTCCCACCACCTTTGGCACCTGGTTACAGATTAAACAGCTCCATGTAACTCCTTCTGAAAGCACTCAGCTCTCAGGGAAGCTGATAAAACCTGCAGGTGCAGGGCCATGCCAACCCCATCCAAGAATCCCTGCAAACCATCTGGGCAGGACACAGACCTGTGCAGGGACCTCTGGGCTGGGGGTGTGCACAGTTTCTGGCATTCTCCTGTCCTCTCGGGTCTCTCCTCCTGACTGATCACAAACTGATAGCAACGTTTGAGCACTGCACCTCTCAGCAACGATCACCATGGGCATTCCCTCCCCACATCCTGTTTACCCTGGCTTCCCCAGGAAGGCACAGGGCCACTGTGTATTCCACGCCTTGGCTGCTCTGAGATAACCTAGGCTGGCTAAGTCTGAATCTAAAATGTATTAAAGCAAATGAAATGTGTCAAAACCAGCATGGTGAGAAAGGGCAGTGGAACAGAGCATCTGCTTTTACAACTTCAAGCTCATACAATCTTTTCTTTACACTCTCTTGTGCTATCCTTTTTATTTTGTCAAAATAGCTTCGACTTTGGTTGGGCTTTTTCTGTTTATCTTCTATTCTGAACTGTAAATGTACTGTTAGGATATTTCCCACAAATCAGTGAGGTCATGTACAAGTTTGCTAAGAAAATAATCTCTTTATGGAAAGGTAGATTTATCACAGTTTTTGGAAGTATTCTGGAAGCCATGCGTGAAAATAAATTGGGATGAAAAGCTGTGAACGAACACATAAAACTGTGAGCAAAATATAACATTTGAGAAGATGACCACCTGTATGAAAGATCTGTTAAAATTCCTCAGGATCAGTCTGGGATTATTAACCTGCCACCAGTGAATGTTTCTTTAACATTTATCACATTTTGTGTATTTCCATGCACATATCTATTGCCATTTCCAGGCAGATACATGCACACAAATATGTGCATTTATAAGTCCTAAAGATACCTGCTGAAGCCAAGATTTTGAGAGGCACTGTCAGTGCAGGAGGAGTTTTTGGACATCAGGAGGGATTTCCCCGTGGAAAGGGAGGTCAGGAATTGGAGCTGCCCAGGGAGGAGTTGGAGTGCCCATCCCTGGAGGCGTCCAGGGCGGGCCTGGACGTGGCACTGAGAGCTCCGGGCTGGGTGACAAGGTGGGGATCGGGTGACAGGTTGGACTCGATGGCTGAGAGGGCTTTTCCAGCCTCAGGGATTCTGGGATTCTGTGATAACCTAACAGTCCTGGGGAACAGAGTTATGGAAAACGGAGTACTGGAACCCACAGTACAAAACACCATCACAGCCTTCTTCACAAGAACACCAAAATAACCAACTAAAATAACCAACCGAGGTACAGCAAGTGTCGCCAACTATTCAGTCACAAATTTTCTGCAAGCCACAGAAAACAAGCACACAGATAACATTACAGGTCATGTATTTCCAGTGGAGACAAGAACACTCTGATGGCACTCCACGTGGCAGGACAGACATCACCAGGCAGGGATCCTGTGCATCACCTGCTGTGTGCTGGAAGAACAAACCCTGCCCCATCTGAAGCACTGCAGCGTATCAGTAACGATTTAATTGCCAGCACTAAACCAGGGAGATTGTCCTTAGAGCGTGCTAAGCAAGCTGAAAATGCTGCCTGGGCACAGCAGGGACCTCCAGCAGGACAGAAGGTCCTGGAGCCAAGTGACTGCAGGGGTCACACAGCACGGGGGGCTCTGACAGAGCAGCATGCCACAGCAGCTGCAGCAGGCGCTGCACTGCTGGCTGCAGCACTGAGCTGGCCCAGAGAGCTCACTGCCTCCTCCTGCCCAGGAACACCCCAAATCTGCCCTGCAAACACCACAGCCCAAACCAGCTGGTGCAGCCGTGCTGTCCGCCTGCAGCCAGGGGACATTTTTGTTTGTGACATGTTTGTGACATTTGTACGACCCTGGGCAAGAAAATAAAAACAACTGGAAGAGAAAAACCTACTCCAGTGGCAAAGAGCAACAGATTAGTTTGCACAAGGGTGAGGGCTGGTTCCTGCCCCTGATGCTGTCCTTCTGCAGCTCTTGTTATAGGAACATGTCCCTTAGGGCAGACCAAATGTTCTGCAGAGTCGATAGGGGATGTAAAAATTAAACGTAATCAAGTAAAACATGATAACCTCGACAAGCTGACAGCAAGAAATAACACCCTTTATCTGTGTCTGTACGTAGATAACATATATATATATCTATCCACACGTGAGGCACGAGGGGTAAAGTACTCAGTGTGTTTAATAAATCATTTATATCTTTGCTGAATATCCAAAATGCGTTTCCATACAGATACTGCATCCAGCAGTATCACTCAGTGACCTTTCTGATCCACTCCAACAGGCGTCAGCAGGAAGGACAGGCTGATACAGCAGAGACAAACTAATGCAGAGTGGGGTTCCCTCCCACCAGTGTAACTTCGTGGAGGCATAAAAAAATTTTAAAAATCAATTGCCATTAACCAGAAGCTCCCTACTGCCTTCTGCTCCTCAAGAAAAACAATTGCATTGTGCTCAGTCCAGCTGAGGATCCAGGGTTAAAAAAAACTGGAAGGATATCACCACTAGAAAAACAGTAAGAAATGACCTATTGTTCTTGTTTCAGAATACTATTGCATAATCAGCATTTAGAAAAGCTTACAGGGGTTGAAGTAATTTCCATGGCACCTCAAAGTCTTCAGAGCTCAGAAAGTCTCGAGACAATCTGATCCTGACAAATCACACCAATCTACCCTTTTCTCCTTCCCTGACACAGCAATCTCCACTTCAGTTTGCAGTCAGCCAGTCTCAACCTTCCACAGTTCTCTCTCCCTCCCTTTGGGCAGCCTGGACTCGGGCAGGATGGAGGCATCCTGCACTCCACTGCCCAGGGCAGAAAGGGAAGGGTAAAATAACCCAGCCCCACAGCTTAGAAATGCCCTGCCAGACAGGCAGATGTGCCTCCTTTCTTGACCACTTCAGACATCTTGGTTCAGCCACCAAAAGCCCTCATCTGATTTCTTACCAGTTTTAATTTTCGTATTAATGGCTGCAAGATTCCTGAAGGCCACTACAGCTCCAGTGGGAGAAAAAAAAGAAAAGAGGTTGAGGTTGGGCTTGTGGAAACAAGAACAGTTCAGTGAAGGGAACAAAAAGCTTCTTTCTTATAAGTCTGCCTCAAAGCATGAAATTAACATGATATCTGTACCTCCCAATTAGCTCCCACCAAGGTTTATTTTTAGACGCTCTTTCAGACTCTGCAGAGGGATGTTTCTTAGGCGATGTGGCTCAGCCCCAAGTCTCAGTGTCCCAGGAAAGGGCCAGGGCTAGGATAGAGAGGCTAACACTTCCTGTGGTTACAGAATCACAGAATAAGGAGGTTGGAAGTGACCTCTAAGATCATCGAGTCCAACCCATGTCCTAACACCTCAACTCAGAATCTAGACCATAGCACCAAGTGCCATGTCCAGCCTTTTTTTAACACATCCAGAGATGGTGATTCCACCACCTCCCTGGGAAGAGCATTCCAGGACTTTATTATCCTTTCAGCAAAAAATGTTTTCCCAATATCCAGCCTATACATTCCCTGATGTAGCTGAGACTGTGTCCTCTGGTTCTGTCAGTGCTGCCCAGTGTTTCTGTCAGTCCCTATGGCTGGGGAATTCAGAGTTAACTTTGGCAGACTGGGATCAGACCCTGTCCCTGTGGCTCTGTCAGTGTCTATGGCTGGTGAATTCAGAGTTAACTCTGGCAGACTCTGGGATCAGACCCTGTCCCTGTGGCTCTGTCAGACCCTGTCCCTGTGGCTCTGTCAGACCCTGTCCCTGTGGCTCTGTCAGTGTCTATGTCTGGCCAATTCAGAGTTAACTCTGGCAGACTCTGGGATCAGACCCTGTCCCTGTGGCTCTGTCAGTGTCTATGGCTGGTGAATTCAGAGTTAACTCTGGCAGACTCTGGGATCAGACCCTGTCCCTGTGGCTCTGTCAGACCCTGTCCCTGTGGCTCTGTCAGACCCTGTCCCTGTGGCTCTGTCAGTGTCTATGTCTGGCCAATTCAGAGTTAACTCTGGCAGACTCTGGGATCAGACCCTGTCCCTGTGGCTCTGTCAGTGTCTATGGCTGGTGAATTCAGAGTTAACTCTGGCAGACTCTGAGGTCAGACCCTGTCCCTGCTCAAGCTCTCCCAGCTCAGCAGGGCTCAGCAGTGCCAGCATCCCCTCGTGTGCCCAGGGCAGCACCGTGCGGAGCAGCCCTCGCTCTGCGGGTCAGGAACTGCTCCCTGCCTTGCCACGGGGCACGGGTCTCTCCTTGGAGGCAGACAGACAGCTGGACAGGCCTCACACCCACCTTGTTGGTGCGCGGGTTCAGCATGAGTGGCTTGCCCTTCTCCTTGGTGTGCAGGCCGCGCCGCGCCGCCGCGCCGGGCGCCCAGGCGGCGCGCAGTCGGGACAGCATCCTCGCTCCTCCGCAGCACCTGCGAGGCAAAGGCAGCGCTCAGCAGAGCCCCCGGACACCGCCGGGGCTCCCCGCTGCCGCAGGGAAGCCCTGCCAGCGTCAGACCCCTTTTAACAGCGTGAAGCACCAGCCCAAATCCGCCCTGCGGCAGCCAGGGGGGAAAGGCAGGAAGGGCTTGGAATGCTGAGGGCACAGAGTGAGGGAGCGCAGGGATCCTCCCGGCAGCCAGCAGGGAAAGGCAGGAAGGGCTTGGAATGCTGAGGGCACGGAGCAGGGAAGGCAGGGATCCTCCCGGCAGCCAGGGGGGAAAGGCAGGAAGGGCTTGGAATGCTGAGGGCACGGAGCAGGGAAGGCAGGGATCCTCCCGGCAGCCAGCAGGGAAAGGCAGGAAGGGCTTGGAATGCTGAGGGCACAGAGCAGGGAAGGCAGGGATCCTCCTGGCAGCCAGCAGGGAAAGGCAGGAAGGGCTTGGAATGCTGAGGGCACAGAGCAGGGAAGGCAGGGATCCTCCTGGCAGAGCAGAAATGCCAGCAGTGGTTTCAGCGGTGACCCGTGGCACCGGCAAAAATGCCAGCCAGGACGGGACAGCCTGGGCAGGTGCACCACAAAATCCACACTGGGATCCTCTGGAGCTCTCCAGTGAAACCTCCTGGCCTGGGCAGCACTGGGGAGAAACTGTCTGTCAGCATATTGAAACTCTGCTGCAACAAAATGTGGAATTAAAATGGCAAACACTCCACTGAACTGGGGATTCCAGGCTCAGGTTTTTACAATTCCAAACTTTAAAAAGTTTTATATTCAGAGAGAATATATCCTTTAAAGTAAAGGATGTTTCCCCAAAAGAATTAAAAATTGTTTGTATAACCCAAGTTCTTATCCTGACAGGTGTTAGCAACTCTTGAACTCATTTTAATCCATTATTGATTACAAGCTCTTTGGTGAAGAAATTACCATTTACCACGTGCTTGTATAAGGCAGGACCAGCAGGGAATGTGCATGGATTCACCTCCCAAAGATTATTTCACTGGGAGTGAGAGACAACAGAAAGCAGGGCAGGACCATGGTCTGAGTGGTGACACAGGGAGGGGACAGCAGGGGACCAGGAGAGGGGACCTGCCACCCCCTGCCCAGCTACACTCACAGCCCAGACAGGCAGGGACAGTAAAGCAGGGCATGAGATATTTGTAAGGAATGAAATGATGCATGGCTTGCATTTTTAATTTCTTCCAGATGGGAGGCAAAATTGAATTAAGGAACAAAACTTCATTATCTTAAACATCGCCTGAATACTTTAGAAGACCTGCTCTAATCAAATTTGCACATAACCAGCTTTTAAGATGGCAGACTGGTTTTACAAGTTACAGTCTGAGGATTTTCTTGAAAATCTTTCCAAGCATTAAAAAACTATGCAAACATTTAACATTTTTCATTATCAGTTATGCCCGAGTTTCTCTTCTACCCACTAGGAAGGGTCGAGGGAAGCTGCTCTGCATCCAGAAGCATCCCTTCCCCTCAACCTTCACTTGTGTGTTTAGGCCTGTGGATGACAAAAATTCCACTCAAACCCCCTGTGTTGATTTGTTTTGGGGTAAAGACCATAAATTTGCTGCGTGGAGTGGGACAGCAGGCACGGGAGGAAGCCTTGCCAGCAGCACAAACAAATGTTGCCCCTCACGTGCTTGTTCCTCCCCAAACCTGCTCGTGGTGGAGTGAGCTGCCAGGGAAATCAGGATCAGACCAGGGAAATTAATTCTGTCCTGCAAAACACATTAATTCCGTGCTGTTTTTGGATCATCCAATTCAGCTTTAACTGGTTTTAGCTCTGGCTGCTCACTTGCCATCACCCCACGGCTGCAGGTCCATCTCCTGTGCAGGGGAGCCCAAAACTGGTCTGTGACTCCAGTGCCACAGCAAACCCCACCCCAGAGCCCCACCAGCCTGGTGCCACCGTGGCGTCACCCTGCCACCAGCAAAGGCCTCAGACAAGGAATTACAAAGTAGAACAAGCACCACACCCTGCCGAACTCTAATTAAATTTAAATTACTTTGGTGCAATTAATGAGCA